>NC_134042.1:51026984-51359027 GCF_965140245.1 Athene noctua | reverse complement strand
TTCTCAGAGGAGGAGAACCCATCCCCTTCTCGCAGGAGGAACAAGAAGCTGAAGGTTACACACATGACTGAGAGAAGAACATCATCACTGAGAGGCGCACGGGGTATCCCAAAGATCTCTGTCTGCATCCAAGACTCTTCAAGCCTGCAGTACAAACTCAGTTAAATCTCTAACTCACAGCAAAGCAGAGATAAGGTAGTCTCCGTGTTTCAGAAGGGAACCCCAAGGTGAACGAGTGTTTTGAGGCCATCTCAAAGGCCGGCTCAGTGCTCAGGAGTGCCCTACACCCATGCAGGGCACAGCAACTCTGGAAAACATTTCCCACCATCTTCCCGGTGGGATCAGCATCTTCTACCAGCATTCCCTCATCCATCTACTGCACAAGAGCAAAATAATACTGCTACTCGCTTAATGTGATTTTTTTTCTCGTCAATCTTTAAATGAGCATAAAACTATCCAGAAAACATCACCATTTACATCAATAAAGTGATTGCTCTAAAGTAGTGTTGGTATGATACTTATTTTTGGAAGAGTGCTTCAGAATCAGCCATTAAGTCTTTCAAATACGCATCTATTTTGATGTACTGAATATAAAATGCTACTTATACAATCCCAAGATTCCTCTCCCCCTATATATGTGTGCATAAGTATGTATGTACGTTTATATATGCTACCTCCAACCGGAATGTCCGGCAATGAAAACACCAGCTAGAAATCTTGCAAGCGAATACCCAGAGCTTGAATGCAAGCACTGCAAGACAAAATATTTAAATCCATCATTTCTTGTCATTGTGCTGATTTGTGTGGAGAAAGTTCTCCAAGTTGTGCTGTTTTCCCCTCCCACTCTCTCTGCCCCTACCCAGGCACAGTGCCCCGCATGTAGAATATTTGGGTCAAGGACCCATTTGCGGCCCTCTCATTTCTGCCCTCCTGAATTTACAGGCTTACAGCCAATGAAGCATGACGTTACAAACGGCAAAGGCCAGAAAGTGAAAATTTCCCTGGATCCCATACTTTGGGTCATCCATACTTTTCATCTGTTGCATACAGAAAGTGTAACAACATCAAATGGAAATAGATGCAGGAGGCACCAGGCATGCTAAGCAAGCACGGTGCATCGGCTCCTCACATCTCTACAAGTGGTGAAAATGTTAATTCAGACTCGATTTTGCTAGTTCGGTACCTCCTTGAACAAAACAGCTCTTTGGAGCTTGGAAATGCCATGCTGAATTAGCACTTTCACAGCTTTGAAAAGCATTAACATTTAATTAATAATTAGGACTTTTTTTTTTTTTTTTTTTTTTTTTTTTTTCCCACTGTGGGAAAAGAAACATAAAATCTGGCTACTTGTGGACATCCCCTCAACACATGGTGTGAGAAACTTCTTCCATTGAGAAAGCTGGCCCTTTTCATCAGAGAATGAAAAAAACCATTACATTTGCTGTGCTAACCAGGTATGGCACGAAAGCAACTTGTCTGGCTGCTGTTATTTAGTTGTAACTGTGTATTGAAGAATCCGAGCGGTTGATGTGTTTTTAAGAATTTATTATTTCACTTATTTCAGAAAGTTTTGTGACTTTTATCAAGATTAAGTTTGCCACAAAATGCACTAGTCTTTACGGAGCATCTGTCACTCCCTTTTAAAAGCTGCAGCCAGTTCCCCAGGAAGCAGAATGAACACACGCTGATTCAAGAGGATGAAGCATACACTGTATGGCAGCTGGAAACTGCCACAGCAAGTAACTTTGAAACACAAGCTGAACTTTTTTGTTTGAAAATGGAAGAACAAACAATGCTTACATACACCAAAAAAACCCAGTAAATATATTATGCAAATGATTTTCAGATTGGGGAAAAAGAAAAAAAATAACGTGATAGGCATGGCGAGCAGCACATTTCAACCAGAATTAGTTGCTAATAACCTTAATAAACTATTTTTATTTCTGAATTTTGCTTTTTTGCTTCAAGTGCTCATACAGATAATTTCAGCAGTTTCTCATTTCTATAAGGAACAACACGGTCTAGCAGAAAAGTCCCATTAACTTCCCTCTGTCCTTTGTGATGGCTAGTGCTACAATACCACCGGCAAGATAAGACAAGGCGTACAGAACCTCAAACTTTGGGCCATAATCCACTTAATTCATGGGCCAGGAAGGGCTCCACAACCTGGCTCATGGACTGAATTACAAAAAAGTTTTGTGGCTGTTTTGTGGGTTTGGTTTCATGAAGGGTGTGTTACATATAAGAAACAACTGGGCTGGATCATCCACTGTCCTGACCTGCTACTGCAAACTCCAACCACCAGTGAATGTGCAGAGCAGAAAACCTGAGGTAAGTATTTTTCTGTCCATCCAAATGCAAGGAGTTCAGAGGAGAGCTGTGACTCAGGGCACTACATACCAAAAGTTAAAGACGTTTCTAGAAATCCTGAAATGAAGGAAGAAGACTCGTTGCTCTAGTCCCCTTCCTCCTCCCTTCCCCCAAACTGAACTTCTTAAGGTCTCTTAAGTCACGTGAGCGTACACGCTATAATCATCACTAACAGCCACGAAATCCCCACGTCAAATAATCCAACAATTGTGTAACTACAGCCTATAGTTGAAAGTCAATGTATTGTTTTTATAAATGTAATCTCCAAGACTCCACAAACTGCACAGTTACCGGCATTTTCTTCTCTGATCAACAAAATCAGCAGAAAATTTGACTCTAAAATACAGTTAAGTAAGATCATTAAACAACCCATATCTGTAAATCCCTAATCATACCTGGCACCTGAATAAACACAGCGATCTCTACAATTAACCCGCCTATCTCGGAATTTCTAATGCGCCATCCAAGCACATGAAAATCACCATCCATACCTGGAAGATGTCCCCAAGAAACCAACCACAGGTGCCCAAAGATATCTGATAGCTGCAGGCACGTGGAGCTGGAGGGCGGTGGGAGCAGCGTGGGGCCGTGATGGGCAGACACATTTCTCTCCGACCTGGGACCCGGGACTATGGCCAGAACTGTCCCAGATGTCCGAGTGTCAAGTTGCTCAATATTTGGCCCAGAAGCAGCCCAGTCTCTCACTGGAATTTCTGATGGGCTTGCTCCACCGTTCATTTTCAAGGATGGAAAGCACCACAAGCTGCAGTACTGCCACCACCCCTCAGCAGTGATAACCCTCCCTTCCCCAAATCCTGAAAACAACAGCACCAGTTGCAGTGCTACAGCACCTCAGGAGCTAGAGCTCTTTGTAGGAAGGGGAAATTGAACCTGCATCTCCCACTCCAGACTGGTGAGACTCCAAATCACTTCACATACTGAAAACTTCCTGACCCAGCAGGCCAGAAACCCTTCCGAGCAGATGAACCACTCAGATACACAGTCCTCTTCTCCACCTCGGTGTAAGACAGAGTTTAGGGTACTCCTGGTCCGCAGAGACAGGAGGAGCTGGGATGACCCTGCTCAGGTCTTTGAAAGAAAAGTTATTACAGCAACAAAGGGCTCCATTAAGCTAGTTTGAGACCCGGAACTAACAGGGTTGCCCTTGGCAAAACAACACAGGAGCAGTAGACCTCTCCAGAGTGACTGTGCCTCCAAAAGACTTGGGAATACAAAGCTGTTTCCTGCAAGCAAGAAGGTCTGGTCTTA
The DNA here is from genome assembly GCF_965140245.1 of Athene noctua. NCBI lineage: Eukaryota > Metazoa > Chordata > Aves > Strigiformes > Strigidae > Athene > Athene noctua. The sequence goes on along the minus strand of NC_134042.1, from coordinate 51,355,388 downwards.
GGATACACATATACTAGACGTGGTCTCCAAAAAGATTTCAGACCTGACATTTACATTGTGTGTCTCGTACTGACCTCTTGGGAACACCCTGAGTTGAACCTGGTACAAATACACCAGGAAACGGGAAAGTGATTTCTGTATGCGTTCTGCACATGGGTTTGCATTCACAGGCAATCCCCAGGAAATTCTCCCCGTGAATTTTCATGGAAAAATCCCCATGAAAAGTGGTTTGGATTATCCTCATGTGTAGGTTCTTGGACCTCCAGGCATCCCCCTATACAATGTCAAGTATACTGAAACATGCAATGGATTCTGGCTCTGGCTTTTCACTGTGTTATCAGTTATATTTGAGGCATCATTGGAAGGTTTCCATGGGGTTAGAAAGAGCAAATGAAAGAGACACAAGGTTAACCAGCAAAATGTGGGAGATGGTGCGGCAGACACGCTAACCACAGCTGCTTCCCAACAAAGAATCGAGAACATAATCAACACAAAGGGCTACAAAACAGCAGCAAATATGCAAATGAGTCTGTAACTGTACTTTGAGAATCGGCAAAGAGCCAGTCCTTCTCCAAACCCCAGAGAACTATGATGTGATCAAATAAACAAAGATGAAACAATTTTTGTCCTCAAACTCCTCACAAAACCGTCTTCGCCCTCCCTCATTAATTACATTTCAAAGTAATAAAATGCATTTCAGTATCTCAACTAAGGTCTATTTGCCTTCAGCAGGTTACGTCGTATCTTACCACCCCCACCCCAATCAACCCAAAAGGCTCCTTCAATGCATCAAAATGTCCCTATCTCGGCAAGGCACATTTCATGACATAAGAATGGCATCAAACACCGTAGCTGAATAAACGAGCTGCTGCACTATTTGCAAGCTTGGACTTAATAACTGTTGGCCACTGGCTGCTTCCTAAGCTGATGAAGGAAATTGGGAAATGTTTGGCTTTGTGTTTGCTCTTGTTTGTGCCTGTGTACAGTCCGAAGCAACAGCAATATTAAGTAGCAGCACTGTGTAAATTACCGATTTTAACCTTGACTGGGCATTTGAATGCCACATGAGGTCCAGCCTCTGTGCAGGTGGCTTCAACTAATTTTGATTGTTCCCCTTCACATTTTGTTAAGGCGCATGAGCAATTTTGTTTCAGCCTGTTCCCAGTCAACAAGATGAGAACGTCACCTGATAACCCGCCAAGCAGATGTAAAGACCTGCATGTGTCTTGGAGCACCACAAGTATATTTTGGAGGTTCAGTGCATACAGGATCCAGCACGTCACTTGTTTCTGAGCACCCAGCACTGGCGTTTTGTCAAGTGACAATATCTTTACCTCCAGATCCAGTTCACTTCCAGGATTCTCCAGTTGCTGGGGGTTCTGTGTTTCAACTGCATCCCCTGACTCAGGCAAGGCAACGACCCCCTCCCAGTGCTCAGACATTACTGACCCCTTCATGTTTCCCCCTCACGTACATGAAAAAGATTTTGTGCTAACTGGAAAGATTCTTGACTTTATTTTTAAGGCCTGCACAGAAACAGCAAGGAAAAGACCAATGATCTGATCTGAAGTGCACCCCAGTGAATGATGGTCCTTCCATGACTTCTATGCGATTTAGATTAAATCCTTTGCTGTGAATCCTGTTTCACATCAAAGGAAAAAAGCAGAAAAAGCACCGTGGGAACAGTTTGCTTGGAAAGTGAGCTGCAAAACCCAGCTTCACTCTCAGGAAACTCCAGTCTGTTAATCCAGACATAGGCTGCTTGCTTTAAGAGACGGAGAAGCAACTCTCCACATTACTGCTGTGATCTTTGTACCAAAAGATGATTACTGGGATGATTCATTGGTTCTTGAGAGAAAGATATAAGGCAGGCGCCGGGTAAAGAAAGTCAACTCTTATCACCAGCTCTTACTTCAATCACACCAGGTCCCTCATCTCCTCAGAGCCTTACAGATGGGAAAAGCAATCCTGCTTTCATACAACTGCAATTCAAAAGATTCACAGCCTTACAACAAAGATTTTAGATAGTCCCTAAAAGACTCGTAAAGTGTATTCGTAAACCTAACCCTTTTTCCTAATCTGTCAAGACATCTTGAGAAGCCAACTTTTCTCATTGCATGCTGTTGCTCATACATGCAGTCTGCGCTGGTTCCCAGATTTTGGAGAGGAAAAAAAACCCCTCAACTTCCTTCCCCTCAAGGAACAATTCACTGATTTTGCCTGTAGCTGTGGAGGTGTCAAGACACAGCTCACCTCTGCCTGTCCAGGTTTAAAGCACCAGATTTGTAAATACAGAATTTCAGCCATAAATAAATCCAGCAGTCAGTTAAATACACAAGTTCAACATACAGAATGAATGCACTTCATGTATGTGGTGTGGGCATCTGGTTGGGTAGATTCCATGACTAACACATGATCTTTATTAAATCATAAGTATCCCATCACTGAAAAATAAGAAAAAAAATAAATTACCTGGTTCACTGTCATCAAAGGCACAGCAGTACATCAAATGATGTTTTACTGCAGGAATTCTGAATTATTTATGTTCCCCTGAAATAATACGTTTCAAACTTCAAACAGCAAAGAAAAAGGCACATTTCAACTTACATCATTACTCCGATGCATCATTTCTGTGACCTGAACTTTGCTGTAGTACAACAATACACGTAACTAATTGCACAGCAATCAGAAATTCGGACTAATGTGCAGATCCCCTCTGTTAAGTGAAACAAGATCTGTGTTTAAGCTGGGGGATCACGGACCACCGGCAGACCAGAACTCTGTAACTCCGGTTTCCTATGAGATAAGGACCATCCTACCACGTGCCCTTGTAACACAGGTAAACATAAAACAAGTATTAACACCTCTTGATGCTTTCTTAGACACCTGTTTGTCAAAGCTATCACCTGACATCGACACAGCTGGGCTGGGTTCCACATTTGCTTGTCTGAAAAATTAAATAAATGAATGTATGAAACAAAGGAATCTGCTCGAGTAGCACACGTTGGAAATGGCCGTGCAGTCCGTGTTGTCTGGTTTCTTTATTTTTATGTGAAATCCCAGCATAAATGTACCTATATAGTAAATAAAAAGTCATTCCAACTGAAGAAAGACTCACAGAAATCCTTCTCTAATGTTTCTTCGTTAACATGTCTACCTCTATCAAATCAATAGAAGCAAAAAAAAAGTTTCTATCATTAGCTCCAAAGAAACAGAGTCTTTGTTTATTTTAGCCATGGGCAACAAAGCTTCACTGTCTTCAGTATTCTACAGGATATTGCCTTAAACTGTATTATCAAACAGCTAAGCTGAGTAGAGACAATTTAACAACTGTCCAAAATCTCTTTCTCACTGGTGAATATCACAGTGCAGTCTGTTAAACTTCATTCTGTTACAGTAAAATACATTTCGACGTTATCTTCTGTATAACGACACTGAAAACTCAAATTTGCTTTTGCCAACCACAAAAACATTTGAAAGGAAAATAACAAAAAGAAAATAATTCAGTATTACAGTCTTGTAGCTTTATTCTAAAACGCAAGAGCAAAACCACACTCCGCGTTACAAAGTTGGCAGGTATCAGCTCTCCATAATGAAAACTTATCTGGTCTGTGACATCTGTACAGGCTGCACATCAGTTCTGGACACAGACAAGACTACTCTGAAGTGTCCCGTAGATAATCACTTCTGTTCCTTTCTGATGAATGACTGTCATCCATCATGCTCAGTGCTGTTATGGACAACAGTCACGTAAGGAAAAAAATCAGCAACAAACAGGAGACTCCATTTACAAAATGAATGTTTTTTAGGCCCATGTTATCCAGCTGTCAACATCACGGCCACATCAACACCTGATGCAAAGTAACGTCTCACCTTAGCTTCAAACCCAAGTATATCCAAGATCTAACCTGGACACGTGCTTCATGCCATACTTCAAGGTAGTAGCCAGGTCAGGGGTAGAAAATTTTGCTCTAGTGAAACTGGACCACATGATGATGGTGGGTTTGAGTTTGGAGCATGGTGTGACTCTTGGACGATAAAGAATAGGAAGTTTTAGCAGCAGGATGCAGTTGTAGAAATTGTAAATTTGTTGCATAAAACCTGTGTCCAGCTGGTGCTTTAAGAGGTCAATTTTCCAAACGGTAAGGGAAATAAGATTAACAGATTTGGGGAAATAATAGAAGCTGGGGGGGGTCAAAAGAAAAAAAAAAAAAAGAAGAAAAAAAAAAAAGAAGAAAAAAAAAAGAAGAAAAAAAAAAGAAGAAAAAAAAAGAAGAAAAAAAAAGAAGAAAAAAAAAGAAGAAAAAAAAAGAAGAAAAAAAGAAGAAAAAAAAAGAAGAAAAAAAAAGAAGAAAAAAAAAGAAGAAAAAAAAAGAAGAAAAAAAAAGAAGAAAAAAAAAGAAGAAAAAAAAAGAAGAAAAAAAAAGAAGAAAAAAAAAGAAGAAAAAAAAAGAAGAAAAAAAAAGAAGAAAAAAAAAGAAGAAAAAAAAAGAAGAAAAAAAAAGAAGAAAAAAAAAGAAGAAAAAAAAAGAAGAAAAAAAAAGAAGAAAAAAAAGAAGAAAAAAAAAGAAGAAAAAAAAGAAGAAAAAAAAAGAAGAAAAAAAAAGAAGAAAAAAAAAGAAGAAAAAAAAAAAGAAAAAAAAAAAGTATGTCCAAATTTAGTGTTACTTAGAGAAGGTGCATTTAAGGCTAAAATATATGGTTAAAGGCTCATTCATCTGCTGGTGAGTAATTAAAATAATGGATAGAGGAAAGAAAAGCTGCAGCTCACAGTTCCATCTGCAGTTCCTCATTGTCACTGTGCACTTCCAATTAGACAGCACATCGGCCACAAACTGAGCTGCTTAAGTAGCAGCCTTCCCTCTGGATGTGCAAGCCCTTCTGCTTCCTCTTTCCACTGTTCACCTTTGATTTTTTCTGCTATCCTAACACTCAGCTACTAAAATCAGTGTTTTGTGGTTTGTTTTTTTTTTTTTTTAATCAAAGACTGATTGGAAGGCAGAAGACACCTCTTTCCATCCGGCTTTTGTCTTGGAACAGTCTTGAAAACCATCCTGCTCCATAGATCACAAGAAGTCATCATCTCCTTGGGGTGTTTAAACCGGGTCTCAAATAATAATAAATCGTGGTAGATGATCCCTGAAAGGGTCTGCAAGATCCACCATACGGACCAAATCAGCGTACATTTAAATATCTTTCAGTAGGGTCACCGTCCCTGGTCATTCTTGAAACTAAAGCAATAAACCCCACAGAAAACCAAAATTGTGGAAATCTGCCAGCATGTGCTTTGCCTTCCAGCCAGTTCATAGGACCTAGAAACTCTTAGAGTGAGCACCTTGTGTCCAGCCATGGGCTTCACCTTCTTCTCTTACAGAAATACAAAACTGGATGAGAAGAAAGCGGATGGGACAGATCCTTCAACATCTGCCTAGCAGCAGCCCACAGCATTTTTTTTTTTGAATTAAATACTCAAAGCCTTGCCAGCTTGCCTGCACAGCAGTTGCATCTATTTTATACTCGTTATTCAGATTCATTCTCGGATGATGGGAGACCACTGGGTCTGCCAAGGTCAGCGTCACACCGTTGTTTTATTTCTCCTCAGGCAGGGAAAGCTCTCTTACCTCAGGGCTCATCTCTATAACCCCATAACTGCTGAGACAGGGAAACTTCCGTGTTCCGAAAGGAGGTCCGCACGTTTTGCTCAGAATTAAAAAGTCAGTCTAACATCAAACAAAATCACCCCTAAGCTCTGCACAGAGCTAACTTCACCTGCATTATCAGAAAATAATGCGAGTTGATGTTTTCACATAAAAGAACTCTCTCCAGCAGAAAATACACTTGACAAGCGAGCAGGCAGGGTGCACCTTGTTTGGGTCAGAAGGAGAACATTAAAAAAAAACGGCAAAACTACACAAAAATTCACAGAGCTTTTAGGGGGAATGCACCAACGTTGACCACTCTCTAAATTTAAATTTCTTAAATAAGATATTTAAAACTCTAAGATAATTATGACAAAATTATGCTGCCTGAACGTTCCCTACGGTCACCTTTCTATTCAAAGACAGATTTGAAGAAGCAGTCTCACTAAAAAAAAAAAAGACACATATTCTCAGCATTTTACCAACAGTTCATTTTGCTTCTGTCAACATGGTTTTAAGTTAAAGTTTTTTAAAACCTTAACTTGCAGTAGCTATCAGAACAATTAAGTTGTCAAGCATCTTCTACTAGAGCATCTCCAAACTTTTTAATATCAAGTAATTATTTGGCACTTACAAGACCAGATGCATTCACGTTTTCAATTTAAATGCAAACACCGTGGAGAGATTTCAGGTTTTGTCTCTATTTTTATAAATGCTTCTAATTTTTAAAAGAAAAGGATTTATTATTCTGGAGATGCCATGTGGCAGGTGTCTGTTTGTATGTATGCTCTAGTTAATTAGCTCCTATTTCTTTCACTGCTTTTCTTTTGAAGGAATGGGAGGTGTATACTTCTTTGTCATGAAGACGACTTCAGTTTACAAGTTACTCGGTATATGATCCATTAAATAGATGAAGCCGAGATCACAGTATGTGAAACACAGCATGGCTTCTCTTTTAACTGCTTTTAGAAGTAAATATTCAAGAGGAATAAGCATAATCAGAAGAGCAAAGACATAGAGGTTCATAGAAATATTCAGGTGGGAGGGGAGCTCAGGAGGTTTCTAGACCAATCTCCTGCTCAAAGCCTGGCCAGGTGTGAGCTCACACCAGGTTGTTCAGGGCTTGAAACCTCCAGGGATGGAAACTGCACAACCTTCTGCCTCTGGTTCCCCGCTTGTGAAAACCAGGAGTGACCCCAGTGGTGTCACCCCAGTACAAAGCTGATTTGTAGACAGAAAATGCAGTGTCCTACCAGGGACCAGTCCCATCTGCCAGATGGAAGGCTGCTTTCATCTCTGATTTTAAGCAGATGCAAAATAAAGATTCAAACACATCAAAGTGGGTACATGAGGGTGAAACAGCAAAAAAAAAAAAAAAAAAAAAAAGTTGATCAATAAACGGCGGTGACAAATTGGCAGCTGGCATTCAGTACTTTTTGAAACCCCAGGCAGAAAAGGGGAAAAAAAAAAAAAAAAACCAAACCACAACCATTCCCTGTGCTACAAAATCCCACGCCGTTGCAGCTTGCCAAGACAACGTACCACACGCAATCCCAGCCAGGCTCAGGGCTGCCCCATGCCACAGACTGCCCATCGCTCAGGCCAACGGCAACTTCACAAGTCTCATCACAAGCCAGACAACAATTGGGATATAAATTAAACAATTCAGAGAAGCTGACACAATCTCCAGAGGGCTGTGAACTCGCCAAACAAATTATAAATCCTCTGAACATCGCAGCTGGGTGTTTTCCAGGGCCAATGCCTTTATAAAGTTTAATTCTTGTGCCAAAGCTGTCAAAAAAAGAAAATAGCCTTGCTGAGTTTTCCTGGATGCCCAAAAGTAATATATTACAAACCTTCACTCTTCTCTTTGCCCACACACTGCAAATAAAACTCAGCACACAGTACTTGCCTTTCTTCCAAAACCCAGAGCAAACCCCCAGTTTCCAAGGCTTCCACACTGGCTTGTCCCCATCTCCTGCTTCTTGTGTGGCTCAAGAGCTTTAGTTGACTGCAGGATTTTATTAGAGCCTGGATTTGTTCCAATGTGGGATGCATTTCCCTTCAATACTTTGTTTTTATCTCACAGTTCAATGCTTCAAAAATTAATCGGAATCCTATAAAACTTTCCAAAATGATTTGTCAGACTGGGCAGAGACCTACCAATCTCATTCACGGTTGCCTAATGCAATACCAGTAAGGACCTCAAAACGCATTTCAAGGTCATCAAAGTACCTTGAAAACATCAGAACAAAACTTTGCACACCTTTCTTCTCTTCCTCTCCCTTCAAAATGAGATAAAACTTTGAAAAACTCGCTTTTTTTTATATATATATCAAAATGACAACGTTGTTAAGACAACACAGATCTCATCACGTATTAATCAGCCAAGATCTAATACAATATTAAACTATGACACCACAAACCTGCCAAAAATAATTTATCGTGTATTAGTAGTTAACGATTGCTAGCCAACCAACAAGTAGGGATAACCTTTTTTTCCTTGTCCCTGGTGAATAAAGACCACATCTACCTGAAGCAGCCCCAATGCAAAGGTCAGACGGAGAGAGATCAAATGAATATTACATCTTGAAAACCCTTCTGATAAAACTTTACAGATATGTGGTGTCCAACAGGAACCACATGATGCTTTGCAGAGCAGCAAACTTATTTATAAATAAAATTTCTGTACACAAAAATCCTGGGAAGTCCTAACGAAAGGGCAGAAAAATCAATAAACCATCTACATTTTTATATGGAACCGTTTTATGAACTTGTCGGTGATACACTCCAGCCTGGGAGAGAGTGCACATGTCTGAGACGACTATTGCAGATAATAAAAATAAATGGACTTATTAAACTCTGAAGCTCAACTTTTTTACACATTCATTCTCAGAGCTGTAAACTTTTAGGATAGCACACTGCTAACTTATGACTGTAGCAACATGCTGGACGGGATGCAAGATCAGGTTTTCTAGGCTAAAATCTTGTCTCATTGAAATCCCATTCACAGGGCGCATCTCTCGATGGAAGAATCAGAATTGGATGGCTTTTTCCTTTTACTCTTTTTTTTTTTTTTTTTTCCCTGACTAAATTGTACTCATGCTCACAAAGCTGGAAGAGCCCCAGGGCGAGCAGCAGTGCTGGCTCCTGTGGGTAAGCCGGGAGGGCTGGTGTGGGGTGAGACCCCAGGCTGGTGCCCAGCCCCCAATTCACAGTGTTGTTCCTCATCCTCACCCGGCACAGGAGTGAGGATGTCTCCCACAGGGAGCGGTCTCCCAAAACCCATTTGCAAACATTTTTCAAAGGTCCATCTAAACCCCACACAGGAGGAAGGTAGCTTGTCTTGTCCAACAAGACACAGCAGAAACTAAGTGAGGTGGTGAGTGCTGTTCAAAAAAAGTTAAGTAAATTGATTCAGATTGTGGTAAAAAAAAAAAACAAAACAAAACAAAACAAAAAAAAAAAACAAAAACATTGGCATAAGGCAATAGGAAGGACAGGGAGAGCCTCCGGCAAGGTGAAGGTGCCCAACTGCTACGGTGGTTCAGCAAAGGCAAAGCCCAGCCCTCTGTCACAGCACGGCGCTCGCAGAGCCTGGCTGACGCCACCACACAGCAAAGCTGCTTTCAGGGGATGGCAGCCTCACCACAGGCACGTTGTGATGGCAACAGGAGAGGATCCCAATGTCAGAGCTGTGAGATAGAGCAAGAGATTCCTGAGAAGAGCTGGAAAGGTGCTGGAGGAAAGCTATTGAAATTGCAGGTGGAGCTGGCCATTTTACAAACAAAAAGGTTCTATGAGAGATGAGAGGAGATGAAATGAATGCCTGGGATAAGGACAGCTCGATTCGATGACCCAGGGGGGCCCCTCCAGTCCTATTCTGAAATAGAAATTTCAAAACCTTGGCACTTTCACAAAATCACTCTTGCTTTCTAGTCTGCCCCAAGGAAAGCACAAGCACCCCTGGATGCTGAAAGCTGGGGGGGGGCGGGCTGCGGAATTTCCCCCCTGCTGAAGCATCCCAGGGAGCTCACCTCTGCCAGCCTCCTGCGGCCTGCAGCGCCCACGGCCACACAGCACCACGCAGCTCCACGCACCTGCACAGTCCCTCATTAGGAAGCCAACAGTGTTCGTCACTTCTGCATGACGTAGTAATGCCCGTATTATGCGTATGGATGTTTGCCAAGGCTTTCGGCTTTCTCCAGCCATGAAACAAGCACTAGTATAATCGGTCTGGTGTGAGACCTTCCCAGAATAAAGAGGGAGGGAAAAGAAGGAGAGAAAAAAAACGGTCCTTCTGCTAGTTGCACAGAAAAACCAACATTTTAGACTTGGCATGCTGGAGCCAGCATCCCCAACCAGGGCTCCTGCTGTCACAGATGATGCCAGCTAACGATCAGACGGATGCATCGCTCAGCCACTGGCCAGTGTCCAGCAGCTGCACAACCACCGGGGTGACCCACCAGGTGACAACTGTCATGAGTGTCACCAAAAACCAATTTCCACCTTTAGGAAAAAAACTTGTGAGCCTTGCCTCTGTTCGGGCACTCGGCATCAGCCCGTGGGGGCCCTGCTCACATTTCAATTAACAGCATTGGAGGATATTCAAGGGGTGACAGCAGAGGTGATGACGTGCAACCAGACAGACCAATTTTTATCCTTTACTTCATGCAGCTGCTCTAAAACATGGGAAAGTCTTGAGAAAAAGCTCTGGGACGAACAGAGCCACTGCAGGAAAGCAGAAGGGTAAGCAGGTGTGGGAGGATGAACATCACTACTACCAGATTACAGGATTTTTTTTTTTTAAATCTATTTCAAAAATTTCAATTATTTCACAACCTATGTCTTTTTATTATTTTTTTTTTTCACCTTCTTTTTAGCAGTCACTACTACACAGTTCACATACAGTTTTTAAAGACATAATGGAATAGGTACTTCCAGCAATCTTGGCCTTCAAATTCATTTCCCCAGAGTGCTTTTTTGTTCAGCAAAAGCTTTTGTGCTAATGTTGAGCACAGGTCATTATTTTATATTTAAACTGACAGGGAATCCCACCCCTTTGAAAAATTAACTCCAAACACCATGTTTCTGGTTCACAGAAGGGAAAAGTCACAGTCGGAGTCAATGGGCACTAAAAAAACCCCGTTGTAGTTACAGTGGAAGAGACAAAGGGATCTATTTAAAGAAGGTATTGGGAGAAGTTGCTGATGAGACAACAAATCCGAGCTGGTGCATGCTGACACCCTTCCAAATCATTTCAGTGCTCGGCACTTTAAGACCTGTACAACATATTCCTCTGGTTCTGCCTGTTTCCCAATCTGATGCACAGGTGTCCTTCAAAGATGCTACCCAGCATTTTGGCTCTCTTACGGAACGAAGGAGCCACCTTACATCCTCCATCATCAAAAAGCCTTTAATTCTTCATTGACATATTGGTAGCTACAGAGAGATTTTATTTTAATTTTTCCCCTTTGCAGCGTCTTTGGAGTATTTGTTCTTCCATGCTCTCATAATTCTGAGTACCCAGTTTGAGTCATGTTGAAAATGTATAATTTTCCAGAAGCCGTAGACATATGATTATCTTGATTCCTGCCTCTTTTGACATTTTCAATTGTCACCCAAAATCTGTATGGTATTGTGATGATCACGCTTTTATGTCGAACCTTAAGGATTACAAGGCCAATATTACCATTCCTCTAATGCCTTTCGCTTCCCTCTCCAAATACGCATTGAAGAGAGAATTTTACAGGAGTAAAATAACCTCCAACAAAAAGTCTAAAAGATCCTCAGGCTAGAAGAGTTTCCTGAGACACAGGATAAGCCAGATGTTCAACTCCCCATGCCAGATCAAGGCGGGGAACTGAGCCTGGGACCACATCAGAGGTGAGGTCTGTAATTACCAACCTCCTGGCAATAATGTGAAGTCCTCTCTGTATACACGGAACATTAAGATGTACCCGTATCGCTGTGTGTTGGCCCAAGGGCTGTGAGTAAGCGAGGTTTTGCGTTTAACACAAAGCTATGTGCGTGCGTTTCTTTCTTATTTTAACTAACAAAACATCCATAAGGAAGACTGATTATCATTTCCCTCTAGTTGAGACCAACAGAGGTATGCAGTGAGAAATTCATGATGAAAGCAAATTAAGAGAAATATTTTGGGCGGGAAAGAACTGTGAAAGAAGTGCTACAGATTTCTCCCATCCCAGCCTTTATGACAAAAGATTTCCACTGCGTCAGAGCAACAGTTTTTCTCTCTGCCACGGAAAAGTCAGAAAAACAGAATGTCCTCCAAGCAAGCACAGCAAAAAATACACACACCAGGCATGAGGTTGTTGGGAGCTTTGTTTATCCAGAGGGGGTGTGCTGGATTTGCTACTTGAGAACGTTTTGTTGGGTTTTTTTTAAAAAAAAAAAAAAAAAAGAAGAAAAAAAAAAGGATAAAACCATGAAGTTTTACTGAAATGAGAGGAGTCAAGATTCCCTTAGAGCTTCCTCTGCTTTCTAATGGTTTTGTCTAGAAATATGCGATGGGAAGCTATTCTAATCATGTCTGAGAGCAGGATGTGAAGATGCCACTGATGAGAACACCCACCAATACTCAAATGCTAGCAGCCTTGCAATCATTGAAAGAACTCATTAATCTAAAGAAAATACTTAGAAAGAAACTTTCATGATGAGAATTGGTGAGCAGCCAGCTTTGCTGAAATGAGAGAGCATTTCTCCTTTCTCCGGTTTGACCCAAGACACCTTGATGGACGACAATGTCTTTGATGTAATGAAATATTTTGCAATAACTTTGGGTACAGTTCAGCTGATAACGGCATTCTTTAAAATGCTGTATTTCACCGACTTTCTCACTAAAATTTTGACAGGTAAACAGCACACGGTCACTGATTTGCTTCTGGTGAGCTCCCGCTCAAAGCAAATGGAGGAAATGAAAGATAATGCGTTATGTCTGTACCTCTTGGCCCTCAGAACAATTTCTCTTTATCGTCTCAGCAAAATTTTCATTAACATTATCTGAGGGCCAAAAGGGAAAGGCACTAACACAACAGCTCAGCAAACAAAGGGAGCAGAGTTTGCAGCTTACAACTTGTTTAAGAAAGGGATATCTTTAAAGGATGCTGTTTTGTCCAAAAGTGTTAATTTAAGCACTTGAGGAGGCAGCATATGAGGGAGGCTCTTTCCTCAGAAGCTGCGTGCAAGTTCTGTTCATCCAAACCAACAAGCAAGCACCCAGCTTGTTTTTGCAGGGAGGATTTACAATCGCTTTTAAGTTATACAAGCCAAAAGACAAAAAAAAAAAAAAAAAAAAAAAAAATTATCCAAGATGGTTATGACTAAATGGCTTCCTCCCCGCAATGGCAACTTTAGTCTGCTTTTTATTTTAAGAACAAACGCCTCCTTCCATGCCAATGCTCACTGGAAGGGAAGGAAATCAAGTAACGGCGGAAAAACAGAGAACATATTAAAGGCTTATGTGTATTAGGAGGCTTCCAGATAAATCCTGGAGCTAACAAATGGAAAGCAATGCACTGAGACCATTACTGGCACCCACTATCCCACCGCTCCTCCAGCAGCATATGGCAACTGCAGAAACTAGTTATTTACAACCCGCAGAAGTGGAGAACACGTATTACTAGTTATTTACACCCTGGAGAAGCAGAGAACTCACATTGCACAGCACTTCCACACCAGCACATTTTGCACCATCTCGTAGGTGACCCCAAAATCATCCTAGCTGGTCCTCTTGCCTTTTCACTGCACTGATCCTCACTTCTTAAGGGTCCCAGAAAAGATGGAGGGAGGAGCACAGAGCTGACCTGAACACACCTCGGTGTCACGTCAGCACCTCAATGCCCGAATCCGTTCTTTAAACACAGCCTCATCTATTGCCTTTATTCCATATCGATCCACATAATTTCCGACTTTTAAAAAGGATAAATTATTTCTGCTACTCATTCATTTTCTGGTATTTGTTTCTTTTTGAAGCATTCTCTCTGGTTTTCGATTTTAAAAATTATTATTAAGTGCACGCCAGTCATATGGCTCTTGTTTGTTTCTTTTTGAAGGATTCCCTCTGGTTTTAGATTTTTTAAAAATTATGATTAAACGCGTGGCAGTCATATGGCATCATTCACAATGGGTTCGAAGTCAGGTGTGGTGGGTAGTCACAGACTTAAGCAGTCAGTCTCAAAGATAGGAAAATGCCCAGAAAAAAAAAAAAAATTAAAAAAAATCAAGACCTGCTGAAAGTCAGGTAGCATCCATGGAATGAAGGAGATACAATAAAAGCACGTTCAGATAAATGCATGGTGAAAATTAGTGAATTTTAAAGGGAGCAAATTTCATCTGAGCTCTGATGATGCTCTGAGACAACTTCCCATTTCTTTCAGGGTAAAATTAAGGGATTAATGTCTAATCCTGGGATGGGTAGTCCACCTAACAAACGATGTGAACTTCATTTACCAAACGCTGCTCCTTCAAGGCTCAGATGCTATTTCAAGTAAATAGTCTTTTCTCCTCAGCTGCTGTGTGAAAATTCTGATACACAACAACAACAAAAAAGAGATTAAACAGAAAGAAGCAGTGAGCTACAGGAAAAAAAAAGCTAAGAAATACATACACAAAGTAAAATCAAAACTCTTGATATGAATTTCTCTCATATTTCACTCCTAAACGCAGTATCACTTCTAGCAAAGATATATCAATCAAGACCAGAATAAAGAATTTTATTTTTTTTCCTGAAAGACAGTTCTTCCCCTTTAACAGAAATAATAAGGGGAAAATCATAGCAGGTAGCAATGAACCGAGGCTAGAAGGGAGCTGTGCTTCATTTATTTGATGGGTTGTTCCTCATTGCGGTCCCTTCTCAGAATTAACAGGGCCACACAGCAGAGAGGAAAAAAGAAAAAAAGTCACCTCAAAAGCTTTAATGATATTTTGTTCGACATCTTGCAGCTCCTAGGCATGGTCTTCTATAAATAAAAATGTGAGGGCATATTATTATTACGCTATGACTCATGAAACTTGTATCTGCAGGGAGTTAGGGACTTTGGCTTTTCCTCTGGGCTCTTTGGTGCTGTCTTCTGGGTCAATTAAAATATTGAGATCTCTTTCCACACAAAGCCTTTCCTCTCCCTTTGCTTTTTCCGAGTGCGTGTTTCACTCGCATTTCCTTTCACAGCCTCATCACCATTGTAAATCACAGCAAATTAATGTCGACACTATGTTCCTGAAACAAGGCTGCTTTAGCCTCTTGACAACAAAACCCCTAAGCCAAATATCAAAAAATCAAATGGAAATACAGTAGTACAAATAAATCTGTGGACATCTCCTGAGAAACTCCCGCAGACTTAGGCTGGTGCGATGCTCTCTCCCTGACCCCCAGAACAGAAAGAGCTTCTAATTCCTCGTCCCGCTGAAGAGTATGATATGTTGGGCAATAAGAAGTGAACAGGGGTTATGGCTCTCATAAAATATTCACACCACTGGCTCGCTATACAGCAGTTTCTCCTGAGTATGATTAATCACATGCTATTATTTAAAGTTCCTATAGTGTGGGAGTTTATGTTTCACCACCATTCACAGATTAGATTATAGAAAATTAGTTTCAGATGAACTGTTTGGTTCAGGTAGATTAATCCACTCTGATGATGCCTATCAGCCAATCGAACTGCTTCTTCAAACCAACTGGCCATGTCCCTGGGGTTATCCAGAAAGCGATAAACAACCAGGGAGAGTTTCTCTCCACCTGGCAGTAATTGTTCTGCAAGCACTCTTCTCTTACTTTTATCTAAGACAGACATTTATCCTGCTATTTAGCATAATTAAAGCATAGGTACTAATCTAAAGCTCCTACCCAGGGAGCAGTTGTCTGATGGCAGCAGATTCACAGCAAGCACAACAGCCTTAATTTCAATAACACGTTCAGCTGATGAGGAGGAAGAAAAGGGTGAGGTAGGTAATGACATCTCCAGAGCTCAGGATGCATCCACTGCCAAGACAGCACGTGCAGGGGATCAGCACAGGCAGTGCCCAGAAGACAGGGTGTCCTTTGGCAACCATTTGCCTCCAGTTTGGACGGGAGAGCTGTTGCATCTTCACAAACAGGCACCACGCCACCCCTGTTCTAGAGAAGGGGTCTGAGCCCAGCACAAGGGCCTCTGGCTATTTGAAGCCCATAGTCATTCATCTCACACGTGATTAGAAATGACCAGAAATAAATTTGGAAACATAGGAGAGAACGATATGAACACCGCTATCCTGTCAGATTAGGATTCAATTAATCTTCCAAAGTCAATAGTTTGCCAGCTCAACTTACCTCTTACGATGATGTTGGTGGACTTTTTTGCGGGATTTCCGACATTGTTATTGGCAATGCAACTGTACGTGCCAGCATCTTCCGACGTGATGGCAGGTATCGTTAAAGTGCCGCCGTTCAGGACCGTCTTCTCGGGCAGGATGCCAGCAGACCTCACCCACGTCAGGCTGGGGGCTGGCTCCCCTCCTGTCGTCACACAGACTAAGGTGATCGCTTCTCCAGGGTTCACCACTATCGGGTCATCCACAAGAAGCTTAATCGAAGGCGATGCTGCAAAACACAACGGGAAGAGAAAGATGTAGCGGGGCTACGTCTGTGGTATTGCTCGGTCCTGACAAGCACACTCAAGCCAACCAAGATCAGCAAAGGCACGTTGGCTGCAGCGCTCCTCGCACGACTGAGCCCCCCCGAGAAGGGTGCTCCCCATCCTAATACTCCCCCTGACACCACATTTCTCACCCCGCTCAGTCATCTTTCACCTTGCTGTCAAACTGCAGATGAGGACTTATGTACAATCAACCCCGCGGCTGTGCTGGGGAACAAATGTATAATGTACGGGACAGGTGCCAGAACACTGGATTTTAAACCCTGCAAGAAAGGAATTAGTAACAATCTTCTTATTTGGCATGGAAGGCGTGTTGTTCTCTTCAAGTCAGATTCTACCTATTGAAAACCAGCCCTCTTAGTCCACCTGCCTCCCCGAAGAATGCCTTGGGCTACCAACTGAGATGAATTTTACAGTTCGAGTTGTGTCTGTTGAGTCAGGAAGAGTCGTCTCCTTTGGGACAACATCTCCTTGGGCACAGAGAAATTGAAGAATCCAACACAGATGGTTTTTTCCCTGTATGGCCTGTGCAACCTGCAGGTCACAGCACCAGCAGACAGCGTGGCTGCGGCTCCGTCTCCTCACAGACACACAGGAGAGGGGCAGGCTTGGCTCCCTACTAATTTCCATACAATATGCTATGACCAGCTGCAGGGGCTTTGTTTGGGCAGGACCACCAAAGGTGAACTACACTGCAGCACAGGCTAATAGAGCGATGCTGCTGCTCTCAGAAAGGAGGAGCAAGTGATTAAATTTCATTCTCTCCTCTTGACTCTTCTTCTCCACTAAATTTTTGCATATGATGGAAGAGGAGCAACAGAAATGCTCAATATAAAGGGACAGGGAAAGGCAATTTGGTTTAGATGCTGGAATTTAAAACCACGGTCTGAGCTGTGACATCCCCTGTCACTTCCGTTGAGGGATCCACCTTTGCTGAATTCAGGCTTTGCTTGAAGACAAACCCTAAAGTGCATAAGAGATGAGCTGATATATAAACACATACCACTAGTACAGAAAAAACAACACTAAATAAACACAGACATAAAGGTGAAGGATTGAAATTCTGGGCAAAGAATAGCAGAAAATGTGACAATAAGAAATGAAAGGAAATAAAAATCTTACATCCAAAGGTCATCACCGTTCTCATTATTACAGTGTGTGGTGGGTTGACCTCGGCTGGAAAACAGGTGCCCACCAAAGCTGCTCTATCACCCCCCTCCTCAACTGGACAGGAGAGACAAAAATATAACAAAAGGCTCCTGGGTTGAGATAAAAACAGGGAGAGATCACTCACCAGTAACCATCATGGGCAAAACAGACTTGTCTTGGGGGAATTAGTTTAATTTATTATCAATCAAATCAAATTAGGGCAATGGGAAATAAAACCAAATCTTAAAACACCTTCCCCCCATGCCTGCCTTCTTCCCGGGCTCAGCTTCACTCCTGATTTCTCTCCTTTCTCCCCCAGGTGGCACAGGGGGCGGGGGATGGGGGCTGTGGTCAGTTCCTCACCCGCTGTCTCTGTCTCTCCTCCCTCCTCAGCAGGAGGATCCTCACACCCCTCCCCTGCCCCAGCGCGGGTCCCCCACGGGGTCACAATCCCACCGGCAAACCTGCTCCAGCGTGGGCTCCTCTCTCCACGGGGCCACAGCTCTGCCAGGAGCTTGTCCCGGCGGGGGCTGCCCACAGGTCACAGCCTCCTCCGGGCACGTCCCCCTGCCCCGGCGTGGGGTCCCCCCGGGCTGCAGGTGGGTTCTGCTCCCCCAGTCACCTCCCGGGGTGCGGGCACAGCTGCCTCACCACGGGCTGCCCCAGGGCTGCCGGGGAACCTCTGCTCCGGGCCTGGAGCACCTCCTGCCCTCCTTCCTCACTGCCCTGGGTGTGCGCAGAGTTGTGTCGCTCACATATTCTCACTCCTCTCTTCCGCTGCAATTGTTCTCCCACAGTTTTTTCCCCTTTTTTCCCCTTCTTAGATACGTTACCCCAGAGGTGCTCCACCCACCACCATCGCTGATGTTCTCGGCCTTGGCCGTGGTGGGTCCGTCTTGGAGCCGCTGGCGTTGGCTCCATCGGACATGGGGGAAGCTTCTGGCAGCTTCTCACAGAATCCACCCCTGTGCCCCCACCGCTACCAAACCTGGCCGCGCAAAGCCAATACACAGAGATATATTCTTGCGTGTTCTGCTTTATATAGGAATCTTATTTCAATATTAAAGGAATACACACTAATCACTAAAGGCAAATACAAGAGTCAACTATAAAATAAGTTTTCTTTATTTGGAGTTCACCCAAGAGGAATTAGCTTTCGCTGCATTCAGAAGCTGGAGCACACAAATGGGAAGGGCTTCATTTCCACCTGTCCTAGAATAGAGAGCAGGCAACCTCCAGCCAGGGAAACACTTTAAGAGAGCAGAAAAGTGGAGGTTTACAAGCAATGTTTCCTATTCGAGATCCACCCAGCTTGGGACCCCGCAGATACTTCCCAGCTTAAATTCCTCGGTTCACGTTACCAACTTAAAAGCAAAGAAACTGGGTGCACGGCTCAAAAAAACACAGACAGAAACCAAGTCAGCAATGCCCACTGAGTGTGTCAGGGCTTCTTTGCTCACATCCTCTGACCTCACATTGTTTCATCAGTTGATCCATCCATCTGCCTGTGTTTTGGGATTAGAGGTATGAAACTGGGCAATATGTCATGTTTCACGCTTAAGTAGATTTTCCCTGGGTGAATGCAGCAGAAACAGGGCTCCAGGTACCCACTGTGGAATTAGAACCGAGCTCCAGACCTGCAGGGTCATCACCAACCAAGGGGTAGCACTCAGCTGGCCCCTCTTTCTCCCTCCCTCCCTCCCTCCCTCCCTGAGTTTAATGCTTTTTCCTGAACAACTCCGGCAAGAAGCTGCTCTTGGCTCTCACTAAACATCAAGTCATGAGACAGGGAACAAGAGAAACACAAATAACGCTTCAAAACTTAGAACGAAAGATGAAAGCTCTAACAATGTCAACCCAACCCGGTGGTGCTGTTTACCGTAATGGTCCTATAATCCTCCAGACGAAAGGGGGCTCTTTGCCATCCTTCAGGTAGAGACAAAGATAGCAGCTGATGTGATAAAAATGTTGTGATACATCCCTTTCATCACAGCACTCAAAACAGTAAGTACATGAAAATTATGGTTTGCATACAGTAATTTCCGTTTGCTTACACCACACATTTCACTTAACTACAACCTATCCCAGTAGACAAACACAAACAAGAAATTCAGCAATACACTCAACTACTACCATTAAAAGCCTGATTTAAACCAGAGAATATTAAGAAATTCAGAAGGGATGTTAAGGTTTCCAGCAGATGAAACCCAGTGTAGCATATAAAGGGTCAAATACCTATTATGAATAGAACATGAATCCACGATGACAACAAGCTATTATTCTGGTATTTCTCTGCTTGAAACTTTATACAATCCGCACTGTATTGTAATGCGCCAGTAACACAAAAATCTCTTATTTTCAGCTTTACGGTGCAACTGAGGAGTGAATTGGGTCTAATACACCACCTGCCTGATTTATTGTCACGCGCATGTTGCCAAACTCTGGCCTAGGAATGGCGAGATTGGACGTTTCCTGGTGGTCACCTGGACTTTGTGAAGCACGTTCAGCCCCACACCAGCCCTACACGCCTGTCTCCGCAAGCACAACCCCCATTCTCAATGCAACCAACATTGGCCTCTCCTCCTTCCCACCAAGGATGGGGAAAGGGGGCAAGTCAACACCCATCGGCTCCTGTGCCAGGCACGAACTGGAGACCCGTGGCTTCCCATCACAGCTCTCACTGGATGTCTCAGCAAGGAAAAGGGAGAGAGGAAAAGGGAGAAGCAGGGAGAGTTAGTCAGGGAATGAAGGAGGCACACGGCAAAAACCCCAAATGTCAATAACTCCAGTGATGTTTTCAGACACAGCGGGGTGGCAGAAAATTACCCTTAGCTCTAAGTAAAGACAGAGATTGTGTTCACTTCTCATCAGCCTGGACCTAGATTTGGAAATGAATGGGGCTAAATCACAAGTTGAGTCACCTGCTGGAAGACCTCTATTAATTAGCGTGGGTTAATTAACAGCATGTAGGGCTGCTTCAGGGCTGCTTTACAGGAAAGCTCCTCCATTTGACTCCATCCAGAAATGCTTTCCGCTCCCAAAGCGGAGGAACCCCTCTAACTGCTCCCCACGGGATGCTGCAGCAACGCAGCTGCAAACAGCTGCCTCTCCCTATGGATCGGGAATGCAAAGCTGTGGCAGAGAAAGGAATAACGAAGGCACAACAACAAAACTCCGTGTTACAGTGTGGGGACAGTAAGCCCTGGGCTGGGCTGCTCAGGGTTGCTGCAGAATATCTCTCTCTTACGGATTTTCTAAGCAAACATCTGTTAGACAAAAAGTTTAGGACTAGCTCTTGTTTGAGCTAGGGAAATGGAGCTATCGTTGTGAGATCTTGCCCTGTTCTAGTTTCAGTGACAGCCAGAGGTACTGCCAAAAGGCGATTCCTCTTATCTACCTTGAGCTATCTTCTTGCAAGAGTCTTCCCCTGTGGTATCCATCTCTCTGCTGACTGCAGACAGAGCCCAAAGATTAGTTTAATCTAGACAGGTAAGATTTAGATGACAGAAGATGGGCGACATCAATCCTACCTTTCGGATGAGGATTTACAAATGCATCAGGAGCCTATGGATGGGAACGGGCAGAAAGTGCCATTTTTAATAACATACATGTGCCAACCTCGCACTGATCCCAGTGTTTCACAAATCCTCTTAGATCCTTGCACTTTCAGAAAACTGAGATTTTGGCCTAATCCTCTCTCTAAAATGGATTTATTGTCTCTTTTATTTATTTGTAAACTTTTGGGGCTAAGCACCAAATACAGCATAAATCTGAACTGTGTAATTCATCGCCACATTTTTTTCTTTTTTTCGTCCAGCGCGATTAAAAAATGGAGTAGGCATTTATAAAAATGACAAGATGACCCAGAGCAATTATGATAGTTGATGATTATACCAAAATATTGTTGAAGGATTATTAAAACTCATGCTTCAGGGCATAAAATGTATCTTTTTTCTGGAACGGGAGGGCAGGCTATCACATATCTCTGCTGCACACTTTTTATGCACTCTTCTGAAATGTCTCCTTCTGGCTCTTGTACGGGGCAGACGTGAGATCTGATCCAAAAGGACAATCCATGTGTTTATAAATCCTTTGCGTTTGTAAAGCATTTAGTGACTGAACCCTAACTAGGAGACCCACAATGCAGTCCCAGCGGCTCAGGCTGTGATATTTGTTTAGATAGCAGGAAATCGTGGAATTAGTTTGGAAGGAAGAGGAGATAAAGACGTCTCCAAAAGATCTGATTCTTATTAAAATGACACTACAGTAAAAGCCAGTACGCGCAACTGCATATTGCTCATACAAGTCTGAAACCTGTTGGTTTTGCCTTTATAGTGCCTGTTGCTTTCAGGAGTCAGGCTTCAGTCTCCAAGGCACAAATGGTTTCACCCAATGGCCTCCACACGGAGTCTGGGAGCAGACATACAAGTGTGAGCCAAGCTCCCTTCCATTTCTACAGTCCAGCTGCTTTCCCAAAACAAGGCTGGAGCTAGTTCTGACATTCTGCCCGTTCAGCTTTTGAAGGCACAGGAAGGTGACCTAAGCTTTCTGAGCTTGTGAAGACCCTCACATCCTTACAAACAGCTTTCACATGATCCCAACCAACAAGACACATACTGCAGTGACATTAAGCCAGCAATTTATGCCTCCAATCTTGATTTTATTATTGAAGTCTTATAAAATTTAGTTTCACCAAGCAAGGCACTTTACTGGTCACCACATTTACACAGGAGTCTTCATAGATGGAAAGCACTTCGAAACAGAAGTGCCTCGAAGCTCCCAGAACTGAGCAGGTAGATGTGCAACCAAAAGAAAAGATGCACAACTGCACCAGCCCAGAATTTCCCTCTGCTAAACAGCTTCCTCCTGGCATAAGGACAAGGTCCTCAGGTTCTGCTTAAACCTTGCTGAGATCCCACAAAATTCCATGGAAAGGTTTAATTCAGAGATATATTTTATTATTGTCTACTGCTGTATTCTTCTGGATTTGGTTTAATCTCACATATGTCACTTACTTATTTCTGTTGTCTTCCTTCTTATTTGTCTCCTCTCCTAAGTAAATAGTCTGAATTTTTAATACTAAATAGTTTGAATTTTTTTTCAATTTTCAGCCCCAGAGCTCCATCTGTTCATACTATAAAATGCTGGGTCACGGTTCTCATCGTGGAGACA
Organism: Athene noctua; assembly: GCF_965140245.1. Lineage (NCBI taxonomy): Eukaryota > Metazoa > Chordata > Aves > Strigiformes > Strigidae > Athene > Athene noctua. Next base: position 51,332,776 of record NC_134042.1, on the reverse strand, counting down.
CGCTGACACGCACACAAGCAGATACAGGAACTGAAATTCTCTATTTGATGTGGAGCTGAAGAGTGATGGATTTTATAGTTCTAATGATGTTCAGTACCAGCTTGGAAAGTTAAGCATCAGAGCCAATAGAACTGCACAGTATCGAAACTGATGGAGACACAGGAGGTACTCAGGTACGAAATCTTATAAATTTTTACAGACTTCCTAATGCAACAAAACTACGGCTGCCAAAAGAAGTCAATACCAAATGGAGCATATTATTGCCCCCCAAAGCCACCTCCAAAGTTTCACCCCAGCTGAGGTCCCTCTTAGATGATTATGAGCCATCAGGATTAATGAGACGAGTGCTGGGCCATCCAGGTTTGGCAAGCAAAGCATCTCCCACCCAGAAACTTCAACCCCGACACCGGCAGAGGCTCAGCCAGGCAACCTGCCCAGCGGAAACTTTCAACTCTCTGATAGGAATAATAAAATTCATTATCAAACAATAGCAAGCTTTGGTAAATATTTCCATGGGTGAATGCATGGAACAAGCTTTCCAAACATCGTATTTGAACATCGTAATGAGAACGGCTCAGTGTTCAAAAGAGCTCTGCATCTTTACTGCCCTTTAGAAGTAGGGGTTTCTGAGCGCCAGTCCCACATTTCAAAGTCATGGTTGGTTTGCCAGGGGACAAAGACCGCCGCAGTGCCACTGCGAGCTCTTCCCCGCAAAGAACAAGGCACTACTCATGACGAGGGAAACTGTTCAGGTCCCCATTCATATTGCAGCTGCATCCTTTTTAAAGGACTTCAATTCAGAGGGTTTCGTGTGCAAGCACTGCTTCTGCATCCAATGTATTTCATGGGACAGCAGAGCCTGGCTGCGAACTCAACAGTGCGTATGACAAAGTGCTCTTGGAAGTACACCCGGCCACAATACACCACCCTGCTAGTCAAGTGACTATGGAGAATTTAAATCACAATCACATCAATATTTTTACCTAGTATTGCCATGTGCACACAAGTTAGGCACTGATGACACACAGATGGAGATTAATTATAAAACGTGGCCCCAACATATACCAGTCCTCACGGAGCAATAAAACAGCATGCAACACACACTGGTTTTGATTAATGACCGGGCAAAAGTTTCTCAGATCCAGCACCAAGCCAGCAATCGTTAAGTCATCATTAACACTCTGAGATACCCGCTTAACAACACCAGTTTACCAAGCACCTTCAACATAACAACCTGGCTGAACAACAAAATGCTTCCAGTTTAAACAGAGCTGCCACGGGATCATTGGCAGGGAGACTGGAAACATCTTCTAATCAATTATCTGATACAGATGTTCACTGAACTTGAAAGAAGCGGAGTCTTTACTGCTGCCTGAGAGGGGTATCTGAGACAGATACTATACAGGGAGGAGAAAAGATACCTCACTGATGTAGCATACAGACAAAACCCGATGCCAACCTGTGTTATAATTACAGTGAGACAAATATATATATTTAGACTGGGTATACGGAATTGAGAAATGTCACAACTGGCTTTAGGGATTACTGGAAATGCAAAAGAAATCTAATACTTTAATAGCAATATCAAAGTAGAGGCAGAAAGTTATGTCCTTGACAACTCACTCGTCTATGATGAATAAAAATGAAAGCACATTATTTCCTCTAGTTTTGTGAATTATTTCATATGCAGAACTGAAGTAATAGAACATAATTGAATTATACTTTCATATATACGTGTGTGTGTATGCATCCGTTTAATTTACAGCCATGATTTCTTGCAGGAATTCAATGCATATACTCCTAACTATACACGTTATGAATAGTCCCTTTCAAGTCAGAGTAAAAAGAGACAACTTCTGAGGTCCCTGCTGAGCTGGGAGCATCATTTCTGTACTTATTTACTCAGTAAATTTAAAAAAAAAAAAAAAAAAAAAAAGATTAAAATTCCCAGCTGAGGTGCAGTTTTTGAATTACAGGCTAAAAATAAACTTTTTATTGACCACACTGGCATAGCCTCCTGCAATACGGAAGGTTCTTTCTCTTCATCAATAGTCCTTAAAAATAAAAACAAACACCCCAAACCAAACCAAAAGAATTCAGAACTGAACACCGTTAAGAATCACTTTTATGCACCCATCCTCTCTGCTTTATCCTCCTTGCTGCTACTGAGAGCGCCATAACCTTCTGACTGCTATTTAACAGTCCTACTTGTTGGTCTCACAAAAGAGACAACTCTTCCAGGCAGAAAGTGCCAGCCTCTATTGAACCAGCCAGAATAAGATATTCCAGTGGTCCAAACTGTCAAGAAAACATGCACCTACGTGCGCCAGCAGCTCATCTGCTCTCAGGACATGCCAACGTAGCTGTGGACTCTGCTGGGAAGGGGCGAGGCTTCCCAGGACAGGTTCACCTTTTGTCTTGGCAACGGGTTCTCCAACAAAGCCGAGGGAGAAAAAATCAGGCAGAGACACTTAAATCTGAGCTCTTCAGCAGGTTAGAAGCAGAATTCGTCACAGGATGGTTGCGGGTGGAGGCACCTCTGGAGGTCATCTGGTCCAACCCCCTGCTCAAGCAGAGTCCCCTACTGCAGGTTGCCCAGGGCTGTGTTCAGTTGCCTTTTGACTATCTCAGAGGGTGGAGACTCCACAACCTCTCTGGGCAACCTGTGCCAGTGCTCAATCGCCCTCACTGTGAAAACATGTTTTTATAAAGCCACTGTCAAGTTGTGACCAGCCATGTAGAGCTTTTCATTTCAGCGGTGTCTCATTCAGGTGCTGCATGCAATCCAACTGTGGAAGAGGAGCAAAATGCTCCAGCTGTAACGACTTCCACTGGTAAAGCCTTTGTGTTTAGACACAGAAAGCAGATATGTCCACCACACATCTCAATCCTTTTTGTTTGTTTGTTTGTTTTACTTGCTCTTTTTCCCATTTCATTTTCACTGCTTTAAAATTCCAGGACTTCTAGGGGCAAAGGTAATAAAGGCAAAGTTCTCAAATCCCAGTTCTTTGAGGTACGTGTCTTTCTTTTGACTTCACACATGGAATTACAGAAGTAACATATTCCCAGACCAGCTTTCAGTATTGCAACTGGTTTAGGGTTTACTCTGACACACAAGGTGAATTCTCATCTTTGCAAAAGAACCCACACCTGCTCTAGCACAAAGGGGTGGCTCCCCCCACCCAGGGCAGGTGCCCCCCACAATTGCCAGAGCCACCTAATAGTCTGCATGCCATAACCTCAGACGTGTACGTGCCCCCCGTGTACCAGTAATCACTGCTTATTTTGAGTATGCTACTGGACCAGAGATTAAAAAAAAAACAACAAACAAAACAAACCAACAACAACAAATCAAACACCCTCATATTTTTCAGTTTTCCCTGAGCCTGCCACCAAAACAAAGAGTCTTAAAAGTTGAGTAAACTGCAAGACCATTTTGTCTGGGCTTACTACCAAGTATGGAAAATTATGAGGGTTCAGGGGAAGCAGAGAGAGGAGTTACAGGGAAGAAATAAAGCAAAGCATGAGTCTGTATTTAGCAGAGTCCACTGGCAGCTGGACTCAGTCTTTATACGCTCACATACATGTGAACAGGCTGGTCTGGAGTGCCAGCCCAGGTAACCGTAGCCCACTCCCTGCGCTCTCCCTCTATTCTCAATAGTCTTTTTTTTTTTTCCCCTCTTCCAACTTTTTCTGAAATCCTCTGTTTTTTAACCAATGGGGATGCAGCTTTGATGACTCATCTCTTTATTCCCGATTTGCCTGGCTGCTTTTCATCCAGCAGCAGCAGCACTTTGATGACTCGCACTCTGCTCGTGCTGCCGTTCACGCACAGATGTGGCATTGATAGCTCCAACAGGGAGGAAGGGAGGCGGATACGTTTGCTATTCAGAGCACTTCCTCGGTGGTTACGCTCTGGAGACGACTACAATAGCTCACAGCTCCCACGCTGTATGAACTATTCATTCTGTGGACATTTTATCAAGAGGGTACGAAGGGAAGGCAGGATCCTCCCTTCAGCAGCAGAGCAGCGTTAAATCAGCTTAACCCAATCACAAAACTGTCCCCTTCATCGCTATATTTAGATGCACGATTGTACACGTAGGCTTAAATTCGTCTCGGCTAATTTCAACCAGCCGAAAGTCAGGCATGCAACCCGAGGTCATGTATCTCGGTGAGATATAAGCACCCCTAAAGCACAATTCCTGCTCTCCAAAAATAGATGGGATGAATTGCTCTTCGGAGCCATCTCTCTCCACCGAGTACAGTGCTCCCTGAACAACTGGCGTAGTACAGACACCTGAGCTTTCAGACTGCTAGTTAGGTGAGACAAATCCTGTCTTGCAACACCAACAATCGCCCATACAATCAGCGGATCAGGAATGACTGGCTAACGAGGAGATGCAGAGAAAGGACCCTCAGGGTTATGGTGGATGCCAGTCTGGACACAAAGCAAATATCGGCAATACGTGCCAAGTAAAAGGGAGTTTTTATACAGGGATGCATAAACAAGAACTTTGTTGGAAAATGCACGGAACAAACCCTGCACTGAAGCCCGTGCTGATGAGGCTGGGCGCTGTGGAGCACTCTACACGCCCTGAAGCACTGAACTTCACGGAGGAGACGGACAGAGGAGATCAACAGGAACACTGTGAGGTAGAGATGCTGCGACTCACAGGCAAAAATTAAGGAGCTCAGTTCATTATCCAACAGAACAGATGGGACAAGATAAATTATCTTCCAATACATGAAACGTAGATGCAAAGGGGAAGAGGAAAATTCTTCTTCATACCATGGTGGACAGGATCAGAGCAACAGGCCAGACTGACCACAAATAATGCAGCACCTCTGCTGCTGGCAGCCCAGTTAAACAGACATCAGTAGGGTGAGGTTTAGGTCTAGTGCCTTCTGCCATGAAGAATGAGACTAGGTAACCTCTTGGGGTCCTTCCCAGCTTTGTTTTCTATTACTCTCTTTTGCTAAAGCATTAAAACCATCCACCTTCAGTATTCAGCCCTGATTATAGAGCTGGCTGTATTTCTTATCTGACAATTTCAAGCCTCTTTAGTGCAGGATCACACCTCGCTGCCGCACTCTCCAAGAAGGCCAGGGGATGCTAAGAGAAATAATTTTTCGAAAAGAGATATTATCTTAACACTGTGTTGTCTGAATGAAGGGAAACGAAACAAGTTTATCACGACAGACTACTGCTTAATGGAGGAATTAAAAAGTGATTCAAGCCTTTCTCAACTGGTTTCCCACTCCATGCCCCAGACAGAACGCCAGCTTCAGCTGTGATTTGAATGAGCTGAAAAATCACATATTGAAATAGTCATTGTGCTTGGTAAAAGTTACTGTTGTGGATGATTTCTATGTTGGAGGCTGCCAAAAATCCGCCTCAATATTATGTATTAATGATCACCCGCACTGAGCAGCCTGAACTGGCTGCTAATATACGAACTAATATACATTTTCAAATTAATCTGTGTCACTAAAAATGCCCTGTAGATCAAAGATAAACGTTTTATTTGCTTTCACTCAATCGTATTAGAGGAAATATAAGGAAGCCCAGAATTTTGGTGGGTTTATAGGTAAATATCCTGTCTTCTGACACTTTGAAACAATGAACACTCTTAAAAGCATCCATTCATGTTGTTATTAGACCTAGGCATTCAGATGTGCAATTCAGAGTTAGCTGTACCTAAAGTTACCTTTCCCAGCTCTAAAGATTAAAGACTGAGTCACATGCAAACCGGTGACAGATTTTAATCTCATCTGTCAATAATTGTTGTTTGACACAGAGCAGAATTATGCTTGGAATCACATAACCTCTGTATTTCTAAAGGAGATTGCATTTGTTCCTGCTAGACAGCTTCAAAAAGCAGCGCCTCCTGACCAACGTATGGTCCAGGCTAAGGCAGGGCGATAGGTCTTCAGGACTTTCAACAGTTCTTACATAGACAACAATATACCGGGAAGAGGAGATAATGCCGAATTCCAACAACAATTTCCACAACACTGTTTTGTAGTTTAATGTGCTTGCTTTGATCCCAGAACTGTGGCATGATCTCCATCAGAAGGGATCTCTGGAGGCCTCTGCCAGAGCCCTGCCTGAAGCAATGCTGATTAGATCAGGTTGCTCGGGCCTCATCTAGTCGAAGTTTAAGCATCTTCCCCAAGGTGAGCAAACCCAGCTCCTTCAGCCTCCTCCCACGTCACCTGCTCTAACTCCAAGACCACCTCTGTGGCCTCCACCGGTCTCGCTCTAGTCCCTTCATATCTTCCTTGCTCTAGGCAGCCCCCAAATGAACGGAGCAGTCCCATGCAGTCTCACAAGCACTGAACAGAGGGGAAAGATCACTGCCCTGGACCTGCTGGCTGCAGTTCGGCTAGTACAGCCCAGCTCAACGCTGACCTTTTCCACATGGGCACATCTTCAACTTGTCTGCGGGGCAACCCAGCTCCCTTTCTGCAAAGCTGCTTTCCAGCCAGTTGGCCTCAACACGTACTGGTACACAGGGGGGTTGTTCTTCTCCAGGGGCAGGATGTGGCATTACCCTGAGCTAATTTCATGAGGCTGCTGTCTGCCCTTTTCTCCAGCTTGTCAAGACCCTGTATTGACCATTACTCCCAGTCTGGTATCTGAGAACTTGCCAGAAGTTCACTGGGTCCCATCGTTTTGGTCATTAATAATTATATCGTCCAGTATTGCTCCTGGTTTTGATCCCCAAGGGATGACATGAGCAAACGACCACCAGTTAGACATCATATCACCTTTCAAGCCCAAAGGCCAATCCAATTTGCATCTTGCAAATCTGGCTATAAGGAAACTATGGGAGATCATACCAAAGGTCTTACTAAAGACAAGGCAAGAGGATGAGAAGGTAGAATAGAGGAATCAAGGTGGTGATTCCAAAACACTTGTAAGTGGGAACAGGAGTGAGAAAGGTGTTGGGGACTTGCTCCTGTGAGAAGACACAGTCTGTAGCACTGTGCTCCCCTCACCCCAGAAGGCTTTGCTGACAGCTCTATTTTTTGTGCTTCTTGACGTCTCCAACTGTGAGGACTAGAGTTAAGACTAAGTTAACACTAAGAGCTGGAAGAGGGTGAAAAACATGAATGGGGAGAAAACCCTCTGAGGCCTTGGGGAAGAAACAGGACCAAGAAAATCGCCACAGGTACAGTAGGAGCCAGAATCGGATCAGTCAGATTTCTTCTTGGGTGCAGCACGGACATAGTGAGGCAACAAAAACGGGCAAGGTAGACAGAAAGTGTGGAGGTCGTGACTCAGTGTGACACCCACCCTCACAGCTGCTCCTCTTCCGACAGCACGGATTCAAGCACACGCACTGAGAAAACTGTCAGGGTTCCTCCTCCTTGTCAGAATAACCCCTTGATTTTGTTGCACAGCAGCTGCATTTGGTTTTACAACTCCTGCTTGCATTAACTTACCCAAATTAACTTCTATGTGCTGATTTTAAAGGGACTCAGTCTACTAAAAACAAATGAGAGTTGCAAAATTAGTCCCTTAGCTGTTCTTCCTCACATCTTGACTTCTATTTCTGTTCCTGCCAGTCACCAGCAATCTGCCAGCAGGTGAATCACTTCACAGTGTTTCTGCTTCCCTTCAAACTTCTCATCTATTTAGATAATAAATTTGCAGAGTAATAGCTGTCTTTAGATAACAAGTGGGTCTGTGCTCAACAAGTGCCTCTACCTGCTGCTGTGCAATATTACTGCTAATTGTCATCTTGGGCTTCAGCATATGCATAGTCACATGCTTCTGAGATGATCCCAGCTTCTCTCATTACAACATCCACTTTAGGTTTGTTGGTTTTTTTGGTTTGGTTGGTTTTTTTGGGGTTTTGTGGGTTTGTTTTTTTTTTTTTTTTTTTGTATTTTAAACTAGTCTGCAGTGGAACAAAGAAATCTGCGTGTCTGAAAAATGATGCCAGACACATCGATGGTGTGCCTAAGGCTTCAGCCTCATGCAGACCAGATGTAATTAACACACCGCTGTCGAATGAAGGGGGTGTGAGTGTACCTAATTACACCTACGTGTAACACTTCAAACCTGCATCATGTCCAAAGTGTACTGATGAATACATGTTCATCTGATGGCATCAGCTTAATTAGCTCGCTAATTATTCAACAAGTACACAGAAAGTTTCCTTTGGATTGGTTCTATCACAGTAATTGATTGTTACTCTGGTGATGCCACGACACGCAATCAAATAATCAGCAAGACGGAGTAAGCACAGAAAACAAAAGGGTCACAGGGACAAGCTGGCAGACGGCGCTGAACAGAAACCTGAACTACTCACCCAGAGATGTGCCTGGTGTTCCATAAATCAGGCGTTTGATTCAGGTGGGAGCACAGGCATGTAGATGTATGAAAGACCCTGTGGCATAGAGCAGCAGAGCACCTGGATCTGCAATGTCTTCCTTGAAATAAGAGTCTACACTCATGCCCGAGTCACCTCCAGCTCTTGCTGAGGGAAGGCAGGGAGACTTGAGTGTTTCAGAGAAAGAAAGAGGAAGAAAGAAGCGTTCATGTGCCTCTGTCACCATATTCGCTAACAATACAGGCAGATTATCAAGTAGAAGGTTCAACGGGTGACGTGACTCATCTGTGAGAACCTCAGTGGCCCTGGATACAGACAGTAGGCAGGGCAGTAGCAGGATATTGTAAGACCAGTAAGGATTTCCAGGCATACAGTAATAGTTACACCAAATTATTTTCACACTTCCCCAAGCGCAATCTGCCAATGATCATCCCACGTGACGAGCGCTCGTGGCAGCATGCAGAAGTCCTGCTGCACGTCGGCGGGCGGTGGCAATCGCTGTGCCAGCGCGGAGCCGAGGTGCTCCCGGCAGCCCCGCAGCTTCCCTGCGTGCATCACATCCATCAGCCGAGGGGAACGGCCAGCCACCGCGCGCAGATGGTCCACAAACCCTCGCCAACCCCACCTGGCTGATGTCCCTGAGCAACCCAAGCTGGAGAGCACATCCATGGCAGGCAAAAACCTTCCCGACTTTGCCCACAAGACAATCGATCAAAGCGAGCCTGACAAATCATACAAGAGTCCCCGTATCCTGCAGTAAAAGCCTGAATTCAGAGAGCCAAATCACTACTGGAGCGAGATGGAAACCCACAGCTGCTGTAAGCCTCAGGTATCCTCCTCTGTCACCTCTCTCATCAGCAACATCCAAGTCCAACAAAAACTTCTCACCCTAGTTATACTTACAGACCTGATGAATGCAGAGTAGCCAGATTGACACCGATTTTACATTTTGATCCCATAATGTGCAGCTGAACTTAAATTCACTAGTAGCCACATTAATTAAAATAAATATAATGCATGTTTGCCACGTTACAGACACTTGTTTGTCTCTCCTTTGTTTTCATTAGATAGGCACCTCCACTACATGCCTCCAGCTTTAAATTAAAAACAGATGGACAGCCTAGGACTGCTCTACACCAAAACAGATATCAAGTTCAGGATCTGATTTTCATTACTTTGGATTTATCCTGGATTACTCTGGATTTACAATTTATATAACTTCTATCAAGTTACACCAGGTGAAGTTCTACCAAAGGATTTCTATATCAGATGAAGTCATACCAAAAGAGAAAAGTTTTGTCTCAGTCATCAACACATCAGTCATTGTCTTTAATGAGTTGTTGCAGTAATCACTTTACATATTTAATCTTGACCTTGGTGATGGTTGCAACCGAGTTCTTCATGAGAAAGTATGAATCCTTGAAATTTTCAGGCTCGTTTACTTTGGAAATTACTCCAGAAGAGCAATTCCTGTCATTGTAGGAAGTCACCCTTCTTCCAAAGTAAAATGACTTTTGTAAGGTGGGAATAATTAATTCTTTCTGCAAAATGAGATCATGATCACCCATCCTCGGTTTGGAATAGCTACGGTATTTGATGTTCCCCTATTACTGTAACACAAACTTCTGTTCTGGATGAGGTCTAACACGGACAGAGACTGTTGTGGCCCCAACAGCAAAATTATCTCTCTGAGAAATGGAAGCGGAAACAACTTTCATACTCTGCTCTCATGGATGAAGAAGGTGGATGAGTTACTACTGGTGTTGAGAGGAACGTTGCACCTCCCCATGGCAGACACGCTTTCATGCCTCTTCTGGTGTGAAACCAGAGCAGCTAATGAGGGGAAAACCTCTTATTACAATATTAATTTTTTTTCCTAGCAAAATAAATGAAAGATCAAATTAAGGGCTTCCAAATAATTTTGCCAGATACCTTCGGGGCTGACTGTAACTCCCGACTGCCAGCAGCAGCTCTAAGGCTGAGCTGTGAATTTGCTTTGCAGTGGGTTGTGTACAGAAATGGTACATTACCACACAGTTCTGAAATCTCTGCTGTCAACTCAGAAATTTAGAAAAAGCTGAAGGCAACTCCTTGGAATAGAGTCATGAGGACAGAAATAATGTGAAATGTGCAAGTGCAAATAAAATTCATAGTTCATCTTAGAGGCACTCAGCATGTTAATGCCTCAGCTCTTTCATTCATTTGCTACCAGTTCTCCATGCCCTGAGGCATTCGCTCTTAAGGCATACACCAACAAAAATCTAACCTGGAGCCACAATATTTTCTGCAGAACTGTTCTCCAGAAAACACTTTTCTGAAATTTCTAATTGTTTAGAAATCTAAGCTGAGGACTTTTGCTCTTTGGCATCAAGTTTATAAACCATTTCCTACACATCTTCTGGGGATCCTGGACACAGAACCTTTAGCAGAGTTAAAATCTGAAATTTTCGTCCTCCTGGAAACCAGGATTCCCAATTGCACTCAACCACTGGCATAAGGCTCTTGAGATACATAGCAGTGATACAGCCACAAAGAGAGGGTGATGTACAACTGGCTGCTTGCTCGGCCAGGGACAAGTCCAAAGAAAAGAGCAAATACACAAGGAATTGTGTCTCCAGAACATGGAGACAGCTTGGTCAGAGACTACAGCTAAGTGCCTAGTTATCCTCCTGCAAAGCATTTCAATGCAACTGCTTGAATATTTTCATTTGAACCAAGCAAGTCTGAAAGAATTTTTTTTTTTTTTAAATCAATGTAAAAAATCAGTTTAAATCAGTGCAAGAATATATCAAATCAGTTATGTAAAAACATTTAAATCAATGTAAGAATATAAAAAGGTTTTTCCTAAAATTTGTTGACCAAAATTTATTAGCTTTCAACAAAGCAGTGAGAGAATTATTTGAGTATTTGTTTTTATTCTGTGCCCAGCTTTGAATGACGTGCCCCTTCCTCTTACCTTGCTGCAGTATCTTCTTTGAAGTCTCTCCATAACCATGAACCTCCCCCATACTGGGGGAAAGTGTAAATCCCAATAATAAAATCCAGAGAGCAACAAATCATAGAATCATAGAACAGGTTGTGTGGGAAGGGACCTTAAAGACCATCTAGTTCCAATCCCCCTGCCCCGGGCAGGGCCACCTTCCACCAGCCCGGGTTGCCCAAAGCCCCGTCCAACCTGGCCTTGAACCCTTCCAGGGAGGGGGCAGCCACAGCTTCTCTGGGCAGCCTGTGCCAGGGCCTCACCCCCCTCACAGGGAGGAATTTCTGCCTTACATCTCATCTAAATCTCCCCTCTGTCAGTTTAAAACCGTCACCCCTCATCCTGTCCCTACACTCCCTGATTAAGAGTCCCTCCCCACTTTTCCTGTCGCCCCTTTCAGTCCTGGAAGGAAGCAATAAATTGAGTAAATAACAGTAAATCTCTTCTTCAAATCTTAACTTTGTTGAGAAAAAAAGAAAACACCTGTAAACGGGTTCTCCAACTCACTCCTGAATAGCTCCTACCACTGTGTGGCTGCATACAGTCACGTACGTTTATGCAAGAGAACAAGAAACACAAAAGACCGTGGGGACATCAAAGGACCCGGGAGGGTCAGTGCTGGAGGTCCCACCTGTTTTATTAGAGAGTCGGAAGGACACCATCTTGTCAGGGATGCTGCAGACATTCCTCACCGAGGCGATGCAGCTGTAGTTAGCGTAGTCCTGAGGTCGGAGGTTCTTCAGCTTCAGGATCTTTGTTTCTCCCTGCACGTGCAAGAGAGAGTGTTAGGAAAGGACCGAGGCAGAGGAACAAGCAGGGATGCAGGAAACGCTGAGATTGGCTTTCAGGAGCGAAGAGGAAGATGCAGAGGTGGCTAACTAGAAGCTGATGTTGAAGTGGTCAAGAAAATGTATTTATTTAATTACCTGAAAGAATGACAGCTGGCATCACCTAAAACTGTAGCCCCACTTATATATTAAAGGTAAGAGAAAAGAGAGCAGCAAGGGGGAAATTGGTTTGACAGAGTCTTTCAAGTTGCATTATTTGGGATAATATATTTTAGGGTACCGGTCTGTGTGATGAAAAAAATCACAAGCTACAGAAATCCTGCTGTTTTCCTTTGAAAATGAGCTGCTGATGGATTTTATTTTTAGCCAGCAGTGCAAATGATGGAGCAGGGACCTGAACGGGCTATGTAATGAAAGAGTTCCTTCAGACACAATTCAAGATGAAACTGAAAAAGATGAGATTTCCACTCTGGTCCTATGTGAACTGGCACTGCAGAACCAGAAACTCAGGAGAAACAGTAAATTGCTGAAACATGCAGGTAAAATCTTACGGTATTGTTAGAAACAAGAGTAACAAAGAGCGAAAAGGAGTGTCAAAAGACAAAATCCTGACCACGCAGAGATGTCATGGGACAGAGCAGGGAGACTGGAAGCACAGGGAGCACAGCAAAGCACGTCGGGGTGTCAGGCATGAGGATGTGCCAGCATAGAGGGCCGTGAAAACACCAGATAAATCTTTACGTATCAATACCTGCACATTATTCACTGTAGCATTAAAATAACAAACTTCCACGGGCTCTCAATCTCCTCCAACTGCCCGCTTTCAAGTCTTTGACTGCATTTAGAGTGATAAGCTAAAAACGTATTATGCTTAGACAAGGCTAAGGCAGAATGCCAGCCCAGGGAGGCACACACCCCGAACGGGCTCACAAAGCATCAAAAGAGCAAACTTTGGAAAATGTTCATTATCATGTGTCCTGTTAAAGCTGAAGAACTGTTAATACTATCACAGCTCGAGTAACACAGGGGGTTTTTTAAACGGTATGTGCACCAACGGCCCAAGCCTATATAAGAAAAAAATATAGTCGTTTGTGAAAAAGCACGTACAGAACTAGCCAAAAAAATAATAAATAAAAAGATATAGCTAGCCAGAGAAGAAAGGAAACAGCTGTTGAGCTCAAGCTTGGTAGATTTTTTGAGTATTGGAACTGAAATTATATGATTAAAATTAAGCACATGCTGATTTCGTGTTTGCAAAACCAAGTCTTTGAAAGGCTGTTCTTAAAGATAAAGATCCTACTTTAAGAAGAGTTTATCTGGGCTAGAGAAGGGGCTGGCCCAGGTTAGTAGGAACACAACTACCGAAGTCAACTGAGTTCTGGAAACACGGAGCAGCTGCATCTCATCAATTCATTCCTTAGCTGTGGACTCCAAGCTGACCTTGTGGGCTGAACTCACACTGGTATTCTGGATCATGGCCCCAGATTGCAGAGATTTATAAAAATGTATATATTTTCTTCATTGGTTTGGATAATTAGTCTAATTATGCCTAATTGCATAATTATTGTAAATACAGCAAATTTAATCTCGTACTCAGGCTGTGCAATTACAATGCGCAATGAGGATGATGCAAACTCTTGGGAAAATACTCTGCACCGAGATTTTTGGGTTTGAAAAGTTCAGGATTTCACACACTTCCACAGATGAGAATGTGTATGTTCAATTTTTTATTTTTTTTTTTTTTCCCCTAAGGCAGCTAAATTAAGTAGCTGACATTACCTGACTCACAAAAAAAACCCCAAAAACAAACAAAACAAACAAAAACAACAGCCAAATCTGTTCAAAGTTCAAGAATCTATTTGTATACTCCCAGTTTTCCAGGTGTCTTCTATGATTTAATAAAACAAGAAAACCACCGGAAAGAAAAACTAGTCTTTTTTGGGGTACGATGCCTTAGAAAATTTAATTGTGTAACTACTTGTTTTCCTTTACATTTAATTGAATTTTCAGATTGATAATCCACCTTCAAGGCAATCAGAAAAAACGCCACTCAAATCCGTATCCCTTGATGAAGTCAAACACCCTCTATCCCTCTTCACACCAGTTCTTACTGGTTGTTACCACAACATGAGCTGAACCAATTACGCAGAGGTGTGCAGTAGACGTTTATGACTCTTGAACCTTTAATTACATCTTTTCCTCTTATAAACATATATCAGATCTTGTAGACACGCTGACAAGATACACTAATTCAACCTGACCTCCAATAATCGTAAAAAGGTTATGGATAAGCTTTCACTATCAACATGACAATCTGATTTATTCATTAATTCAGCCCGGACAGAGGCTCTGGGAAGAATGCTCTTAGTAACCTAGAAATATTTATGATTTTTTTTAATATTGAATCTAATTTCATGTGACACATTTTATTAGATATGCTCTTATTAGATGATAGGGAAAGTAATCATCAGCATTTCCATATTAAAATATAAACCAAAAAGTCCCACATCAAGGGAGTCTCACACTTTTTAATTAAAACATTAAAAAACTCCCGTTTACACACTTGAGGCCGAGGAAACAAGCCACAGATTTGCTAAACTGGGTCTGTACATGTTAAATTAAAAATAATCTCATCACATTTAGGAGACCAATAACCTGACTATGTAATCTAATTCTCATCTCTGCAAGGTTCCAGGCTACATGTTTCTCAGTAAAATACCAAGCCACTGTAGTAATATAAAGCTGTCAAGTACAATAAAAAGAAAAAATGAAGGTGCTCTCAAATCATTAGCTGAAAATTATTTATGGAAGTTGCAGGTTGCTTTCTGCTATGAAGACCAAATTACCAGGCAGTTTTCACCTCTATCTTTACTCGTTATTGCTTGAGACTTTCCAAAACAATTTTTCTTTTTTTTCCTCCTTTTTTTTTTCTTCTTCTTTTTGCAAACACCATCACACGCTTTTGTCCACAGACAATAGGATATGCCACCTTTTTTATTCTGAGACCGTGCAAATGTGCTAACAATAAATTAATCTGATCTAATCTGACAGACTCTTGACGGCCCAGTCTGCCTTCGTGGCTGTGAGTGAGAGTAGAAAGACTTAAAAAAGCACTTATTTCCATTTTTGCTGCCTCATCTTTTAACTGTGTAATTCTGGAACAAAAACTGATATTCAAGGAAGGGAAAGGCAGAATAAAATAAATATATATATATATATATATTTAAAAAAAAAAAAAAAAACCAAAAAACAACCACCAAAACACAACAACAAAAAAAACCCCAAACCCAAACAAGACGGGGAGTTTAGCTTTCCTGAAAAGCTTTTTAGGCTGTAACTTCTGTGCAGAATCACTTTGCATTGTATTGGAAAAGATTAGGAAAGAGCAGTCAAATCAGAGGTTTGGGCTTGCAGCGCCCAAGCAAGGAAGACTTGAAGGGGGCTCCTGCGTTTAGAACTCACTGTGCATCTTCCCATCATCTACTATTTCATAAACTGACAAAAAAATTAAAAGATATGTTTTATATTAGGGAGTCCTAACACACGGATGCATTTGTGCCGGGATGTAGTTATCTGGAGGGCACCCACTTACCCAACCACAAACCCAGCAGGGATACACGGGCAGATCCAGTTATAATCTGCTACAAGGAGCCTAAAGGAAGGAAAAATCCTTTATTTTCATTCCTACCTGGGTAAAGAAGGGCTCATAGATCTCCACTCCTTTATCAGAGCCTTGCAGCAGTACCTCTTGGCCGCGTCGCCAGCTGTACCGAACAGGCGGGTTGGAGTTGGCAACGCACCTGAGAAACACCGTTCTCTCATAGTAAAACTGCTCTTTTGCTTCCCCGATGCTCTGGTGGACCGTTACTATTGGATCGTCCAAATCTGGGAAGACAGAAAGAACAACCGAGGTAAAGTCAGGCTGGAGTTGACTCTACGAGGGTTCTGCGACGGGGTCCTTCTACACAGGCCAACGGCAAATCGGAGAAAATACAGCTCTAAAAGCCACAGATGCATGCTTTAGGACTTTTTCAGCAGAATTTACAGTCGTTTTCATTTGCACAGCATCTAGCACAACTGGATCTGCATTCACAACTCAGGCTTTTGGATATAACAATAGACACGCTATCACGTATGATAACGTCAGTCAAATTTCTCTTACGTTTCCACTAATACTTAGGTTTCATCTGGTTTTCATCTTTACTACTTGTTTCTTATGTATGATTTTAATTTAAACGTCTCTTAGACAAAATAGTTTATAAAGCTTAGGAAATAAATAGACAGACTAATTTGCATCCTAATGGTAGGATCCACTAGAACATAGAACTTGTGCATGCAGCTGTTTTCCTTTAAAGCAGCAATTTAATACAGTAATTTAATGCATATTCCCTTCTTTTAGTTACACGCATTTAACTTCAAGCAGGTAAATTCATCACAGGCTTTAGAACACACTTCTCTTGATTAAAATACAGATATCATATAATTACTCCCAGTGCATCAGCTCAAAGAAAATTAGATCCCCACAACAGAATTCACTCATCTTATACAGGGAAAAAATAACGATAGCCCTTGGAAAGAGAGTACAGCTAATTAATTAATTTGGGCTTTGTTCCATCAGGAACAAGTAATATCTGTTTGCAGGGTGTTACTATTGTTTATCACAAGCTTTCTCTGAAGGTGCAATTACATCGAAGAATGAAAGAAAAATAAAAAAGAAACAAAACAAGAAAAGCAATGGCTAGTTTTACTAATTACTAGTTAAAAACACTCCACCTCCAAATGACGTGGTAAGTAACTCTCTGGTGAGCTTTAGGGAGAAGCTACTGCTGGAGGGCTGGCAGCCAAGGGGAAGTGGCTTCTCTAAATCTAATCCCTACATTTCCAAGATACGTCCAGGTTTGCCTCCGACAGTCACAATACAGGCACCGATGCTGTTACTCACAGAGAGTACAAACAATTTGCCTAACTATACCTCTACCAGCCCGGTCTGCAGGCACACAGCAACTCCGCATTTCCATGTGCAACTCAGCGCTAACTGAACTAATTTCAAACCCTTACCAGCAGCGCTTCTTTCCCAAGCCGAAACATACGCAATGCTTTAGGTAGCGCTTAATTACTCTTCCACAAATTTAACCCTATTTTTGCAAAGTCTTGTGTGACCAACTACCCAAATGTCAATTCAGCAGATTTATTTAAGGCCACGGTTCAGCGAAACGCAGAACGAGGTGTTCAAATCTTCCCATGCTGAAGGGAACGCAGAGTCATGCTCAAAGGTGCCCGTAGCCTTGAGTCCCTTCTCAAAGGTGTTGAAAACAAGGACTGTTGTTTTGGGGAAGCATCACAGGTCCTTTCTCCAAGAGCTAGACGTACACCGCTGTAACCACCACGGTGTATTGTGGTGGCAAGATGGACCATCAGCACGGTCGTTCCTAAAAAACTGGGGAGATTTAATAGTTTTATCAGCTAGAGGTGAGGCAGAGGCACATGGCATTACTAACGGAAGCCCATCATTAACAATCTGAATAGATTAACATGTTTCAAACGTCCACGCTGAAAAGCAGCCTGCACTTTAAAATTATTCTTTAGATGCTTACATTTTGATTTGCATAACAAGAATAAAGCTTGAGAGTCTCTTGATTAATTAGAAACAAAACATGTTCCAAAATTTGGAATAATTCAAGCAATAATATGTGGTAATAGTGCACAGATTTTAGGTAAATGTTACCTTCATTCTACTCTACAAAACATTTAATTTAATATCACAGAAACAAATTATGAAACTGTTGCTCCAAATTAGGATGGCATTTTCTAATGAGAATTCATTTTTGTTTTAAAGGTTATTTTAAATCACAGTAGCATTTGAAAAGGGATGAGATTGCTGAAACGTTATGTCTTCTACTCGTGCAATAGAAAATAAAAAGAAGGAAATTAGCTTGCTTCAATTTCTAGGCCAAAACACCTGTTCCCTATATTTTGATGAACAACAGAACGTTTCACACATGAATGCTTTCCCGTGTCTATTATTAAAGCACATCCTTAGACCGCAAACAAGGATCACTAACAGCCAAGAACCAGCAACACGGAGTCTGGGGACTGCTCCTGCAATCTCTCACCATTCCATGAAGGAGCATCCCCCTAGGTGAAATACCCAAGAAGTCCGAGTCTTGACTCAGCTTCATTTGTATGAAATTAATCAAGACTAGACAGAGTAAATTACTTAAAGCCTAAAAACAGGATTTAAGGCAAGGCCTGCCAGTGTAAGGTGGCAATCAACACCCTGACAGAAGGCAGGCTGAGGCCGACTGGCCAGAAGGCAGCTTTGCAGAAGAGACCCTGGAGGTCCTGCTAGAGAAGCTGAAGAGGAGGTGGCTGACTACATCCCAGGCTGCAACAGCACGTCCGGAGAAATGATCCATCCCCTCTACCCTGCACCTCAGAACACATCCTGAGCACCTTGGCCATCCAGGTCAAGACGTGGACATACTGTATTGAGTGCAGAGGAGACCACCATGATGATCAGAGAAGGAGAAGCTGGGGACCTGGGTTTGGCCAGCCTGGAGAAGATAAGATGAAGGGGTGATCTAATCTCTTGTCTTCGACTGACTACTGGGAAGTTACAGAGAAGATGAAGGCAAACTCTTAGACGAGCAGAACAAAACATGAGCCAATAGGTATCAGTTGTACCAAGAGAAACTCCTCAGGGAAAACAAATTCCCCATGCATGTGAGAGGTGCCCAGAGAGGCTGCAGGATACCATCCTCGGAGACTTTCAAACGCTTGACTGGACACAGCCCTGAGCAACCTAACCTAAGCATGAAGTTGGCCCTGGTTTGAGCAGGTTGGACAAGAGGCCCCTTCCAACCTAAATTACTCCACGACAACACGAGCTGTGACGCCACCGCGCGACACCTGCTCTCTTGCAACAGCTCCAAGCTGCGTGTGTGATCACCCCCTCCAACACCGGTACCCCTCGACCACAGGGAGATGCAGACCCCCCCCTTCCTCATGGTGCTGTACGCTGACAGGGGATGGATTTTGAGAAGAGCGTAAGGAAACCTCAAAGAAATTTAAGGGAACGCAAACGTGGCAAGCCCTCTGCCAAAGCATTTCATAACGGTCAGTTAATAGAAAATTTGCACCGCAGAACTTAACTGATTTTTTCCATCGGCAGTGCTGGAAAGATCTCAACAGCTGCATCAAAGCAAAAGAAGCAGCACTAATAGGAGACAAAATAATGCTTGCAATTGTTGTGAGATTTCACAGAACACTCAACTGCCTGCCCCGCTGTTGGGCAGGGTTAGATAAATGTTTTACGGGATTGTTATAGAAGACTGTATTTTGCTCAGGCAGTGTGAGAGCTGCAAAAACACAATACAAAGTGTGCTTTTTCTATAATACTGCCAAGGTATTCTGCAGAGCGATTACAATGGAGGCATGCAACTGCCAAACTCATTGCCTTTAGAAAGGCTATTTTAAAGTCACCTAACCTTGGTGGCATTAATGCTCACTCGTCAAAGCTCTCCAGAGCTCCAGTTTCAGTGGCTAATTTAACTTACTAACTGATACTCAAATTTCCAAATAGACTTAAAAAAAAAAAAAAAAACGCCACACCAAAAAACCCTCAAACAACTATTTAAAGCTCTGTGCATATGTGTATCTGTGGGTGTTTGTTCCCTAAAAGCACTGGAATAGTCAGAGCCTCAGCAGTCTGGGAGGGAAGTTATGGGCTTCAGGTATTGCCCAGCAGTTAATCCGGGAAGAGGGAACATGACTGAAGAGACAGGGAGATCTTAACTGCCATGGAGAAAGATTTAGCATGAGGAAGCTCAGCTAGATGAATTGTTGAAGTACTTTACAAGAAAAAAAAAAAAATAGAATTTTCATTTTGGGTTGATCGAATAATGAAGAGTTAACTGACTAATCATTCTTTAAATTAAACTGAAGTCACGGGTGTTGCTATGTAGTTAAAGTCTATTAATCAAAATGAAAATAATTACAGAAGTATGTTTTCCACAGAGGTTTATGCCACCATTAGGTTCAATTTTTCAGTCTTTAATTTTTGAATTGAACCAAACAGTTTCCAAAACCCAGATGGCACAGGCATGCTAAACACTGCATTGGAAGAATTCCCTTTGCACATCCCTAAGCTCTCAAACAAACAGAGAAGCCAGTATATAAGCTGTTCAAAACAAGTCTAATCTAAATGCACTGTGAATTGCGTCACGTCGGTCAGAGATGTTGGTGTGGAAGGTGCACAGACGTGTGGCAGATGCTATTAATCTCCTCTCTGTGCTGAATTGCAAAGCACCGGAGGCATCGCGCTGTCTGTCAGTAGGAAACACAGACCATCTCCTGCAACCCTCACCTGAGCTCCAGAGGAGCTTCACCTATCCAAATAGGAGAGCAGCATCACAGACTATATTTGCTATATCATCTTTCTTCAGCTGCTGGGACTACACAGCTTGCTGATTTCATTTGTTAATTAGCTGCCTTTGTCTTCAGATGTTCAAAGCAAGAGATGCTTGGAAGTCAGGATAATAATAAAACACGCATCTGGTAAACTGATTGAAGCTGCTTCATCAAGACACCCAGAGAGGAGACAGCAGTGACGCATATATTTAGACTGCCTAACCCATAAGTTATTCTTAAATATAAAAATACAATGTTTTTCATGCTGTTTTCCTTACTATAGCCCCCTGGACCTAGCACAAGCTACCAATTATTATGTAGGTTTGAAGTGCTTTGTGGTACTGTACGGTATACAGCAGTTACACATGGTTCAGAAAGCGCACAAAAATTCAACAAATACATATTTCTTGCATACCTATGGAAGGGATAACGAGCTGTCTTGCGTGCCATCCGTTAGCACACGCAGTGTGGAGACACGAGAGCTCCAAAGAAGCTGGAAACAGGGGAGCCAAGTTACCTGGAGCTCCACATAAGATATTTTTCCCTCTACAGCCATTTAAAAGAGATTTATTATGCATCTGCAGTGCTGTGCTGCATGTGCAGTACAGATCCAGCAGTAGAAAGCAAGCATCGTTTACAAGGCCAGATCCTAAAAGAAAGCAAGCCTTTCTTCCTTGCTCCCACAAGACTAAGAGCGTGACCCTGGGAGACCCCCGATGAGCTTATATTGATTTCCAATACCATTTTGGGAAGATCAAACACACGCTAGAAGGCTGCTAACATGGTCAAACACAGAAGGACAAACAGAATGACCTGAGTAGTCAACAACACCCCGCGCAGCTCGAGACCATTTCTGCCTGCCACGGTTTACAAAGGGTTGGAGTCTATCAGCAAAGAATCCACGAGGAGAAATGTAATGAACACTCGGTGATGGCTTTACGGATTAAACGTTTGCTTTATTCTTTTGATGAGGTCATAAATATACCTGATTGAAACCCGTATAAACCACACCCCGCGGATGAATGTTTCGTACTAGCATGTCCTAATGCCACAGGGAGGATGGCACAGGGCGCACAGCCCTGCAAGAGGGCAACAATAGTTTTGTTTACCCAAAGATACCAAACTCACCCAATTCTCATTATTTATGAAACAAAATTAGCACTGGTATATATACACCGGTGCTGAGGATTTTGCATTCACAGTACACACAGCAGAAAAAAAAAAAGCCACCCTTACTACAGTGCTGAACTTCTACACGCCTGTGCATGCGCATACACGAATAAAGATCAGTGGGTTTTCCAAATAACGAAGAGTCGGGTGCTCACACAGAACGATACACATCTATGAACTCATAATAGAGGTTAACAGCGCAAGACTGTACCCTGGCACGGGCTGAGAGAGACGCCAGCAAAGTCCTCTCAGCACAGTTCTGAAATAGATGGGGCTGCTGGGATCGCTGCGTGCAGTAAGAGCACAGATATAATTTACTTTCATATATAGAACGGATGACCTGAGCACAGGACCCTAATCTGGTGCCAGCCATCGTTAAGCAACATTTAAGAAATTAAAGGGCAAAGAAAAGAGCAACAGAAAAGTACTTATGCGCTAGAGAAAGTACCTGTGACTTCATCTGGCAGTGAAAGATGTAACGAGCAAGATGCATTTAATTTCTCAAAAAAGAAGATTGAATGGTAACTTTATTGTAGCATGTAAGCACCTCATGGTGGGAAAACAGCAGGTACAAGAGAGTTCTTTTCGTCTACCAGTAATATATACAACAAGTAACAATAGCTGGGAACTGAAGGAAACCCAATTCAGTATGGGAAAGAATCAGACTTATTTTTCTGAAGATAAAGCAGTTGAACAGAGAACAGACTACCTGGGCATATAGAGGATTCCTCACCTGTTCAAACCAACACCAGATGCTTTTGTAGTGAAATACAAATTATTATGTTAAATGTAAGAACAGCTACTAAAAAAAAAAAAAAAAAAAAAGTCAGATTGAGCTGTAAGATTAAGAAGGTCAAACTAGATGGATGTCATGGTCAATTCTAACATTAAATTCTATGAAAAAATGTAATTAAAGAGAGAGATGATTACAGAATCCCAGATCATTATTATTAAATCAAGTACACTTGAATCAAGAAATTACATTATTTAAACTACCTTTCCATTCCACTTGTATTAGGCTATACTGGAGTGTCAGCACACTTTGGTTTCCCAGCCTGCCAGACGTGGCTGTGAATAACGCTGATGAAGGGTGACTACCCACAAACAAAGCGTGTGAGAAGCAAGAGCTAAAGCCTCTCTGATAATGCAGGGATTGGAAACACAGCGAGGTAACACGACAGCAGTTACAAAAGTACTCGTAATGTACAATTCTGCTACAGGATTTTCACTTTCCAGTGATTTATCTTCCCTTTATGAACTAAGATTCAGCTAAAAGCATACGGGAGTTGGACAGTCTTCAAGAAACACAATTTCTTAACCCAATATATACAATTGCTTGAGGAGGAATTCTGCAATAACTGCCCTGTTATTATTCTTGTTCTTTAAACAGGTAACCTTGTTTTTATAATTTTCTCTGTACCTATAAAGAAACAGAAGATTCCATGATTACTATGAGGACAGGCTGGGAGAGTTGGGGGGTTCAGCTGGAGGAGAGAAGGCTCCGGGGAGACCTTAGAGCGGCCCCCCAGGGCTGAAAGGGGCTGCGGGAAAGGGGGGGGGGACTCGTCTTCAGGGGGAGGGATAGGATGAGGGGTGACGGGTTTAAACTGACAGAGGGGAGATTTAGACGAGATCTAAGGCAGAAATTCCTCCCTGTGAGGGGGGTGAGGCCCTGGCACAGGCTGCCCAGAGAAGCTGTGGCTGCCCCCTCCCTGGAAGGGTTCAAGGCCAGGTTGGACGGGGCTTTGGGCAACCTGGGCTGGTGGAAGGTGGCCCTGCCCAGCACAGGGGGTGGGACTCGGTGATCTTTAAGTTGCCTTCCAACCCACACCATGCCATGATTCTGAAAGAACAAGGGATTTACCAACCCAGCCAGAAGAAACAGGCACTAATAGGTCAGGCAACCTGACGTGCATGACTGACACGTTACTAGGAATAACTGCAACAAATAGGACTTTTTAACATGATAGGCAAGTAATTATTGGTTGAATAATCACAAACCTACTTAATGCTTGCTCCTTTACTTTTTAAAGAAAAGAACCTTAATTTCGTTGAAGTAATGAACATCAAACTGGGATTAGAAGGTCTAGTTTCAGAGCACATCCATCTCCGGTTAACGGCTTTTGTAGAATTCTTCCAGAGACAACCCACAAAGTTTAATTCCCTGTTAACAACCACATTCTGAATATATCGAGTGCAAACAGCCGTGCCTTGGAGAACAGGTGCTCCTGATAACACTCCACTGCTCTCTTACTGCCTTCTTCAGGACTTCGTATGTTCTAAAACGAGCACAAAAATATTTTACTTCAGTAAAAAAAAAAAATCACGACAGTCCACACATAAAATAAAAAGAGCCAGGTTTCCTTACCCTCACCCTGTATATGTTCTGCTCTTCCAAGATTCACATTTATTTTCCAGCCTTAAACTCTTTACCATTAAAAACGTCAGTACAGAAATCTCACCAGTGCTCTGCATACTTTCTCACAATCTCTACTCTTAAAGATGACCATATTTTTTCCAAGTTTCACTTGAACGGAATACAAAATATGCATTTTAGCGGGAGAGAAATAAAAAGAAAGCCAGGACTAGATGAAATAAATAATGCTGAGTGGATGATGAAAAAAGAAGGGCATGTAAGAATCTCCTTGGAGGCAAATGAAGATGACAAATCAAACAAAACTACAGCAAAGAGAAAGAGGAAAATGAATCTGCCCAGAATATTTAGTGCCCACACCTGAACCCAGGCAAGTGAAGTCTTTCTGCTGACTTGAAGGAAATCCCCCAGCCAGTGCATTTCAGGAGCACAGGCAAAAATCCCATCCACCTCAGAAGAGACCCTCAGGAGGTCGCCTAGTCCACATCTTGCTTCTCTGAATACAGATGATGCCCATCAATTCTGCACCATCGGCAAAAATTAATCCCAAAATATTATTATAGCATGTAAACGCAGTTGAATCCCAAAGAGCAGCTAAGATTTGCTTCCTTAGATAATTGCATTTGGCTGCCCATCTGCCAACCCCCCCTTTTCCCAAAACCTTCTGAGCTTTTTAGCTTCTTTTAGTCAAATTTCAAATGGGGATTGAGATCCCAAAGATAATTAACCTCCAGCACATTTTATAAAATCGGTGTATGCACGTGGGGAGAGACGGGCACTGGAGCATGGCTCAGATCAGCTGAGAGGAAACGCTGCCCAGTGAGCTCACCATGCCGGCCAGCACCCTGGCCTCGGGCACCCATGGGTGCCCTCCACGGAGCTACCAGGGAGTCTACGGGGAACAGCAAGTCTCACAGAGTCACTCAGGTTGGAGAAGACCTTTCGGATCACCGAGTCCAACCCTCAGCCTGACCCTACAAAGTTCTCCCCTACCCCACATCCCCCACAGCTCATCCCAACGGCCCTGAAACCCCCCCAGGGATGGGGACTCCCCCCTCCCTGGGCAGCCTGTTCCACTCTCGGACCACTCTTGCTGGGAAACATTTTTTTATGTCCAGTCTGAACCTCTCCTGTTGCAGTTTAAAGCCGTTCCCTCTTGTTCTGTCGTCTCTTAAGAAGACAGAAGGGAGCTAGAGGCATGGGGAGGAAAGACAGGAATCTGTAAGCTTTATTAATTCTGTTACTCTATTTATACAAATTTATATGCATAAATATTTATATGTATATTTCTGCAGATGATGTTGAGCTGTTTGGTTCAATGTCTTCTGCAGTCTCCTGGTAGCCCTGCACAGGCCCCCAGGACTGCGCCTTCCTCTGCACCTTTTGCTCCTTAGATCAAGGAAATTAAGCGAAGGAGTGCATTCATGTCTGGTTATAATGAGACAACCCACACTACATTTCCTCAGAACAGCAGGAAAACTTCACCTTCCGGAGGAGCAGCCAGCAAAGCAAACCATATGCCAGGGAAGTTTTCAGACAGATACAGTTGCCAGAAGGGGAATACTTCCAGTTCACAACAGCAAATTTTAAAGGCACCGTAAACTGTAAACTCGGTGCTTTATATAATCTAGGCCTATTTCTATTATGGCTCAAATCAGATTCCTACAAGCAGACTGAATTTTCAAGCCATTAATATGGTCTATTTTTCCACTCAAGGGATATTTACAGCATCAATTATCTTGAACCTCATCTTACACGTACTCATCTCAGACTGATCTAACTACAGCTATTATCATGTGTTAGAGACAGCTTTAATTTAGAAAAGAAATAGCATAAAAGGCATTCAAATAACCTTATAGCACTCTTACTAGATTTTTTTTTTTTTTTCAAGGAAGAAAATAAAATCTGCATACACAGCCAGGTAACACTATGGAATTAATACTCCGTAATTAACTGTGAGCTTTTTTTCTTTAGCTAAAAATATACTGATGTCAGGAGTATTATACTGAACAAATTCTGCGAGGTACTTCCTCAGCAGCTATTCAGGGCTAATTAAACATCATTGAAATGAGTTTAACGTGAAAATAAAAATCTTCCTTGGTTGATCCTAATAGAAATTTTTACATTTCCATTCCATGCATGCCTGCATATTTCAGCTTCACTTCTGAATTGTCACGAGCAACGTTTTCAATATATATTAGTTATTTTAGGGGTTACTATACAAGGTCTATGTCTTTGGATATAGAAAGAGAAATAGCAAGGTGGGCGGGTGTGCTGTGGCAGCTCTCGCTCCTCCTGACCAGCACCATTCCTCTGATTCCTTGTTTCTGTCTACTTCTATCTTTTAATCTCTTTTCTCACACAAACTGTGTCTGTCAGGGTCCTGTGCTAATACATCCCCTAGTATCACAGTTGCAGCACCATCAGTGTATTATTCTCATGACAATATTAACCCATAATTGACATAATCACATGTACGTATTTTAACCTAATGGAAAAATAGTCCTGCTTCCAGCTCTTTTAAAAACTGTCTCCTTTCAGAGCATCCCTAATCCAGTCAAACCTGTAGCAGAACTGCAGACAGACAACTGGAACTCGGTGCCAGCAGCGAGGGGACGGCAGCCACAGCCAAACCCCGAGCACCCCTCCCCGGCTGGATGACACCGGGGGACAGCCCAGATCCACATCTCTCCCCGGTGCTCAGTCTCTGAGTCACGCTCCTAATGACAACAGATGGCAAATGCAAGACAGACAGAGCAGGGAGTCTTCCTCAGTTCCTAAACAACAAGAAATCAGAGTTTGCAAGAGCGGTGCGTTTGAGTCAGGGTGTCTAGAGGAGACCCTGGAAGGGGAAATATCTCTGCATCTCGGCTGTAATGGGTTCCCAGACACACCTCTGTGCCTTTGCATGCTCATGCCTGGCACAGGGGATGGATGGCTTCTCCCACAGGGCTCCTACCCCCAAGCAAAGCACAGGCCTTCCCACCCGCCCTGCTGCAAAAGCGTCGTCTGACGAGAGGTGACAGTGCAATTACACCTCCCCTAGCCCCAAACTCCACAAAACAGCCCCAAAACAAAGAGGCGAGTGCAAGCAATGGCAAGGCACAGTCAACAAACCAAGAAAGCACTCACCAGCTTAAGCTACATTGCTGTATTTTCAGCCTCCAATGATTTTTTTTTTTTCCTAAACTGAGTTTAATTTAGCTAAATTACACAACGGCAAACACAGACTAGCACAGTCTGGATGAGGTGAGGCCAGTTCTCATCAGTGCTGATGCACACGCAGAGGACCAGGAGTCCGACAAGGCGAGCACAGGCCGGAGCAGTCGGCACCTCCACAGGCGGTCACAGGGGGTTTGGTGGATGCTGGGGCACAAACTGATTTGGAGCAAATGAATCCTAACAATGTCACATGTTTTTAAATCAGCAAACAAGCTAATATTACTTTTACCAGCCTGCTTCTGATTCTGCACTCAGATGAACGCCCCGGGGCTCCTGGGGAGTTCGGTCGGCGCAGCGCCTGGCTCTCAAGCTCCCATTTCCATCTCCAATGAAATAGAGGCTCCCCTCATCCCCAAAAACCTTGAGGGCTTTGAGCCTGTCACTCTCACATGGAATAAGCACTCCTGCTTCAGCTGCAAAATCAAATAGGAGTCTTTATTTATAACCACAGAAGCAATTTTTTTTTTTTTTTTTTTTTTTTTTTTTTTTTTTACACAACTCCCTGTATCAGTTGGATCCTCCACAAGTTAAGGACTGAACGACTAACACAGGCCTACTGACTTCATCATTATATTTTGATAACACTATAAAAAGATTTTTTTTGACCAGGAAGGCATTGTAGGGTGTTGCTTGCTCTCTGAGGGGGAGCTCGACAGGCTGCAAACCCACAACAGCACTTGGATCCCTGCTAAATCCCCAAATCAGCTCGTGTTCCTGAGAAGGGACGCAGAGAAGCATCACTCCTGACACAGCCTCGCTCTGCTGTTGGTAAGGGGGTGCCACCTGTGACAGACAGTGACCAGAGGAGAGCAGCAGCAATGCTGCCAATCCCCGCAGAGTCTGTCACCGGTTGGGAGATACTTTCGAGCTGTGGGTTTTTTTTTCCCCTTCTTATCAACCTCACGGAGGTTCTCACATTTCATTAACGCTCAGGCCATGATTGTGGGGCAGAGGGATGGCTCCTCCCGCTCAAAGCTGGCCTGCAGCCTTGTCTCCGTGGCGTGAAAATTCAATAACTGCAAAATTTTGAGCTCAAAAGCACCTCTAAACCCCATCCTCTCCAGGGATGGTGAGCACAGCCACTTTGCTTTTCCATCCACATTCTACCACGCTCGGAGCTGCTCCTGCTGGCTGCCCACGGACCTTCCAGAAACAACAAATCATTGACCCACCTTGTAACGTTTTTTTTGGTGAGGTTTGTTTGAATTTCCATAAACAATGGGCACAGGTCCTACACTTATCAACCCACACAAATAAATAGCCCGTGATAAACTTTTATTTTTCCCCTCTCCAGAAAATAACCTGTGCCAGGAACACACTGGGATGCAATCAGACTGATGAAAAAATGTTAATATGAGAGTTTGAGAGCCTTTTTGTGGAACCAGAGGCTCGACCTTGCATTTGTTTTATACTTGGCTTGCTTTTATTGAAATTGCAGTAATTTTAGTAGAATTTTCTAATGGTTTTCAATGTCTGTTCTTACTGCTGGTTTGTGCTTTCTGTGTCTTCCTGATACCCATCACTTTGTAAGAAACAAGCACACACTAAAGTAACCTTTTAGAACTCCACATCACCAGCAACCCTGTTTTAGTGATATTTCAGGACTACGGATTCAAAAAAATGCTGCACATTTATTGTCAAGATCAGTGGTCAAGTCATATCAGAGACTTCTTGTAAGTGAAGAGATTGCAAATGAAAGCACGGTAGAGCAAGTCCTGGACTACAGACAAGTTGTTTGGTGTAAAAATTCAACATACAAACTGTGCTTGACAGATGCAAGTCACATCATTTAGCGCCGAAATAACGGTGGAAAGCACTGAAATACCGCAGCAGTCACACAGGATGGGAAGAATCTCCACTTTTTCAGGAAATATGCGCATAAGTATCCCAAAGTGATGCCGTGTCAGCAGTCTTGCAGTTATTCCGTGGTTGTTTAAGCTAATGACAAAAATCACAACTTCGTTGCTTCATCCCTGGGTGACAGTAGTATTATAAAAAAGCTATAGGGAAGGGGAGGAAGAGGCTTTGGATCTCGGCTGTTCTGTCACTGACCAAGAGTTTAACAGACTGCAAACGGTGCAGTGCAGATCTTGCAGAGCTTACAAGACAGACTAAGGCTCACTTGAAGAATAAAAAATTCTCTAAAATCAAGGTAACTCTTTCTTAAAAAAAAAACAAAAAACAACCAAACAACAAAACAATCAAGATATTTGCTACACTGTTCAATGCTTCAATTATGATCTGCAAAGAGAAAAAAAAAAATAAACCATATACAGGATCCTTCCCTTGAAGTCCGATTCATTTGCCTGGACGTACTAGAATTTATATCTAAAGTTGCAGAAGAAAAGGAAAACGAGCAGGAAGGCTCCTGCTGTGCAATTCGAACCCATGACAGCATCTGAGGCTCAGTCAATCGCAGCACCCATCACTTCCCTACAAGCTTTTGGAAGGGATTTTTGGGGATGATCTACCAAACTAATACTGGTCAAAGAGAAATTCTCTTTTGAGCTCTTCAGTTGCTCTCTACAGACCTTCTGGCATTTTTCTCATGACGACTCCAGAATTTCAAAGGCAGACTAAATTAGCTGGTTCTTTGTTATGAAACACGTAAAGTCCCACGGGAATGGACACACGTAAAGCAAATTAGGCCATAGAATAAAGAATTAAAGAACATACTCCAATCAGTATATACCTAGGACCTTATTCTGAGATATTTGACTGCTTTACTGGAAGTAGGTTGGTAAATTTGAGGTTCCACCATAATTTCTCAGTTTGTAACAGTGGCAATATTTGCTAAGTAGTTTCCCAAGAATGATAAGCCTTGAAAGTGCATTTATACCTCCTCAGATCAAAGAGAGAGGCAATAAAATGCAGCAAGTCCAAACTTAAGCATTAGCAGCACTATCTACGCCGATGTGTTAACACACAGCTACCCAATCAATGCTAATTAGCCAAAGAAAATCATTCAGAAAATGAAACTGAGCTTTTCCTTGCAAGAGTTTTGAAACCGAAGTGAAGGACATCGAAGTTGACAAATGGCTCCACGGAAGCTGAAGAAAAGCTAGATTTTTATTCATGTTCTCCTTGTAGATATTATTTTTACTAACACCACCGCTGGATATCGGTTCATATATGCAGAATTGAATGACTGACTTGCCCACAAGTGCTCTGGCAGTCTCATAATTAGCTTTTGTCTCACACTCCTCCTTATCGACTCCTGGAGTCTCCCCCAATGTTGCTGGAGGCTCCCCAGTGAACTTCTGCATTTCCAGCACTGGCCCAAGCAGCAGGTTAAAAGGTGCACAGGCCAGGAGCTCTGTGACCCCAGAGAGCTGGGCTGTGCCACATTAATTAACACAACCAAAGGGTCCAATTGATGAGCAGGACGTAGAGAATTTGACTCCTGCTTCTGAACATGTAACCCAACAATTATGACACGGTATGAGCTTGTGTTAGGATTGAGACCCGCAGAATTAGTCTGGAGACCTTGAAAAACATGTGCTGCCCAAATTTACTGTCTTCTGCATCACCATCCTAGCAGGGACATTTAGTTATACAGTGACAGCAGCAACTCCCAGCTCTGCTGGGCCACGGAGACCCAGAATGAAGCCTCCTGCTCTTCTTCACCTCATAATTATTAAGGTCTTTTTTTCACGTGACTCTGGCCAGGCTTACACACTCCCTGGCAGTGTGATTGCCAGGAAGGAGCCCTTGCTTTACAGGCTGGCTTGTAGGCATTCCTCCCAGAAAGATATGGTAAATATTTTTTATTTATGGTTTAGATGCAGAGTTTGCCAACTTTCAGTCATTTACTTCCAAATCAAAGTCAACAAATATTTTCATCAGAATGCTTAATATCTGTCTGGTCAAAATAGGAGGGACACATATATTTTGAAGTTATTTTTTCCACCCGTTCCACTTACATGGACTAAGAGCTGACAGAGACGATGGACACACTGCACGATTACAAGTCTGAGGAGATGGAAAGTCACGATGTCAGCTCCTCTTACTTCCATGGCTGACTCCAAGAGAAAGTCTCTCACGCTGAACAGCGCACGTCACACATGCACAAGCCTTTCAGGTTCCAAGACTGATTCGCTTTGATGCTGTGCAAAAAAAACCCCTGGGTAATCTAGTCCATCAGCTACTTAATATATGATCAGCTGATGGTACTATATGCAAAGCATGTAAGAGAGGTCGCATATAAACCTCTTTGGTCTCCTGTGAATAGCAATTATTTTTGAGAACTCATAGCTCGTGAGCTGAGCTTGGATTTCACTGTTCCTCTTATCTACCCTGTATCACAGCCATTTCACCTTCGTCCCATTCAAGGAAATTGGAGAGATCTGAGTGATCAGTGCAGACCAAGATACGAGAAAGCTTTTCAATCCACTGTATATAAAACCAGCAACAAGAAATCTTCATACGTGGCATCCTAAAATCTCCAAAAGCAGTTCAATTCTACTTTTTTTCTAACCTACAATTTAGTCCAGTCTAAATATGAAAGTGCAATACATATTTTGCACTAATTCAGTAACTACAAGACTTTACAGAATCAAATCTCTTGTGATCCCCCTATCCATCCCCCTTGCTCAAAGCCGGGTAAACAAGAAGCATGTTGCTCAGTTCATTGTCCAGCTTTTTCTAAGATACCACCTCCTTGAAAAACAAAATTACACTTGGCTCCAAACACATTTCTGAGTAATGGATCCCCTTATGCATATAATGATATCCAGTGACAGGACCCGTGGAAACGGCGCAAAGCTGCGTCGGGGGAGGTTTAGACTTGACATTAGGAAGTGTTTCTTTACTGAGAGGGTGGTCAAACACTGGAATAGGCTTCCTAGAGAGGTAGGCGATGCCCCAAGCCTGTCAGCATTGAAGAGGCATTTGGACAATCCCCTTAATAAAATCATCTTTTGTCCAGCCCTAAGGTGGTCAGGCTGGGCTAGATCGTTGTAGGTCCCTTCCAAATGAATTATTTCTGTTCTAGTCTATCATGAAATTAATCATGCAATAGATAAATATTTATTCTTCCTCATTTATTTAAAAAAATAATAAAATGTGCTTAAATAATGCTTAGTAAATTCTTTGAGAAGAATTAATAGTCTTTAAAATGGCTAGCGAACACTAAAGCACTGCACTGGAACCCTCATGAAGCTACTGCACTATTTCAATGGAATTTCATTTTTTGTTCAGCATTTTCTAAGTAAAAGGAAAGAGAGAAAGCAGTAGCAAGTGTAGCCACTAAGAAAACTTCAAGAATGGGAGGTGAGGGAGACGACAGAATAGTTTGCAAAAAGGCTGAAGAAGCAGCACTAAGAGCCATATGCCCCTTGATGCATTTAAATAGGAGGTTAAATCAAATGCACAGCCAGTTGAATCGCTCCAAAGTTTCCTTTCAAGATACTGATTTCATTGAGTTATAGGGATTAAAAAAGCAACCCTGCAAAAACAGAGTATTTTTGACTAGTATTGAATTTCCTCAAGGTGACTTTGCTTTCACTTGAGTTCCTCCGTAATTAAGTTACGGAAATAAATAAAATCATAGTCCAAGCACGTGGCTAATATTTTTCACATATGCCATTTAACCAAATTAGAAATGTTGATAAAATGCTACGTTTCTTTTTGCTTGGTTGGTTTTGGGGGGAATGTTTGGTTTTGGTGGGTTTGGGGGGTTTTTTGGTTTTTTTTTAGCAAAGTCAGAGATCAAATAGTCATGCAAAGAAAACCAGTGTTTCCTTAAATTATTGACAGTCCAGCATCCTTAGTATTCTAGACCAGTCTTTTGAGGAAGTATTTTGCCTGTGTTACCCATCCACAAAACCCATAAAAAAGCAATAAAGGAGGCCGCAGCATGTTTCCAGAAGTTCCTAGTTAATTGATTAACTCTACAGACACCAGCACCGTCAGCTTCTGTTACCACCCAAACTCCCTGTACCGAATGCACAACAGCTCATTTAAAAAGCTGAATCCAGCACTGGTCTAGTCTGGAAAATAACGACCATACTTGTAAAAATCAGGTCATCACCAAATCACCCATATCACAAACCCAATGAGAATTAGGCACGGCTGACTGCTTCTGGTCGGCCTCTGAGCCCCGTGCTGATCTCCATGCTGAGGACAGACTCAAGTAGGTTATTAAAGCTCAACATTTGCTGTCCCACACTGACTGGCAAGCTGGAGGATTTCCTCAAGTAAGGAAGGAGATGCTGTAAATAACAGCATACGCTGCAGGAGAGATGGGGAGAATGTAGGCTGAATTTCAAATGGTACCCACTGAAGCATCTTTAGGATGCAGCTTGTGATTTCTTTATTTAAATGGGCACTATTCTCACAGGCCCAGGACTGTCTTTTTTATTTCAAAAAAAAAAAAAAAAAAACCAACCAAAAAAAACCCAGGAACAAAACCCCCCATCCTTTTTTCTAGTAATTAATTTCCTTGGGATCTTTACACGTTAGGGTGGTTATTTGTCTCCTTCTACTCAATGTTTCCCAAAGCACATTCACATTTCCAGCATAAATTCCAATGACAGACCAGGGCTGCAAGATTCTCCCACTCTGGTTTAAGTTTTTTCTGTTCTGGTGAGCTGTTTGCCAAAAGGCTAACCCCAAACTTCCAGAATTCGAATACAAACCCTTCAACAAAGCATACATGCCCAGGGCTTGTCCATCCAGCAGAGCTCCTCCCCAGGAAGGCTGGCGTGAGTCTGTACTGTGCCAGTGCCACATCCCCTCAGAAAAGAAGCGACTGTTTTCTTAACAGCCCATCCTGCAGCATCACCTCTCCGAGGCCACAGCAGGATTGAACCAAGTGATGCTTCCTTGACTCAAACTGTTGGAGTGCACGAGCCATGCAGCGTAGCAGCGGTTGTGCAGACTCCCTACAAACAGCTGGTTTGCTTCTAAATACTTCACAAAAATATCAGCAGCATGAGTTACTCCCCCTCTTAACACCCAAGTGTCTAATTGTTTCGTTCAAGAGTTACTGTAGACTTATGAAAAAAGCAGGAAGATGCCACCCACTATACGCTAAACGGCCGTCGGCACTCTAAGAGATGTTGTATCGAGGGTTTTTTTGGCGATGCTGATGTTGCTCACGAGGAAATACAGGTTAGGGCACAAGAGCAGGAAAAGGCAGGTGGGTGAGTCTCATCTAAGTGTAATACCTGTCTGCATCAGGATGAATTACGCTCACTCTCAGAGTGCCCATTCTTTTCAACCTAGTGCTAATTAAAAAAAAAAAAAAAGTAACTGGCTCAGGGAAGACATTTACATGTGGGCACACGTATCCCACCACATACAAATGGATCAGGTGTGGTCACGTTCTCAAGAAATTGTTTACCATCATGATCCTATTGATGAAAGAGAAGCACAGTGCACGTGACCAGCAGTCCCCAAACTCTCTTCAGGATTCCTGTTATAAATATCCGGGTTTATCACGGGTAAATTTCAAAAGTTCTTCTGTGACCTGAGAAGTTAAATGCTACCGTGCTTTTGAAGAGCGTCTTGTTTCACCTAATTAAGAAGGCCTATATACTTGATCTAAGATTTGCTTCACTTACACTCTCCTGGCTTGTGGAGTCCAAAACCTGGACTCAAATACCTGATCCCTGGACTAAATGCCCAAAGCCCATGAGGCAACTCAACAGATGGCTCGGTGGGGGCAGGCATACCTTGGGGAGCCCTTCCAGGCTGGATCTCCTAATACCAGTGCTACCAGTGCCCATCGCCTGGAAACCCCTGCAAGCAATAAACCAATTTTCTAACACCCACTGCTTAAAGTCACTACTCAAAAAGTGGGATAGCAACCCATGACTCTCCTGTTTCGGAGGGACACCTCTCCTTCCCAGAAGCCTCCCCTGACCATGGGTGGTTCTGGGAAGCAGCACTATCCCAAAATGATGCCACGTTCCAGAAAACAGTACAATGTCAATTAATCCACAGTGAGATGGTGGTTAAGGACATGAGTTTGTAGCTCAGCATTCAGTCAGCTCTTTAGGAAGGGGAAGATCCGTGTCCCTGTTCCCATGCTAACGCTGGAGGACTGAAGGCACACGGGCTATTTATATTTCCCCTCATCATAGTATCAGAATACACCTTAGGGGGGGAAAAAAACCCAAACAACCAACAAAACAAACCAAAACAAACATTAGGAAGAACATTTCCTGAAGACTTCCTGGAAACTGCATATTTCCTTTTTTTTAATGGGTAAACTACTGTGCAGGGAATCCATGCAAAATTTAGTGACTATGAACGTCCCCAGGTGCAAGGCCAGTGCTGCACGAGTTCAGTTTCCAGGGGAATGGTGGATATCTGACTACTCCTGATCAGCCGAACCACCCCTCTCCTTGCACAGGAAAAGACTAATTTTCCGATTAACTCTTCAGCACAGTTACCAGACCCAAACCCACTGTGTCAGCTTTACCAGGCTGTGGCTAAACTGAAGCAAAGGCACAAACCTCCATAAAGCAACACCCAGGACGAGATCCTAAGACAACTGCTCAAGCTCTTCTTCCCTCTCCAGCAGCTTGCGGAACACATTTACCTCTTCTCATCTTAGCAGCAACGACGGAGAAACGTCGTGGCGCAAATCAACGCCAGTGATCCTCCAGCCCTGCTGAATTACCGTGTCACCAGTAAGGAGATGGGTGCACTCAAGGGGTCCATCCCATACTGCTCCACGAGCACAACAGTTCATTGCACAAATATGTTTTGCTTATGGATGTAAATGATGGGCTAAGCTTATTTTTAAATTTCCTGTCCTTCAATTTTTTATTATTATTATTTAAGACAAAGAGGGGGAAAATGAATGCATGTAGCTAGTTTAAACTGACACTTCAGCCAAGGGTACAGACTGGATGTGTTATTAGGAGGACGGTAAACAAGCCTCCTTTTTTGAAACCCAACCTGCTTTGCTATTGTCCATATTGTTGATTCAAATGTTTCTACTTCAATGTGCCTTAATTAAAATGTTAGCGGTCAATATTTCCTTGAAAGCATCTCGAGAAGTTTTTATTCATGTGTAATTGCTTTGCAGATAATGCCAGAGGAAAACAATCAAACAGCTGGCAAATAAGCTCTCTGTTGGGATATTTTAACACATCCCATGTTCATCTGTTTAATTTAAAATCAGCCCATGCCATTCACAGCCTTGCAGTACTGCACTGGTGTTGGGCTGGGCCGTTTCATAAACACAGAGGGACCAACTCGGTTTTAATTTATTTCAGTAGATCTCCTGGATCCGTCAGGAATATAATCACAAAATGAGCAGTGTAAGTACATGGGAATTCAAGTCCAAAGCTTAAATAACATGTACAGATTCCTCTCAGCACTGATGAATTTATGTGAAGATAAACTGAATAATGGCCTCTGAGCTGGTTTGCATTTTCTGCTTTCAAAAGAGACTAATTATTATTTCACACACACACACTCACAAATACCAGCAGTCTATCTGCAAGTCTCTTGAGCTGTATTTTTAGAAAACATAATGCATTAGTATAATCCAATACGATATATGGTTATGTTTGGGGGGCGGGGGGCTGGGGTATTTGGGAGGTGGAGAGGGCTTGGGTTTTTTTCCCCAGTTTTTCCCAGTTAGCTCATCTCTGTATGTTCCAATGGACCTTCTGCATTCTTCCTTCTCGCGGAAAGGCCACCTCAGCCTGTAACGGTCTTGTGAGGAAACCACATCACAGCCCTAATGCTGGGAACAGAATCATGGAAAAAAGGGACCAGAAGAGCCCTCAAACTCTGTCTCATCCTTTCCCATGCCTGCAGGCAGGACTGGCTCTGCCACTGCCAGCACGGAGAGATGTTCCTCCAGCCTGTCCCCAAAGAGCTCCCTGTCCCCTGCAGCTCCTGTTTCAGTATCTGCCCATCTCTACCATCAAGCAGCTTTTCTTGTCTAATCTAGATCTCCCACTGCATTTTAAGCCAATTACTGTCTGTCTTATCCTTCGGAGATCTTCAGAAAAAAAAATTCTCCTTCTTTTCTTTTGCCCATTAGAAAGCTCCTATTAACGGCACCCTTCCTTGGCCTTCTCCCCTCCGCCGTGAACAGTCCTCATGAATCATTTCACTCCTGCATCAGAAACCGATCCTGCTCATGTCACTCCTCTGACCTTTTCCATCGATTCACATCTTTGCTGAGGTATGACGCAGCACTCCCCAGACGAGGAAGCACTAGAGTAGAAGGGCTACTTCAATTCCTCACAGAAATATCCCCTCACCTCCTTCCAAGCGCAATATTTCTGCTTGCCAAAATTGCACAGCAACAGTTACAGCACGTTCAGGCTCACTGTAGCTCACAGACCCTCCCTGCTGGCTATTTTCCTTTGCAGACTCTGAGGACATAGATCCTGGCACCTTCTTACCAAAACACACTACATAGATCACTTTTCAAAACTGTCCAACCTGTTCCTAAGGTCAAAGCTGCCTCCTTGCAGTCCTCCTCAGCTTGGTGTCATCTGGTGCCATTTAACAAGAAGCTACAAAAAGCCATCTGAGACATCAGCTCTTTCAAATTCCGGTTACCCAATGTTTCAGTTTTTCACTAATCACTGGCTGTTTAATTTATGAGCAGTGCCTCCAGCACACTGGAACAAGATAAAACAGGATACATTAAATTTTGACACTACACATGCTCTTACATCCCATTAGAAGTTAGGGATCACTCGAAATTCCCATCTCACAGTGTATTAGGGTGTCACAGGAGGGTACGTTACACCTTACTTTAACTGTAGTTTTACTAAGCGTAGGCAACGCAGATACTTCTACAAAAGCAAAGGAAATGTGAACAACATAGGATTTTTTTTTTTTTCCCTGAAAATCTGCATGTATTAGAAGTTCCTACATGTTCCATCCTAGTGACCTACCAGATATTTGTATGTGCAAACTGAAAAATATCTGGGGAGAAAAAAAAAAAAAAAAAAACAAACAAAAAACCAACCCCAAGACCCGGGCAGCAAGTAGCAAAGCATGGAGACATTGGCATACCCTTACTCTCCGGCCTGAGTCTCCTTTATTTCAAGGAGAGGATTAAATAAAGATTTTTTTTTTTTTTTTTCAAAACAAAGTGTACTTCGACAGAGGTCACTGTCAGAGTGGGCTACCCACAGGGAAAGGGGGCATGCATCAGATCGCAGTTTCAATTTTCTATAAGAAACTACACGGACAGAGGTTTTCAGAGGTAACACCCCTACACCCCCCCTGCTCCTCCTCCTCCTCCCTGGCCTTGCTCCAGGGATGCTGCCTGTAGCTCCAGAGGCCATGCTACCGCCCTTGTGCGTGGAGACCAACAGGGTGATGAAGGCAAAAAACAGGGGAGGGTGAAAAGGAGGGAAGGAGCATGAATAGATTTCCTGAAAACTGTAAATCAGTAGGTAACCTGGCTCCTATTTTACAGGAAAATGCAGATTACAGGAAAGCTTGCCTTAATGCTGGGAGGCTATTTAAAAATCCATCAGAACTCTAAAATATGCTATTAGGGACTCTGCAGTCCCAACACCTACTGCATAAAAATCCCAAGCTATTAGGCAAACCAACATCATTTCAGATCAGGCCACCAGCAGGTTGCCAAGCCTTAAAATAGCAGCTGCATTTAAATGATATTTAAACAAGAGAAGCGGGAAATTCAGCTCTGATCTTCAAGGTCTTTTCCAACCTAGATGATTCTGTGATGAAACTCGGCACTCGGCCCCCAGAAGGTGAGTTAAAACACAGCTGCCAGGCACCGTTGGCATTGGTGGGATGTCTAAAAACCCCAATTGGTGGGGTCGCAAATAGCACCTAAAACACCTCGGCGTTACAACACAAGGGAATCATGAGGCTGTGCTCCAAGAACCCGCTGAAATGCTGCTCTCCAGGTCTCCTTCCTCAAGTCTCACTCATTTGCCAAATCCCACCACCCCCCTTGTCTTCTACCAGACCACTCGCAGCATCTGCTGAGGTTTCAGCCTTCTGGCTCTCGGATTTGCTAAGCAAGTAGGTGATGCCAGCCTCACCCCAAGCATGGCTGGTGTTAAAAGTATTGGAAAACAGATAAACCCACAGCAATCCCACTGCCTTCCCATCCCACCGGGAAGAGCAGCCTGTCACAGGGGTGCTTCATCACACAGCTGCAGACGGGAGAACTGCTCTCCCTTGCTCTATGTTACCAACGCTCAGGAAATTCTGGGCCAAATATGTGACACGGGCGCTGACTCCCACATTACTGGTGCTTTTGACTTTCAGCTCTTATTCCTTAATTCGACTCCCCAGCACTTATGAAATTAGCAAAGACATAAGGCATCAGACCAACGATAAACTGCTGCAAACAGAACCATCCTGGAAATGTTACAAGTCCAGCAAATCACACGTGTAGACTCAGGGGCTTATAGTAAGTAGGGACTGTACCATCTCTGTTCCTGGGCTATACTACTCATCCTCTTTCCCATTTCAGAAATTTTGAGGAGGCTCCTCCCCTTCATAACCATTTTCTCTCCATCCCTGCTAATAATAAGCTTTGTCTTCCCTGCAGAGCAGCGCACAGACACCACAACACTCCCAATGGTATCAGAAATAGCTGAAGAGGGCAATGAGACATCAAATACAAACAGCCCCGTGGCAAGTTCAACTCCAACAGGAGTTTATGCAACCCCGCTGTGCCACCTCCCCGGGGTTCAGCGTTGGGGGTTCACAATAAATTTCACTGCTCAGGAGCATCCAGGATTCAGATTAGCACCCTAGGGGAAATCTCTACAGCAACCTACATCATCCGAGGTTTGTATTTTCAATTTTCGACCAGGAAACAGAAGGTATGCCAATGGTTTGTGTAACAAAAAAAAAAAATGGACATAGAGACCCGACACCCTAATGCCTTCATTTTGGACAACTAAGCCTTACATCAGTACGCTTAACTTGACCCATCGAGCACCCTAACGTGAAACACTTGTGGAAAACAAGCCTCATCCAGCACAAACCCAGGGAAGGTGCAGGCAACCACACGGGCCAAAACAACATCTCCCTCCTTTTCTCTTCAGGATTGAACTCAAACGGGGAGTAGGTGCGGTGCCTGGGGCAGCAGCAAGCTCTCCAGAATTTCCAGTTCCCAACAGGTTTTAAGGATAAAATTTTTTTGGTATGACCAGTAAGTCACAACAGACCATTCTGCAGAGCTGCCTGGCAAAGCATAAAAGTAGCAACAAGGGACTAAAAAGCAGTTTAGGAGAAGGACACGTACACTTTCACACTCTGCAGCTGGTCAGTTTAGGGGTTCCCATGCAGAACTGAAAATCAGACATGCAGTTATGGAGGTTAAATAAAACAAAAGGAAATAGAATAAAAATATTAAATAATTTTAAAAAAGAGAAAATATTAAAAAAAAAAAAGCCAACCAGCAGCTGGCCGTCTTTGCAGCCTCCCAGAAAGGCTCTGTGCCGTGCCGTCGAGGTACTCGGGGCTCAGACTGGAATGACCTTGTCTCCCAGAACCACCCAGCTGCTCACTCCACCCCAACCACACACGAAGCTCCTTGCCAGCCTCACAGCCCCAGCAGATCTTTCTGAGCTGGATTAAACCCGGAAAGTTCACCATTAACTATGTGACAGAAAGTATACCACAAACCAGGAATTCTGCAGCTCGTGAAGCCCGCAAAGCATTTTATCATTCTGGCTCAATTCTGAACATACAAGTATTTTGTTGGCATTTTACAAGCATTAAGTACAACCTTTCATCAGTGAGAACATCAGGCCTTTTTTTTTTTTTTTTCTTTTTTCTCCTCCTGCTTGTACAAAGATTTTCATTGTAGGAAATAAGAATGCACACAAGCTAGTAAGGAACTGATAACATTTAACAGTCACTGCAAAGCTATTTAATTCAGTCTGAACAGTGTGTCTGCTGGGGGTGTATAAAGGTATTGAAATTACTGTAAGTGCTCTACATTTGCATTAATATTTTATGGTAGAGCTACCTCACTTACTCCACAGTACACAGCTACATCCTTCCTTACTTTTTTTCGAACCGTTGCCAGGGACCACTGTGGTGAA
Organism: Athene noctua; assembly: GCF_965140245.1. Lineage (NCBI taxonomy): Eukaryota > Metazoa > Chordata > Aves > Strigiformes > Strigidae > Athene > Athene noctua. The sequence continues at coordinate 51,291,461 of NC_134042.1, read as the reverse complement.
TAATGTCCACGAGCACTGTGCTAGGCTTTGCTTAACCCTCCTAAACAGGCTTGCTCTCAGCTCCTCAAAACTTACGTTTTTTTTGATGAGCAGCAGAGGTGCGAGGGTGATTTCTACCAGTACTAACTAAACCAGCCTCTGAGGTGCCTCGACCAGCACCATCACCAAGGACAGCCTGAGACACCGCTATCACCCCGTGAACAAGACTTTCAGGGAAGGTGTAAATGCAGAGATTAATGTCTCCATGAACCCCGTCTTACCAGCTCTGCTGTTTCCTGCAAAACAAAAATGTTGCATGAAAACTGTCCCAATCCAAAATCCATTGTCAGACACCTACCCTAAACCTTCTCAGCTACTCAGTCAGATCATTAAGTCTGGACTCCTGGGCATTTGATATCCAATTTCCAAATTACAGGTACATGATAATAAGAATAAAAATTCAAATCTAGACGGAAGCGGTAGAGCCCTGATGCCAGAGGCTCTCGTGAAATACATTTACACCGTTTATATCTTCACTTCCATTAAGAAGAACGGTTGGGCTCAACTTTGGTGGCTTTGATGTGAACGTACAGCAAGACCTCATTTCAGAACAACTCTGTGAGAGCTGAGCCCTGGGCAGAGAGCCCACCCTGCTCCCCACAGCAGGGAGCAAGATCTCAACTGAAACCAGAACCCACACAACGACAAAGAACATGGCACGTTCCCACTCAGGGGAAGCTGGAACCTCTATACTCACACGTGTAACAACTGTATAAAAACCAGGAATAAACCCGGTCTTGTGGTGTGAAAAGTAGTCTTCAATCTTTAGGCAAATTGTTTTCCATAAAAAAAAAGTTACAGAAAACTTACTGAAATATACACATGCGCTGAAATTAAAAATAACAAAACAACCATGAAAAAAAAAAAAAAAAAAAAAACAACCTCCCAACAACCAAAAAAAAACCACAACCAAAGACAAATCTTTGCGGGAGGCATTTCTGTTTGTACGCTTGATGCAAACCTCTTTCCAGATAATAAAGGGTAGCTCACTGATTTGTCACTGCCCTCTGAAATTCTGCAACACTCCCACCCTGGTCTGGGCATTCTCGCTTACCCTCGTGGGTGACGCGCACGCGCGTAGCAGGAAACTAATTTCAGCCAAGTACAGCTAAGCAGCCTCTGATCTATTTGTGAGACACCATCACCTGCCCTTCGGCTTCCCAAATGCATCCTCCACTGCAATCTTGTACCTCCTCGGGCGATAATTAGGCAGAATAATTCTCTGTGATCCAACTGTCCAGCCAAAGGATTCATCAGAAAGATAGCGAAGGATAAACAGATTCTCCCAGGGTACTGACCAAATGTAATGGCCAAAGTGGTGACAGAGAGAGGAAATCTACCCCTTTTACAATTATTTGAAGGAAAGACAACTTCCTTGAGACTTTTACTGCTCTCTTGCTTCAGCCATCACAAAATTCTCAGACAGGGGCTTCAGCTGTTGAGCACCACCTGGCACTTCACCGACAGGATGGTCTTAAACCTCCTTCGACAGCACTGGGTCTCAGTCGTTTTCCTCCTCCATCACTTTCTCACCATGCTCCCAGTGAGGCTGCAGAGGAGTCAGTTGTGTGGTGGCCGAACTGCACCAGGTATCTCTAGTACCGGTGAGCACCCCCGGCTGCTGCAATCCCAGTGACCCGAGACACTGTGCACAACACCTTTCTCTGAGAAGAAGAGAGTTTTAAAGTGGTGCTGGAAACAAAAAGAATCACAGAATGGTTTGGGTTGGAAGGCAACTTAAATATCATCTTGTTTCAAACGCCCTGCCCTGGGCAGGGCCACCTTCCACCAGCCCAGGTTGCCCAAAGCCCCGTCCAACCTGGCCTTGAACCCTTCCAGGGAGGGGGCAGCCACAGCTTCTCTGGGCAGCCTGTGCCAGGGCCTCACCCCCTCACAGGGAGGAATTTCTGCCTCAGATCTCGTCTAAATCTCCCCTCTGTCAGTTTAAACCCGTCACCCCTCATCCTATCCCTCCCCCCTGATGACGAGTCCCTCCCCCCTTTCCCGCAGCCCCTTTCAGCCCTGGGGGGCCGCTCTAAGGTCTCCCCGGAGCCTTCTCTCCTCCAGCTGAACCCCCCAACTCTCCCAACCTGTCCCCACAGGGGTGCTCCAGCCCCCCCAGCATCTCCGTGGCCTCCTCTGGCCCCGCTCGAGCAGGTCTGTGTCCTGATATTGGGGGCCCCAGAGCCAGACAAAGTCAGTTTTTGGCTCATAGTCAGTTTTCCATCCAAGGGATGGATCAGAAAATAGCAGGTAGCAAGGCTGGGCATTAGTACATCTCTCTGTAGCTTCAGCAGTTGCTTCCAGCTCATGCAGGCTGCTGACCACACAAAAATCCCACCGTGGCTATATCCCAGCGATGGAGTAAAGTCAGTCTCTGCCTGTGTGATGCTACTCCAGCTGAGTTGTAGGGACACAATCACTATAGACCTACCAAGGCCCAACAGTCCCGGAAGCCACAATATTATGACTTAGTACCAACCAGTCCAGACTAACATCCAGCTTTCTGCAGTCTCTGGTACTCCCAGAGAAAAGCTTTGTGCACGCAAGTGGGGCATCTCTAAAGCAGCGGCTGGTGCTCTTATCCTCTTCCCACAGGGAAACTTACCCTCACTTTCCAAACACATCTGCAGCTCCAAAACCCACGAGTGTGGACTGAACCCAAATCTTTCTGTTTCTCTAAGTTAGGAAATGAACTGGGGTCTGATGAAGACGTTCCCATCATGGGATACCCCAGGTGCTGTGAGTCTTGTGCCAATGCGGCGCAGAGCCAGGCCATGGCGCTCCCCAGAGCCGTCCCACCCAGCCAGCCCGACCTCTCCCAACACTACGTACTGGGGAGAGATGGTCCTCCTCCAGTAGAAACCACGCACAGTCATTTTCAGATGCTTTAATGTTGTAAGGCACGAATTTGACCTCAGAGGGGGAATAATCAGAAAGCCACAAATTAAATTTGTATTTCTCTCATGTTGAAAGATTACAATTATCAATACTGGAAAGCTTTTAAATGCTTTCCCCATGTGCATAATATCTCATTTCAAAGTGTCTTCTTTTATTGTATCATGCAAAAAGAGTGATGAAAGATGAATGTATTTGCTTTCCTTATATGCCATTGATATTTTGCTATTGCTTTATATTTATTTTCCTTTTTTTTTTTTCTTTTAAATTTGCATTCATTATTTCTGCTCATCCATCCAACTACGTTAATGACGATTTAAGCATGTCACTGGGCTTCTAATAAACGAAAGGCCAAAAAAGAAGATCAAATAACATATCAATGAATATTGGTAGATACCAGAGATGGAAATTAAAAATGTCATTGCAATAAGAACACATGATTCACTGCAGCCAGTACAAGGCAAACACAAGTCAAAGAGGCAGCACAGAAAATAATGAAGCAGCTGAACTATATTTTCAATCCCTGAATTCTATCTTAATTGCTGTGGCCAGAAGACTGATATAAACACCTGATAAGCAATATGCAGAAAAGATGTACCAGGAAAATATGGGATTGAGGTGCCACCCAAGCAGGATATATTCCCAGTGCAAAGCCTGACATGAGCTAAACGTGCTGTGGACATCTACAGCCAGCTCCTTGCACAGCCCTGCTCCCATCACGGAGAGCACAAAACCCAGGAGTTCAGCGCCCAGGCAGCGCCCTGGCACCCAGCACCCATCAACACCACACCAAATGCTCCCTGTGTGAACCCCAGAGTAAAAAAGGATTAAGCTGCTACTCGGGCAGTATAGTTGTACTAATTTTAGTAGTCCAACAGCTACATCTGTGCTAGTCAGGAAAAAAAAAAAAAAAAAAAATTAAGGGAATTCTGTAGCAGTCAGGATAGAGGTTCAGCTCACACACATGCATCGCTCACCCTCCTAAAAGCAACTCTAGCAGCAACAAAAACGTGTGAATCTAAAGAAGTGGATGCTGCCAGTGCTGGTATTTTAAAATATCTGATGGTTATTTCAGAGGGAGAAAGATGAGCGAGTTGGATTTTTGAAAGGGATTTAACACTCTCCTTCAATGGAAACTGGAACACATGGGATGGTGAAAGACTGACGCAGCAATTATCTAAGGAGTAAGACTCACCAGAAAGCACCATCAGTACTCCCTTTTGCCACCAATGTTGTATGCATAAAACAGCCCCTTGCTTTAAGTCTTCCCTGCGAACTTAGCATTAATTGTTTCGGTAGAATTAGCATAAAGAGCTCAATTCTGAATATTTTTCCATATAAAATTCCCTACGCTCTTTCCTTCCCCGTGCCAGGCAGACTTGGCCACATACTAGCAGTGTAGTGAGAGGCAATCGGAGGGCAGCCTTCTTATCATTCAAGAGCAGCACACAATTATCTCATCCAGATAAAAATAGCACTCCAGGAGAAAGCATCACCTCCTCCTCATCCCAGCAAGTTGAAATCCAGCTTCTTAGGACTGCGGTGAACTGGGGAAGGCTGAGAAGGACGCGGAGCAACGTGAGGAGCAGCTGGCGGTCTCAGCTAATCTCCTTCCCCGTTCCCAGTATTGTATCTTCATTATCACCTCGATTTTGCTGTACGTAAATAAGCACATCACGCTCGTTGTGTGCGCAAGCGTGTAAATGCCATTTGTGAAGAGATAAAGCAAAGCCGTGGCTTCCCAACAGGCACGTTCGAGCCTTCGGGCACTGCACCGCAGCAGAAGTTGGACCAGGATGAAGAGTATTTTTGCTGCGATCCGACAGAGCAACTATTAGGGATTAAATAATTATCAATATTGCATTTAATTCTGCATTCTAACAACAGGATTTGTGCAGCGGGCAGAAAATTAGGTGTGAATTCGGACTGGCGAGTGTCAGGACAGAGCAGCACGGCTGCCATTAACACAAATGACAGAGAGGGAGAGCAACGCAGCTAAACCCCCTCTGCACAACACTCAGCATTTCCCTGCGCCATCCTTTTCCAGATTGATAAGGGAAATGAGCGTCATGATCCCTGAATTACAGACCCTGCTCTCCCTTTGAATAACACTTCTCCTGCAGACTCGTGATTGCACATGCTACTAGGAGACACACTTGAAAGCTGAAGAAGATTAGCAGTTTGATATTTTTGTCATTTGACACGTATTATCAGCAGCATTCCGTGTCATCCCAAGCCAGGAAAGCTGTGATGCTCCTTGTTTGCTGAAATAATCTGTCAACACGGAACATGTTTCAGTCAATCCCACATCACGAACATCAAAGCTGGGAGGTCTCATCCCTCCTGACTCCAAAAAACCTGGGAGACAGGTACAGCCACAGGAGGTGTTTTGTCAAAGTCTCCAGTCTGAGACAGGAATTGATGAAGTCTTTAATAAATGACACTGATGAAAAGGGGTGCTCTTCAGAAAAAAATGATCCCAATTATTAAGGACACCAAGACTGGGCTTAGAACTGAGAGCAAAGCTAGATCTTGCTTTGCTGTCTTCCTCGCTGACACCACAAGATCAGTATGCAATCCTGAGCGCTCACAGGCCTTGCTAATACCAGTCCTAAAGCTTCCTGCTGCTGTTCACAGCTAGCCCAGGGCCGACGCCGCAGCTGCCAACAACACAAACTTCCTCGCGGCAATGGAGACAATGGACAGCACAGGGAATCGCTGCAGCCACGTGCCACGAGACCCATCAGAGAAGGGGAAAAACGTATGAATAACCCGCAAAAATTTGAAATGAGAGATTTGAACCTCGAAGTGAAGGAGTTAGGGAAACCTCACAGGTGGTAAGCAGAGAACCAAGACGACTACAACCCCCAACAAATATTACACCTAATACACGTGGACATCAGCAGGTATTTAGGAGGAATAGCTAGGGGCCTGCAGGAGCCTTCCCCCTTCTATAACTGCACTGGTGTTACACAGGACTGGAACTGGTTCAGGGCACATTCTCACCAGAGGATAAACTGTGTGCTGTGAGGAAACTACATCGACCTACCCCGGCCTCCCCCATGCCGTAATGCTATCACGATGCAAAAGTAGCCAAAATCCAGAAGCAGCCGATGGCGGACAGACTTAATATGTTCCATGCGAACCGAATACCCTGTGGTGGATCCAAATAATCTTGCGCAAAGGCACGGTTTCTAGAAATAAAGATGCAAGTGAAAATTTATGCGGATCTCTGAGCAAAAGAAACCGTTGTTTCCCCTAAACATCTTAATGCTGGAATTACAGATTTTTCTCAACCAGCGGTGTTTTCTGCACAATGTATGTCTCGTATACCACGCAATAAAATCTTCACATATCTGTGCACTAGAACTGCTTGATAAACATTTCTCAGCTTGACTTCCAAATCAATTTCAGAAAACTTAACATAAACCCGACCTTCTGCTCCACCTTCTCTTACTCAAGCTGTACAGCCTGCCCTTGTGTCCATAACTATCTGTGAAGCAAGACGAATACAAAAATACATTTTCAATGAAGCAATTAGTGCTTTTTTGTTAAAGATCTGGTAAATTGTCCTTCAGGAACAAGCAGAAAAACTTTCCTGTAGGAGCTATGCTTCTTTAAATAAAAATACTTAATTTATACCGTAAGTTTCCTTCCTTCTAAAAGGAGAAAGTGTCCTCCACGAGTCAAGCAAAATTTTCCTAAGAGTCAAGTACAAAAGCTTTTTCTTCAAAGAGTAAAGACAAGATGTACTTTAAAGAGATACTTCCAGAGAAAAAAGAAAAAGAGTTCAAGTCTAGGATGAATACAGCTTGTATATACGAGGCAGTTTCTTCTCCTGGTGGCTCAGCAAGAATGGAAACCTCCCTCCTGAGAATCTGCTGGCAAGGGGACTGAGTGTGTTTGTTTTAATCTGATGTGAGAGACGAGGATCTTCAGCCAAAGCTGGGAGAGCAACAAACTATATTCTGAGACACAAAGAAAGGACAGAAAGTTGTCTTCTAAAGAAGAGATTGTTGCCAGTCTATTTACCATGGTTCTATCCCTCCAGAAAGCAAAAAGGAAATTTTTCTGAAATAAACTAGTAAAGAATCACAGAATAATTTAGATTGAAAAAGACCCTTAAGACAGAGTCCAACAGTAAGCCTAACACTGCCAAATCCACCACTAAACCATGTTCCTAAATACCACATCTACACATCCTTTAAATCCCCCCAGGGATGGTGACTCCACCCCTTCCCTGGGCAGCCTGTTCCAGTGCTCCACAACCCTTTTGGTGAAGAAGTTTTTCCTAATACCCATCTAAACCTCCCCTGGTGCAACTTGATGGTGTTTCCTCTTGTCTCGTCACTTGTTACTTGGGAGAAGAGACCAACACCCACCTCGCTACAACCCCCTTTCAGGTAATTGTAGAGAGCCATGAGGTCTTCCCTCACGCTCCTTTTCTCGAGGCTAAACACCCCCCAGTTCCCTCAGCTGCTCCTCATGGGACTTGTGGCCTAGAAAGAAAACCAGGAAGATGAGTTGCAAAGAGTTGGAAGGAGGCCCTGGGCCTGCCCACGAACCGGTATGGACTCCCCACTCTTCCCAAGAGTAGCTGTAGATGAAATGAGAACTTGGGCAACACTGAACCATCTTTTTTTTTCTCCTTCACCTTTTTTACGTTCAAGTGTTTCGAACCAAAAAGGACTGCTAGTTTTCAAAGGTTTCACTTAGATCTGCATATGTTAAAGAAACAGAAGAGATTGTAGCAAAGTTTGGCGTAATCCACGATGGCTTTAAATAAAGTAGGTTATGGTACCACCGCCATCGCCTGCAGAAATGCCAGCAAAATTCCCTCTCCTCCTTGGCGCATCACTAAAGACAGTGTCACGACTAAATGCAGCTTGATGGGTAGGATGCACCTGAAGGACTTTCTTTGAGCTCTCTGAGATTTAGTCATCTAGCAGGTCTGTCTGGTACGAACAAGTAAAACCAGCCCATCGGGATACACACCTACATACGCTTGCCTGTAAACAACATGAACTACTCATTCTTCACAAAGTGCTTTTTTTCTCTTCAGTCCAGCAGAAGATTTACACCCCTGGCTATTTTCTAAATGATTACATGTGTTTAACTCCTTAGCTGTGTTCCTTACCCATGAACACAGTTATAAAATGTTTAGGGTTTTGTTTAACTTAGAGCAGAATAAAATACTATGCCCTCAAGCAGCGTATAATTCAGACTAATAGCCAAATAGTTTTTAGGAAAGTGGTAAACCAGAATTACAGGGTACACCAAAAGAATACCGAGGAACCATTATGCCTGCATTGAACTCAAAGAGATGAAGGAATAAGATGCATTTAGGAACACTAATATTATTTACTTCCAAATACTGAATGAATTTACCCATCTGGATCCTGCTTCGCAATGTGCAAACCGAGACACAGCACCTCCTCTTTGCAGATGGTCCCAAGCAGAAACGAGCGCTGGGTGAGAGACAGGGATGGAGATTTTCAGAGGAGCGTAGCTCACGCTTTCATTCCCCAACCACTTTGGGCAAGACCCAAAACACATCGATCCAGCCAGACACCAGCTGCTGGTGTCCTACCATTGGCAGGTTTCTGCAAATGCTCTGCAGCCACCCAAGAGCTTTAATTTAGATCTTCTTTTCAGAAGATGCATCAAGTACCTTTGGAACACCTTGGACCAAGAGGTTAGAAGATCTGGGCAGTATCATCTGAGATCGTGAGAAACGGATAATGAGATTTTGAGACTTAACAGATAAGCCACCTGACATGTGCAGATGCATTCAAAGCACCTGGCAAGTTCTGATGGAACCTTCCTGCAAAAACAAAACTAAAAGCATTTTCAAGGCTGCAGAAAGTCCATAAAAATAAAGTAACCGCCCCCTCTCTTCTCTCACACAACCCAACACTCCAGTTCATTCACCACTTATATCTGTATAATTAATTATTGCAGTAGTAACAAACGTGGCTCCAAGTGCTGCTGAATGCCAGAACTAACTGGAAAATGAAAAACAGGAAATTACTGGAGAGTGAGGTTTCCCATCCACATGTCGATATTAAAATTTCCCAACCAGCCAGGAAGTCAATGATAGAGATGAATGAGGAAACAAAGATTTTCTGAGGATTTTTCAACAACTCATTTTCAAGCTACACCGCTATAGCACCTTTTCAAATTGTGAAGTAGAGGCTGAAGATTTAAATTAGCCCTTAGGAAGTGCTCTCGATCCAAAACTAACGTGAAACACAACTTCAACACTCTTTTCTCTCGTTAGCTTTACAAGCCAAGATGCCTCCAAAGTGATTTTTCATTCATACTGGTTTTAAGAAATATAAACATTTTACCTGTTTCTTTAAACACATTTGAGAGTTTCAGAAAAAAAAAATTTTAAAATTCTTTTTTGTTCTGATACAGTTTTGCTTTCAGAAGGGAATATTATCTGTTTTCTACAGGTGTCTGACAGTCACCTAAATCTGTAGGAAAACTGTCTTTCTCTGTGTAATTTTACCAAATACATGTTCATTAAAAAACCAAAACATGTTTTGATAGAAAATGTTGGCTGAGTACTTGTGATCATTATGGTTCCATTTTGGGGTATCTGAGAAAAGGCATCTCATGATGCAGTTATTCAAGAAAACACTCCTGCCCCCAATATTCCTGCTCAGTACTGCCCGGAGTTCTTGACACGGCCCACAAAACATACAATCTATAAAGTAAATATTCAACAAACAGAAAATTAAAACAGAAAATTTCAACTGAAAAATGACAAAATTATTTTAAGCTACTTGGAAATTTTGACAGGAACATTTCAAGTTCCAATACTTTCATCTCTTACAAGCTTTTCTGTGGGGTACAGGTTTTTTTCTCCTGAATTTTTAACAGCTAGATCCAATCTTTGCTGGCACCTTAAGCTTACTGCAGCAGTACTGTCTACCTGCAAATATTTGATCATTAATAGATCAAAATACCCATGAAATATCAGGCTGTATATGAAGGGAAACCACCAAGGATTTAATCACAGCTGGAACCTTAAGTTTGTCACATTCCAGAAAGACAACATCTGTATTTGAGGCATATTAAGAAGGAGCATATGATGTAAAACCCAAAATTAAACCCGTAACAAATCCCAGCCAGCAAATCCATGAACACATATTAATAGCTAAGCAAAATATTCTACAAGGCAAAAGACGTATTCTGTAAGGAAGACTCAATGAAATTCAAGAAAAATCAGAATTTCAAAACAATGTTTCTCAACCGTTCCTGATCAGACCATGGATCTTGCAACTGCCTTTCCTGACAAGATCAGTTTCACAGCCATGCTTAAAATTTAGAATTAAGGAGAATCTAACACATGGATGGTGGGGTAAGAGAGAAGTGCTTCGATTGCTCTTGGGGTTTTCATTGTACAGCTGCACAGGGTTGACCTGTGAAATACTTTGAGTAGCCGAGTGTGCGTGGAGGACTCTGGGACTCACGGGGGCAGCCCAATCCCCTGCCTGACCCAGGTGCCAGGATCATGACCTGCACCACGGAGCCCTGGTGTTGCCTGGACCAGGCATCCTGCTTGCCCCTCGCTGCAAACCTCGGGCCAGCCCCATTACAAACCCCAAATATTTTGCGTGGTGTGCTTATACACCGTCATTACGGTTGCCCGTTCATTCATTGGACTCCAACAAGTTAATGAGCAATTACTTCCTAATTCAGTTACTGTTCATGAAGGATTTACAAAGTTGGCATTGGTACGTTACAGCTCGTTAAGCACATCATGAAGCTAAGTGCACACACTCGGCAAGAAAATCCCCCAAAAGGCAGTTGTCCCCCTCCACCAATCACGTAACTAACCCACAAAAACTCTCACCACTTGGGTCTCTAAATTAACAAACAACCTGAGAGTCATCCGACAGGTACATTCGGGGAACACAAGCCCAATGCTTGTACAGTCATAAGACAGGTTTATCTTTGAAGGACTCAGGAGATGCAAGGGCTAACTTTGAGCTCTAGCTATTTGTTTAACCATATACGTGGCACGTAAACTACGTGACATTACAAGAGTCTCCAAATGTACACTGCAAAGACTTTCAATCTTTGGAGCATTTCAAACAGGTTTAGAACAGTTTTTCTTCATCTGAAACGTAAGCAAAACCACAGTTGTTTGAGGCCTTCAGGTCTTCTCACTTCCTAAATTACAGCCAGGTGCAAAGTTGATCATTAAACCTACAGCAATAAACTACAGGATCACAAGCGAGAGTCGTGCTTCATCCAAGTAGCCCACTCGCTGACACTGGAGTCTGTGCAAGTCAGACTAGTTTGTTTTGTTTTGGTTTTTTTTTTTTTTTTAATTCCATTTTGTGCATTTATTGCAGTAGGATGCTTTCAACTGTTTCCTCTTTTCCTGTCAGCTCTAGTGACCAATTGCATTGCAATCCTAATACTTCAGATCTTCCACCGCCCAACATTTCAAGTGCAGCTTTTAATACAGTGTATCACAGGAAGAGATTGCCATTTGGAGGAAAAAAAAAAAAAAAAACCAAACAAAACCCAACATCTTTCAACAGCAATTAAGGCAAAATAGGAAAAAAACCATCTGTACTTGCTCCTATATTAATTTCAAGGGCAAGTGGAGCCAAAAGTAGAAGAGATTAAAGGCTGTGCTACAATACCAGATCTTCACCCAACGGAAGCTGCAGACAAATCTTCGTCTGATATCTAAGCAGGCCGAGTTGTACCTCAGCTTCATCTTTCTTACCAACGTATTGAGACTTTGTTTAAAGATATTTCCATATGCGAGCAGCCCCACCTGACTCCGCTGGGAGTCTTCTAAGCATAAACACTCCCAAAAGCTACAGAATTTGCCCTAAAGCACTGTTTAAAACCGGACTTCACAGAGAGCTGGTCACTTCTTTGTAAAGCCAGATATTATAAGAATTTAATAAAAAGCATAGTAGCACTTTCCAAGCAGTTTACTTACAGTACACATCCACTCTTATGGACTTTATGGCTGGCGACCCCAAGCCGTTCTCAGCCTTGCAGTAGTAGCGTCCGCCCTGGTGTCGCTGGATGTTGGATATCCTCAGGGTTTCATTGAAGACACTCGAATCTTGGAATCTGTCAGAGGCACTTCCTGCTGTTTTGGTCCACCTGATCTGAGCAAGCACCAAAAAAGATTGTTACTTTAAGTCTGTAAAAGTGAGAGGAGCACAGATCTCTTCACTGAACCGAGAACCACACGTGCGGCGGCCAGGATTGTATGTTGGAGGACTCTGGGAACTTCTCCAGAAAACTGAATAGCTCACATTTCATCTAAGAGCCCCTGAATAGTAATCTTTCATTTATCACCCTCTCTTAGAAATAGTTGATTACTTTTCATGAAAACACCCCATTAAAAATAAATGCCACCAGCAGAGAGATGGAGAACAACTCCAGCCACCATCAGCCACACAAAGCTGAAACAGCTGCAGAAAATTTCTCCGTGAACAGCAACGATCACAGCTCACCAGAGAAGGTGGCTGTACTCGTGCACCCAGCACGAATAATTATAATTGAAATAGTATTCATAAAAGATGAGGGCACACTGGAAAGCACCTTCGAAACAACTGATGGATTGTCTTTTACCAGCAGTGAAATCCAATTTTAAAGAGTCAAACGCTCAGTTGCTTGAAACGGCAACAAACATCTATTTCCTCCAACAGGTGGTTTGGGATATTTTTTTTTTTTTTTTAATGTTATTTACAGCAGTTGGATTGCTTTTCTCTGGTAATTATTTTCCAAAAGTGAAGACTTCTTAAAGGGAACTTTTTAATTCTAAAACCCACAAAAATGTCAGTAGCAGCCCACTGCAACCAACAGCTGCACAGAGGTGGAGGCTCACATTGCTAACACCCATGTTTGATAACCCGTGTCCTCGCCTGCATGACTTGGAGGACTAAGCAATCTCATAAAATGTGCCAGACCTCCAGAGACTTCCCAGGTACCTCCTCCTCCTCCTTCAGCTCACCCTAATTCAATGACCAGGACTACGCAACACTCAGTTCCAGACCACAACTGCTTTTTTAAATGGGAGGTTTTTCTTGCCTATAGAAGCCACAAGTGGGATATTTGCATAAAGTGGAGTTTATGTCTCATCTGAAGCTTCACAAAGCTGTCTCTTCTCAATCCTATCCACTAAACCCATGCCAGGATGAAGAGCAAAAATTCTGTAGTCATTGATAAAAATGAGATCGACACAAGACAAGATAACAAACATTTGGCTATTAGTTCCCAGGTTACGGTTCCCAAAGATTGTCCAAAAGCAGTCAGTGAAGCCATGATACCTTTCAATAAAGCCATGATTTGAAGAACAGCATTCAGACAGGGATCTGCTGGGAACTGCTAGGCTGGCTGTCTGCAAGCAACCTTGAGCCAGCATTGGCTTGGGCTGGACGAGGTGTTGCAGCCTTGGCAGCTCGGGCAGCACACGCCTACCACCAGTAGCAAGTGCCGCTCTCCATGCCCAGCCAAGCCCGAGCTGGACACGCTGTGCTTCCAGCCCTCTCGCATGAAAAGGAAGGTTCTATGGCTGAGCCAAACAGTCCTTGGTGGACACCAAGATGGCCTGAAGGGTTGCCCAGGCTAAAGGGAGATCATTCCCCAGGGTTCAGAGACACTTGAGTTCCACCATTCCCAGTCCTGACCCAGAACTGGGGTCCGGATCCGAGTACCCTGCCCCAGAGCACAAGGTGGGCAGGGATCAGCCCTCCTCTCATTGGGAACTTCTCCTGGACAGAAGGGATCTACAAAAGGCTCCAAACTGAAAAATTCATGACCAGCCGCAGCCCATGTAAATTCTCCTCCCCTTGAAACAAGTGCAGGTGTGGGCTTCAGAGACTGAAATTACAGCAAAAATACTTAAAAAAAAAAAAAATCATCTCTTTCTGGCTTGTTAAATTCATAAGCCTGACTGGCTTTGCCCTCTTGCCAGGTGACCTGCATAACTCTCCCACAGTTCTGCTGCTCTGGGGTGAAGCAAATATGCCAAACTCCACATCTACAACATTCGGTCTGCATGTGAGAGAGACACTATTAGCACTGCTATATTTACCAGTCTCAATCTGTCTGTACTTCTATTCTAAACTCTTGGCTCTAGGGCTTTTTAAATCATCCATATAAATGTGCTGCAGGATAATTTTGGAATACACAGCTTCTGCGTGCTGCAGAATACAATTTCATCATATATATTTCAAACTCTTGAGAAGTATTTTAAAACAGTGTTTAAGACGTTCACTGCATCTCTTGCGTCGCTTTATTTCCCTTTATGGAATCAGAATTGTAAAACCAGCTGTTTGATTTTTAATTTGAAAAAAAAAAAAAAATTAATAGCACTACTTCTCTCTTCCTCCCTGACAAAAAAAAAAAAAGTTTCCAGTGGAAGGCAATCTGCCCTGTCAAAAGAACATATAACTTAAATAACATGTTATACGTATTATCAGTATCTATGTAACTGGTAACGTTACATAACTTATACAAAAAAAAAAAAAAAAAAAAACCAAAACAAAACCAAAAACCTAAACACCCAAAACAAAACCACACAGCCAAGTTTATTTAGATACTGTCAAGACTTTTATCTTTTTTGATGTTTGCAAAAGTATTCCCCCTCCACTGCATCTTAACATTGATGTATCTACTCTTTATTGCAAGGAATTTTAACAGGATGCTGCCTGGCTGTCAACAAAAGTAGGCTTTTCAGCTTAAATATATATATATAGACATTGTATATTTTAGAGGAAAGAGAAGTAATTTTAACATATTAACTAATTTTGTAGCGTATGTAGAGATCCCTGAAGAATAAAAGGAACATTGTCAACTAGATTCTCTCTTAAAAGATATCCTCCAGGAATGCCACTGTTCTGATTTAACTTCAGCTCATTATTTATCTTAGCTTTAACTCAAGACACTCAAACATGCTGATCACTGTTGCATTGTCATTTCTTGAACGCACCTCGAAGAAAGACGACGCTATGCTAATGCAGGAATCAAAAAAATTGGGCAGAGGAAAGCCACATGTCTGAGGCTGAAAACCTCTTCAGAGAGATCCTTGGTGGCTTCACCCTCTGCGAGCTCCAGCCCATGCTTCGGGGTGACCTCTAATGACTTTTAAGAGACTGAGACCACCAAATCCATCCTTAGAGAGGGAGCATCTCATGGCTGCAGCGCCCAAGCCCTCACCGCCGCTTAACACAGTGACCTTCAGAGCAACTCCTGTCACAGCGCTGACGTGATCCCGTTTGCAAGGTGAGGAGCAGTGGCAAAGGGGGACCACGGGCTCACGGGATGCTGTGGTAGGTGTCAGCCTCAAATCCCAAAGCAGCTTCCACATGTCTTTATGGCAGAAGATTCAGAAAACCTCTAGATTACTAGCGCTTTTTTTTTTTTTTTTTTTTTAAAAAAAGCATTAGGTTGTATATTCACATAGTTCAGATACTCCAGTATTTTCAAATAACTTGGCACAAAGCAATTGCTCACCCAGATGCATTTTATCAGCGTTTGCTATTCAGAATCTGCTCCTGCTTGAAGCTTCCCAGTCCCCAGTGCAGAAGCAGCACCGCGTGCTCTGCGTGTCTACTCAGAGAGCGTGGGTAACGTTGGAAGTCAATAAACTCCGCTCCACCCAGAAGTCAAAGCCATTCTTGCTAATAATGCAAAGTTTTTTAATTAAAAAGTTACACAAATTGGACTAATAAATGTTAATCCATTACGCAGATATGCACTCGCTGTTTTCTGATGATACAATTTTCCAAAGTTATTCACTGTTACTCCAGTGCACCTTTGGGAATCCCACCCATGTATTGTCAGCGCTCTGTCATGTAATTATGGTGTTTATTTATAAAATTTTTTATTTTCTTCTTTAGGGTTTTTTTTCTTGCAAAACACGCATAAATTAAAAAAAAAAATATGAACAATCCAATTTAAAATTATTCAACTTTTAAAAACTAGTAAGTTATGACCCATCTAGCCATATCATGACCTATGTTCTTGTCTGATTTGTATCTGCCCGTAAGTTCTCCAACCATCAATATCTTTGACAGTATTTTATTGGCTTAAGCAGATGCCCTGAGACACGCAGTCATATTTCACTCTACAGCTTCAGTTTTCTCATTGAGCTGCCCTGCAACTTTAGAAGTCATAGACTTTACACTTTGAGACAATAAAATGCAGATTAAAAAAAAAAAACAAACCTCAGAGAATATTTTGCCTAACTTTTCTCAGTTTCAAAAAACTTCTCATGCCCCAAAAGAGAGCAGCAGAATAAGGAGTATTTAATTTTGACATGATAAAAATCAAATACTTCTGGTTTAAACACTGTCTTGGTCAAAGATTATGAACACTAAAATATCTTTACTCTGAATATCAAATATTTTGCTTGGTTCAAAACAATAACCACCACCAACCACTTCATCCAAAAAAGAAAAAAAAAAACCCAACAAAAAAACCCCAATCAAAATCCACAACCATTTTTCAATGGAACCTTTAGTTTCTTCCATGGAAATAGTTGGTAGAAAATGAGGTTTTGACAATCATTTTCTCATACGATAACAATGAAATCTGCCTAACGCAGCAACTGCAAGTAAATACGTTCCTTAAAATATATCCAGTGCCCGCACTGGGGGTTGGTACCACATCTCACAGCCACTGATTGCAGTCGCTGCCTTCTGACATCGCTAAGAAAACAAGGATGAGGAGAACCCCCTGATCACTGTTATCACCCTCAGATCAATGTTTCAAATTAAAAACCTCCTTTTTGTGCAGTAAGAGATCTTTACACAACTGCACTGGGATGTGCTGGAACATTTCTTCATGCCTAAAGATACTAGAGCCTTGGGAAAAAACATTTTAAACATACCCACCGCCCCTTTTCCAAGAATAAAAAAAAAAATAAAAAAAATAAAAAATAAACCCTTCAATTTATTTTTCCTTGAGATTATTTTTGTTCTCAGGAAAGCAATGGTTGGGGCAGCAGCTACTGAAGGCAAGAAGCACTCGCTGCCTTCACGATAAACACCGAGGACACAATGCACAAAAGACCCTTTTTGGGCCAGGAAGGAGAAAGTGACTTCTGCTCCTATATTTAAGGGAACTCTCTGAAGCAGTTTTTAGCACACGCATCTCTCCTGACCTCTTCCTTCTCTCGGTGGGGATGTAACCACACTGCAGACCTCAGTGCCCTCTGAGGTAGACCCAAGCTCATTTCAAACGGGTCAGTCTGGGGTCTCGCCACAGCCTTGTGGAGATTTCCATATGCTGCTTTGTTAGACAATGAAAAAAAAAAAAAAACAACAAACAAAACAAAACCAAAAACAGAACAAAACCCACCACTCTATAAAACACACAAAAAATAGAGAACAAAACAAAAATCCAAGTTGCACATTGGATCCAAGTTTGCGTTGTCTGACACCAAGAGAGACCATTAATACCCATATGCAATTAGACAAGAGGAACGTGCTCTGACCCAAAATTGTCTTTTTTTCAACAAGCTGCCCCTTCCCTTCCTGCAGGTCGCACAGCCAAATGACTGCAGATGTAAACCACCACCACAGGGCTGGCAGGGATGGATTTTGTACCGGACTTACAGGGGCACAGGTTCACGGCGGAGGGCAAGTTATTCAACTCCAAGGTTTCTGCACAGAACTGCTCAACATCCTCGGCACGAAGACCATCACCGGGAACTTCCAACAGCTCCTTGTCCGAAAGGCTGTCCACTCACTGGTGTCCAGGCAAACGCTTCTGCAGGGCGTTTTGATGACTCAGGGACAGTCAAATCAAATTTACACCTCCGAGGGTTTCTAAACATCCTTCCCTTGGTCACCCACAAAACAGGAGACACAGCACTGATCTAGAACACCGCCACTCTGCAGGACACCACCTTGCACGTACTTTTGCAAGGACGTATTTAGTCCAGGAAATCCACGTGTTCACCAGGTCACCCTCACCACGTGTGAACGGAAATATTTCACGTGTCTAAACTACAGGATTAACTACGTATAACTAAATAAAATGGGAGGGGGATGTTGCGTTTTGATTTTTTTCACTAAGCGGAGGCAGCACGATGCAGCACGCCCGATGAGATCGAGGGTACGAAACATCTGCCATTATTGGAAAAGATGTTGCTGCAGGCTATCAATATGCAACAGTGGGATGAAAAATTCTATTCCTATTTATTTCATATGTTAATGTTTGAAATACTGGGCTTGAAAAATGGCTTCAAGTAAAAGTACTGTTCATTGTTCAAAACTTCTTACGTGGAATATTAGAGTGGCAAAACAGCCAACTCAACGCAAGCCCTGCTTGCTGCAAAAAAATAAAAAATTATGATCCTCTATCTTGGACGGAGCTAGGAAGCTGTTATCGGTGTGGAACCAAACGCAGAACTGGAAAGTCTTCGGTTTCCAAATGTATTTCTTCAGATCTGAAGTAGCCAAGATGCAATCATCTGGGAAAACCGGGCTTCACTGCTCCATACCTGGACTGCTCAAACTTCACAGAAAAACAAGAGACGACTGAGCCAGGCCACGAACGTGACTGTTGCCTTCATGGGAAAGCTCCTGTGCTTATGTTTACACACATACTAATGCTTCAGCAGGCTGGCATGCAAAAGCACAATTTTTTACTCATCTAACTAAAAGCAGTGTATGACAGTAACTGTTAACATGCAGGACATGATCAGTTCTGATTCAGTGCCAGAGATCACAGAGAAATTGTTATTTTCCAGCTTGATTGCTGTAACACATAGGAAGAAAAATACTTCCTTTTATTCTCCAGCAGAGGAAAAATTGTGGTTATTAATTACAGAGAAAATCAGCTTTAAAGCCACAAAGTTACAAGCAATCAAGTCCTACAGAAGAACTTCAGTGCTTTGTTCGTGTTTCACTTTAGCCCAAACCACACCAGTCACAGCAACGCTGTGGCTGGAGTCTACAGATGAAGACCACAGTGTTGTGACTCCAAACCGGTAATCTGCAATAAATGAAAGGGTCAAGAATAACAACTGAAGACCCCAACGTCCGATAATGAGAGAAAAACTGTATCTAAGCTGACTATTCCTTCATCTCTGAACTTCCTGCACTTCTGCGAGACAGATGATTTAAACCTAAACCCAAGTCACCCAAGCCCCACCGATGTAATTCAGCATCCCAAAGGCAGGCGTTTTGTATGAACTGACACTCTGCGCACAACAATGACGCATCTCATGGGTACACTGAGCAAAACGAGCTCCTCCCAGCAGCAACTCCAACACCTAATTGTATCAGGAAACTTTAACAGCAATTGTGTGAAACATCACCTTATCCCCCATCACCTTGGGCTGCACGTCATATCCAACAGGGGAATGGTCAATGACACACTGCCACTAAAGAAAACAGCAGGCTTAAATTCCATTTTTAAGTTTGAAGACAGAAAACAGGCTAATATGTAACAATGGGATATATATACGCAGTCCAAAATCATTCTAATTCATATTCGCCCTAATAGGAATCTCCTAGATGTGAAGGAACAAAATAGCCACACAAAAAAAGACCAAAGCTGGCAACAAAGCCAACTTTTACACTTGCCACGCGTTTCCCTTCACAGTCAGCGTTGGTTAATTTACTATAAATGCTGCAAAAGCATTTGTGGAGCTTTACCACAGCACAGCTCAGCACCCACGAGCCGACAGAGCAGAGTCCATCTCAGACGTGCCACCAGGCAGCAGACACGCGGATGGGGTAGTCCAGACCAGCACGGTGGAGTAACGTAAGGAAAGGGTCTGCTTTAGGTAAGGACACGCCCCAAACAAAAACACACCTTTGTTTTGTGTCGGTCTTTCAGGTTATACGTCTATCTGACTTTCAGAGAGGTTTCTTTCAATAAAAACTACATCTCGAAACACAGTTTCGAACAAAACTATAACTCCAGTGTTATAGTTTTAAGGCAGCAAAAGTTACTTCACTGTTCTTAAATTTAAAAGGCTCGTGTCTCAGTTGTTCCATCCAGACGTTGTCATCAAAACCGCTCAAAATTACGCACCGCACATGTCTAAGGCATCTGAACACCAAGAATTAAGAATTTTGGCTTTGAAAGCGCGGAGGAAGGATTTCATACACGCAAAGACTGAAAACCTAAAGACTAACTGAATACAAATGAAGACGTTTTAAGTGATTGCTAAAAAATTTAAGAGGAAATTAACAACTGAAGAAAAGAATGTCGCGATCATTAGGTAAATTGGTAAAACAACTCTCCTTTAGACCCTTCTTACAGCATCTCGGTTAGTTGAATAAGTCTATGTTTCTTTATGAAAAGGCAATGTCTGGGGAAACATCTACACAAACTTTCTCAAAAAAAACTTTTGAGAAACCTGCTAAATGATCAATTGCACCGATTTACCCTAATTTGATTACTATGATGTTTTTCCTTATGAGTTTAAGGTGTTTCACTGCTTCAAAAAAATTAGCGCTTCTGTACTGAAGAATCAATACACATTTTACTATAAGTACCTCATGGAAGGATGAAGGGTTTTTCATTCTGCATGGCAGGAAAATACCTTCTCTAGCATTAAGTGGGAAGGACCGAGTTCAATGAATTTCACAGAGCCTTGTTGCTACTGAGGTCAGTACCGTTTTAAAATTGCCAAAAGCTACACGACTTACAAGGGCCTTGCGTGGTGATGCAATATTTCCCTGATGGAAAATTATTTACTGTCCACCAACTAAATTATTAGAGGAGTTCCATGAAATGATCCAAACATCTCTGAATGTTCTATTTTTATTATTACCTCAGCTTTTGTTTAATCTGCAGCATTAATTTGCTTCAAAATGAAATTCAACCTTTCACCTTCATAATAAAGAACATAATCTAAGGGTGGAACAAAGCAAATATAACACCATTGAATTCCTAATTATTAATCTTTTTGGTAGCTTTTTGATGTTTGTATAGCATGTTAAACCATCAGAGTCATAAACACATCCTCATAACTTAAACACATCAAAATTCATTCACTATAGTTCTTAAATGGTTAAAAGGAAAAATAAATACAAGATGTTTTGTAGCTTGTAGCTACTACCACTAGCACAGAACTAAGCTTGGTGATGAGACCGTATCATGTAATATAGAATCGTGTCATAAAACAGTGTGGGTTGGAAGGGACTTTAAAGATCACCCAGTGCCACCCCCTGCCCCGGGCAGGGCCACCTTCCACCAGCCCAGGTTGCCCAAAGCCCCGTCCAACCTGGCCTTGAGCCCTTCCAGGGAGGGGGCAGCCACAGCTTCTCTGGGCAGCCTGTGCCAGGGCCTCACCCCCTCACAGGGAGGAATTTCTGCCTTACATCTCGTCTAAATCTCCCCTCTGTCAGTTTAAATCCGTCACCCCTCATCCTATCCCTCCCCCTGATGACGAGTCCCCCCCCCCTTTCCCGCAGCCCCTTTCAGCCCTGGGGGGCCGCTCTAAGGTCTCTCCGGAGCCTTCTCTCCTCCAGCTGAACCCCCCAACTCTCCCAGCCTGTCCTCACAGGGGGGCTCCAGCCCCCCCAGCATCTTCGTGGCCTCCTCTGGCCCCGCTGGAGCAGGTCCGTGTCCTTCTGCTGTTGGTGCCCCAGAGCTGGGCCCAGCCCTGCAGGGGGGTCTCCCAGAGCGGAGCAGAGGGGAGAATCCATGTGCTCCATGCCAGTCCCACCACTACTCTGAACTACCAGTGAATCAAAAAGTTGAGAGATTTTTTGGTTGTATAAAATAGAAAATCAGACTAGGAGTTCTACATTTTCTCTACCTGAGGCTTCTACAACTGCCCTTGGAATAAAGTGTAAGGCGACAGTCCCAGTCCGAGGGTTATAAACCGAGGAGGATGTTGAAGACCTGGCAAGGGTATAGAGAAAAGCCACAGTACTCATTAAAACAAGAGAACCACGCTCAGGAGTGCAAGTAATAAGCTCAGCAAATTTTCAGTATCAAATGAAAAATCAGGGAGAAGCAATCAACATCTTGAAAACATACATGAGGGACCGAAATTCGATAGCAGATCAATTTTTCAACATAAAAGGCAAAGTTAAGTCAGTAATAAAATGGATTAGAAATCACTTTCCATTTGCTCAGCCCCAAGATGTTTATGCAAAACATCTTCTATCCAAGACACTTCACTAAATCAAAGTCAGCAGTGCCAAAGGACCTTTCCAGGAGTGCTGGAAGTTTCAGCACAGATCCAGGGATGTGAAATCTCCTCCCTGTGCTCATCACCGGGAACCAGCTCTACAGCCCAAACCGTCGCTGGGAACTGCATTTCCACCACCCAGCAATTCTGAACAACTGCAACCAAGGCACCGCCTTCACAGTCTCGAAACACATAAAAACCCAACTTTAACATAAATAACTCTTTGTAGTCCAGTTTTGCAAGCAACATGCCTTGCATGGCTGCTGGCCTTCCCTGCACAACCTTCCAGAGACTAGTTTTACCCAAATTCAGTACAGGCATGCAGCTGGCCTTAGAAAAGTACAACCTTCACCTCCCGGCACCCAGAGGCGATGCCTCTGTCCAGTTTGGGGACAGGGATATGGGAGGACGTTAGAGGACAGAGGTCTGAGGAGCCGCTCTTCAGCCACAGCACGAGCAGCAATGGGAAACTGGATGCCACCAGCTCCTACGTTCCCAGAACTACTTGTCTGCCTCAAGAGCAAAAAGGCATAAAAATGTGTTTCTGTCATTAAACTGAAGACAACTGGAGTCTAAACACAGAGAGAGGAAAAAGTGGCTGCTAAACAGGATTTTTCTACTTTCAAGTCACTCTTCATAACAGAGTCGCGTTTCAAAGTGACAAAGCCATCTTGAAATCCAGGCAGTTTAAAATTGACGCTTTTTCCTTTTATAACAGTCCTTTCAGGTATTATTTCTGCTTCGCATTCTCTCCATCTCTACCCATTTCACTCCCCTGCAAGACCCCTGGGAGAAACAGAGTATTCAAGAGAAACAGCTCTACAGATCACACCCAAAACGCTGTCAGAGACGTACAACAAGGAAATTGATGCAGACAGAAGAAAATGTTTCTCTTCTGGTCTTTTGATAATACAAATCTTGACTACTTCCTGCAACAAACATTAGGGAGGGGGGATTTTTGGGCAGACATGCAGCCTTTAAACTGACAAGTGTCAGGAATAAACGGATCTGAAAATGAAAAAACAAAAGCAGCAGCCGCTGACGCCAGCACGGCTGCATACGTGGCGAAAATAGAATTGCAACACAAAGCTATTTCTGTGCAGATGGTGAATGCTACGAGGCAGAGATCTAAATACTTTTGGTACGGATGAGCCATCAATAGAAAGAAAAACGCGCGTATCTTCCTTATGCGCAAAAACAAAAAGACAAACTTTGCTTCCAGAATGTGCTTGTACCTCCAAGGGATAGTAAGTCCAAAGTTTGGTGGATCCTCAACACTTTCCTCCTGCAGGAACATGAGAAGTGCTGCCTTCTCCACTCCAGAAAAGCTCAGGACTGCAGAGGTGCCACCGCTTACACCGCGTGGCAGCTGCACCATCCTGTGCGCTTGGGCAGTAACCCAGGCACATTCCTGGCCCACCTCTGCTTGAACAAATTAAATCCACTTAACTGAACATCATAAAACATTGGGTTTTAAATAGCTCTTTTTTTTCCACTATGTTGTCTTCTGCAAATAGCACCGAGGTTATTGATTTCCTGCGATGCAATATCAGTCTGTTTACTTAAACTAGCTCCCATTTTAAAAACTTCATAAAACGTAATCCAGAAAAATCACGTTCGACTTCAAACGCCACTGATAGCAGCCTTGATGCACAAAGAGACTCTTGGAGAAATCCCTTCTACATATTGAAAGCTGATGGCCACCGGGCTCTGCCTTTACGTTCGCACTGGACCTTATCAGCATTTCCCACAGCACACCCTGCGTTGCATCCCTCCGAGACTCAAGATGCACACCTGCCTTATTTCCAGGCATCTCTCTGAATTAAAACTTAAATCTCAGCGATCCAGTAACATTACCTGCGCTTTATCTGCCTTCCTCAGGAACCGACGCTCATACACGCTGAATTACACCTTACGATCTCATTGAGCTAAAAACAAGAGCGAGATCCTGAGATTTAACTTGGTTTAGCTGTGATGACAAAGAAAGGAGATGACATTTTATTTTCCTTGAAAAGTGGGAGAACTGGGAAGGGGGGTAGCAGGGAGAAAAGGGAAAAGAAGAAATCTTGACAAGAGAGAGTTGGCGGCTCAGCTGAGACGGCAGCTTGGTATGAAATGCTATCAACAAAACTTAAGGCCAGAAAAGATCAGCAGCTGCTGAGCACAAGTCACAGATACTGCATCAAGCCTACGATTTCCTGTAAGAAATCAGAGGCATCGACTGAAATTATCAAACAGCCAGGTTTGTTTCAGTTTTTTGAAAGAACACTGGTTTTCCTCTCAAAGTACAACATATAATTGTGTTGTGTAACTAATAGTCACAAATTATTAACCAACACGATGACATGAAGGCCAGGGCTCTAGACTGATTCCAAAAGAGAATAAATATTCATTGGAATTAAATCTATCCATACCTAGTTACCACAGTCATCAGATACAACTTCTTGATCAGAGGCTGCAAGATTAAGCCCATCCTACCTCTACACTCCAGGTGCTGGGCAGGAGACGGGACAAGGGCTCAGTCAGGATGGAAGTTCCTAGGTTTCTGCTTGAAAGTGTCAGCGACAGACACCGAAAAACACCTCTGTTGCCATGTTTTTGCTTCTGTGTACACTTTTTTCCTCCCCTTTGTTTCAGAGGATGAAGAATTGGCAAAATCTCCTTCTGACAGTGAAAGAGTCTAAAACAATATTCAACAATGTAGGAAAAGGAGAGAGTCTCTTCTGCTCTATACCTGATACAGTTGAGAAGGGTTCTAGCAAGACCTTCAGGGCAAGAAACAGAGCACACGTTTGAATCCTACTGACTTTATCAGTTTAGCTTCTTTCCAATTCAGAACCCAACAAGAAGAAAATTTATGAAAAATCCAGTAATCGCAAATAGCATCATTCATGTCTTGCTGAGCTTTCCTGGCATACCTTTAAATGACTCCCACGGGTGCCAAGGAAGGGATCTGGGAACAGTTCCCACATATCAAGAGAATTGCAAATAGACATTAAGGGGAAAAAAAAAAAAAAAAAAAAAGAATGTGGTTCAGCCTGCAACTAGAAATAAAAGGACAGGATTAAGGGAGAGAATTAAGAATTTGTAGAGTGAAGGCTAAGGAAATCATAGTGATATTAAGCAACAATGAACTGAGATGATTTGTGAAGGGAAATGAAGATAGCTTCAAATCAGGGAATACTTAAAACTGGAAAAGCTGATAGCACAGCCACTCATTTAGCATTGCCTGGTACACGGTAACGAGCCAACCCCAAACGCACCTCTACGCTGAGGAGCTTACTGAGGCTCTGGACATCCCACTACACTTCTACTGTATGAGCCTTAACCAATTTTTAGCCGTTGGAAAGGACGTGAAAGGCAAGCTGGGGCATCAGGGGAAATGCAACGCAGGGGCTGGTGATGAGGCTCTACTGAGCCCCCACCCCACAGCCTCACTAGGGCAACGTTGCCACTATGAGCCCGTTCTTGGTAGATTAAAGTTGCCCTGTTGCATTAAAATGGGAAAAAAAAAAAACTAACGTTGAGCTTTCCCTTCCTTCTACATTAAGAACCCACAATTATGAAGACGAAGCAACTCCCTCCCCACCCCAAAAAAACCCCACATCCCAATCAACCACCAAAATCCACCCTACGGAGGTCGGAAAATCGTTGCCAGAGACCAAGACAAACGCAACCACAGCACAGCTTTTTGCTTCAGTGTTCACCTTCTTTTTACGAGGAGACTACAACATAGAGGAGGCAGCTGAACTTCAGCCCACCGGAAGTTAAATGGCCAGGTCTTCTCCAACTCTTCATGGCTGGCTGGCTCGTAAGAGTTTTCAGACTGAAAGGATTTGGGTGGGGTTTTTTTTGGGTTTGTTTTTTTTTTTTTTTTATTGTGATTTTTACTTTCTTTGGCTGTTGTGCAAAATTCCTTGATTTTACAAGAGATTTTTAGTTAATTATGTATTTACCTAGTTAGCATAATTGTCTTCAATTATGTAATTAGTGTTCATATGTGTAATCATTTGAACATGTAATTATATCTAATTACACCATTAAAACGTGCAAGTCATAAATATCTTTATCATTTTGATTGATAGACGTACAGGGAGGAAAAAACAAAAAAATCTCACTTGTTATTTTTATCTCCTGGATCATGAAATCTGCAAGAGTAACAGGATTCAGCCTATAATGTTGCTGTAATTATTTATAAGGACCTATCAAGACTAGACCAAGGTTGTACCTTTCAAGGAGAGGTACAATGAGCTGAACCACTCAAAACTAAGGAGTAAAAAGCCACCCAGTGCAGCAAGATTCCTCTGTAAAAACAAAAAAAAAACCAAACAAACCAAAAACAAATCACCACAAACAAAACAACACAAACCACTAAGAAGAATAATCTCAAAATGCTTATTGTTTACTGTCTAATTATACACTTGCCGTTATGAAGAATAACAGCCCACATAGAAAAAAATAATACAGAAAAAAACCCACGCGCAGTTGTTCTTCCTTGCTCTGATGG
Organism: Athene noctua; assembly: GCF_965140245.1. Lineage (NCBI taxonomy): Eukaryota > Metazoa > Chordata > Aves > Strigiformes > Strigidae > Athene > Athene noctua. The sequence goes on along the minus strand of NC_134042.1, from coordinate 51,264,864 downwards.
AAAGTGCTGTTGTGCCCTAGAAAGGGATTTGAAAGCTCCTTGTACTTTTTAGCTACGTCTAAAACGAGCAATGTAGCCATACTTAGCAGAACAGTAACATTTTTTAGTTCTGCTCAGCTTTATTTCAGCAGCTGTGCCTCCTGCCCTGTAGTACAGTACCAGAACAAATACCTGGCGCATACCAAATGAATTAGGACAGCGACAGTCGAGTCTTCTATTTAATTGCTTTTGGCTGGGAAGGCAAACATTTACACGCAGATTAAATAGTTAAGCTTATTTAAAGTTCAGCTTCTCCTCTCCAGGTTCAGATTTCTTACTTTTACTAACAGAACAGTCTATCAAAAAAAAAAAAAAAACAAGAAAACAACCAAACCAAAACAACCCATATGTGCCCAAGCTGACCCAAAAGTTGGGGCCGGGGAGGGGAGGGGGAAGCTTGACACAACAACTGACATAACAAGAGCTCTTCAGCACCCCTTGGGAATAACCCTCAATTACAGAGCATCCTTCAGCAAAAGGCATATGGTTTTTCCAGCCTGATAATCTCCCTCATGCTCTGCGGAGCATTCAGACACAAGTGCTTAGGTGGATGGCAGCAAAAATAAACCCGGTACTTCCCAAAACGGCCCCTCCCAGCTGCCAGAGGCTGAAGAAGAGCTCAGCCTACGATATAATTTTATCTACGAGAACAGCAGCGCAGAGAATAAAACCACGCAGAAGGATCACAGAGGGGTCGTTTAACGGTCATCCCAGAAACAACCCGATTTGTTCAAACTCTATCACCACCAGACGCCTCAGAGGGACTAGGCTTTTGTGAGCAGCGTTTCTGTTGCTTTTGCGTTTTAAGGAAAAACTCAAGAGCCTGCCTTCATGGTTGAGGGTGAAGCTTCTGGTCCTCGGGTGCCATCAGGTCGCTGCTGTCAAAGCACTGTCTGTAGGACCACATGGAAGACAAACCAGTAAGTTCACTGCAAGCAGAAGCAGTGTGATGCAGAACCACCTTCCCTCTGCTCCCTGAATTTAGGGGGAGATAAGAAAAAGGCTCTGAAGAACAGTCAAGCCTCTCAAGTTCCACCACTGAGCTGCCAGTCACGGAAGGGCGCAAGGGTGTTGAATCAATCTCCCCTTGAAGAGCATCAGCGTCAAGTTGCAGTCACATCACACCTCCTCAGAGGCACTAACGTACGTTTGGACCTTCAGATCTAACCGATATCATGTTGGGCGAAGAACTCAAACTCATGTTGTGCAGCAGAACAAACATGGTGTTCAGCCACAAACGCTTCTTGCTGCTATGGGAAAACATACGAGGAGCTCGCTGCTCTGAGGTTCTACTTGCAGGTGTAGGAGAACGTGTCTTTCGCTATGTCCATGGCGACAGGAATGATCCCCTATTCTGCTCCATAAAAAGTATCTTCAAGCGTTTCTTCAGGAGATATTTTTTCCACAGACCAGCTACCAGAATGTACTTCTGCTTCAGCCACAGCAGAGCTGCATATGCTGCTAGTTTCCCCGGGTTACTAAATTATCTCTTTACTCATCAAATACATTCTTTTTCAGCGAGCAAGACCTCACGGCAACAGACCTCATTCCAAACCCACCCACTTCATTTTTGCTTATGAGACTAGTATGTTCAACTGTCTTGGAAAAACAGCTACTTCTACAGCATCCCAGAGCGACTCCTCCATCCTTTCAGCCAACATCCTACCTTTGAAGGGCCACCGACAAAAAGGAAAACAAAAGCTGACAATATACAGGCAGAAACCAAAGACTGCCAGAGCACTGTTTGGGCAGAAGATGTAGGGGAAGGGGAGAAGACAGATGCAATCCATTCAGAGGACAAGTGTCCACGTTAACTTGTAATTTTATTATATTAACCCTAATTAACTGGAAAACGTTGCTGTTTTCCTTGTGATTATGGGAGAATCATGCTCTTTGTTCGCTGGAAACGTTCTGTAAGGGATTTCTGGCAGCTTTTAAGCTTCCATAAGGGTCAATATGAAACGGGTATGGTAAAAAAAATCACCCACAGGGATTGTCATTTCCGACTCCACGTGATTCTCTGATAGTCTCATTTCAGTGATCGCTGATGCTTTAGCAGGCCTACGCTCAATATTCTCAACTGAGATAGTGTCACTGAGATACACACTTCACTTGCCCTGATGCCGCATTTATCTTGATTTAAGCTGACCTCTTTTCCCCCACCACTTGCAAGCCCTTTTTAGAAATCTGCAAACATATTTCTTGTCAAGAGACAGCAGTCACCCGGAACCAGGAGAATCAGCAAGACACGACTGGTCAAATTATTCAGAATAAAACAACCAAGGAGTTTCATTTCTTTATCAGCTTGCAAAGCACATGCCTTTTAATCCAGCTTCCTGCAGATGATAGGGTGAATGGCTTTACGTTTCTTTCAGTGGCAGATTCACAAAATATTCAGTGGGATAATGTGCTGTTTGCAGCATACGACCTGAGTTACCAGATCAAAATGATGTCATTCCAGACAGGATTACATTTTAATGGTTACAGAGGGAACAGAGACAAGTCCAACAAGCCCTTATAATATAACTTAGCTGTGAGTTTTTAGAATTAGATTGCCACTAGGCAAGGACTTCAGCTCCAAAAGAGGTTTTGGGGGAAATACCTTCTTTAGGGGTTTGTGTTTTCTCCTGGGTTGCTTTTCAGGAAATCTAAATTCCTATAACCTTCACCAGCAATTCCATAACCAACAGAAACAGCTGAATCTCACCACCTCTGGACCTCCCTCTTTCCTCACTTATTTCACCACTTCTGCCTGCTCTTACTTCAAGGCTCCCATAGTCATCCTCAGGAAAACCCTTCCTCCCACCAGCTGAGGCTCCGTAAGATTTAGCATCGAGAAAATACACAGAAGCATTGAGACAAAACTATCTTTACTGACAATATCAATAAATGAGGTTCAGAAGCAAGGAAAGGCAACTTTTCAAACACGTGTGGCACGTGCGGATATCACAGAAGCATGGCAGAACCCCGGTCCGTGAGCGTTTGGGTTGACATACCACACACAGTGCTTCACTCTTCTTCCAGCTCCGACAAGCCACCTCCCCGCCAAGCAGCCAGAATCTCCATCAGCAGACACGTGCAACCACGGCACATTATGGAAACACCTTCATTATTTAAAATGCATACAACCTTAATTACTCAGCACGATTAGCGTAGCCTTCTCTAATGTTTCAGAACAGAATCCTACCTTCACCTTATTAGCGTGCGGAAAGAAAGAATTAACATTTTTTTGGCACTCCATCCATTAAAATATAAAAAGCAGCATTTCAGAAAAACAAAACAAAAAACCCACACGATGTTCTCTTTGATCAGCTGCAAGCGAAACATAAAAGGCTCCTTTGAGGTAAAGTGAATGCTACATTTTCTATTTTAATTGAGAGGAATTCTTATTAACTGCTACTGATGTGGCCAAAGAAAGTAATTTGTGGGGAGAGGGGGTTACTTACACTGGAACAGCTGTTTTCCTATTGCATTCTGCATATCCTTGTTACAATAATTGTACTCTTGTTAGGAAAATTGATGATGATTTCATATGACACTCCTCTCAGTTCATGGGAAGACTTTACAAATGTTCAGTGAACACCTGACAAAAATCCAGCCTGACTCACAACTAAATTAGCCTGCATTTTATGCTGTTAAAAAAAAAACTTTCATAAACATTTAACTCAATAAAGCTCACATTTAGTTACGAAGGACATGTGTTTCCATTGTTCTTCAGTATTAAAAGAAATATACAATTAAACTGCACATGCCATTTTTGCTGTTGATTTATTTGATGCTTTCTTCCTAAAGTACAGGACCTGAAGTCACACCTCTGCAAAGCACTGCAGATACGTTCAGTGCTCACTCACTACAACCCTCCCCTGCTCTGTCTGACAAGAGAAATAACTGTTAAATGTGGGAAAAAAAAAAAAAAAGTCTGGGACAGAAATCACAGCATCCACAGCGAGGGACAGCATTGAAAGACAAGCGAGCAAGAGACAACTTGAGTGGCACCAGGCTTCTTGGGACCAAGACACTCGTCCATCCGAGCACATCACAAACTCAGCACCCGACATGCCCTAACCCAGCACGACAGTGCTGCTTTGTGTAAAGAAGAGCAGTTAACCGCTCCATGGACATGCTGGGACCTACCAAAAACTGATTTAATTCTAGAAGTTTGGTTTATTCCCACCACTCGTTTGAGACAGGAAAAAAAAAAAAATCCCAATAGCGAGTGAAAGCAGTGGTCCTACTTTGTCCTTTTCATTTCCTCCCCTGCTGTCGCTTCTAAATGCAAACTCAGAAGGCCAAGCAAAAGCTGCTGCTGACTTGGGCTACGCTGGGCTGGACTGACCTTTCAGACTCTCTCCGCACCATGGTTTTGCCCTGACAAGGACAAATGTACTAGCCCTTTATCCACCCATACATTCTCCCTATCGATCCTCCTCTCTAATTTGAAAACTTTGTTGCTTTCTGCTTCTCCAAAGAGGCTTTGCATTTGAGGAACTCAGACATCCCATCACACAGGAAGGTGTTGGCCAACATCCCAGCACGGGCCTTGTCCACCCCACCTAACTCTTCTCATTAGGTTTAACATGCTTCCTTTGGAAAGGAAAAGAAAAGAAAAACAACCCAAAACCCAATAAATTAAAGGCTTTCTCCTCCCTGGGATATCGTTGCTTTTGTCCCGCCTGTTGCTTCTTTCAGTTGTTTATTCAAGCTCCATCATCCCACTCGGCACTGCATGATAAGTAAAATCAAACAATTGCTTCTTCTGCAACATAAATCTGCAATACAAACCCCAACAGCCGCACACCGTGGACAACGGCTGCAACAACGCGGGTGTAAAACAGGTCAGCCCTGCTAACTCCAGCCCATCCTGATGTGGCTTCCCCAGGTCAGCCCAGGGTCCTCTGGGGGCTCAAGCCCACACCAGGAATGTCCCCTGCCAGCCACCACCTCCATTTCTGTAGGACAGGCTGTGTGCTCAGCACCCTGCTGCTCCGACCAAGCTTGAGTGGGCTCAGCATCCCCAACAGTCCCCTGTAGCCAAGGAGAGGCCCGTGCCCCTGGGATCACCCCCTTATAGAATCACAGAGTCATTCCGGTTGGAAAAGCCCCTCGGGATCACCGAGTCCAACCCTCAGCCCGACTCTACAAAGTTCTCCCCTACCCCACATCCCCCACAGCTCATCCCAACGGCCCTGAAACCCCCCCAGGGATGGGGACTGCCCCCTCCCTGGGCAGCCTGTTCCACTCTCGGACCACTCTTGCTGGGAAACATTTTCTCCTCCTGCCCAGCCTGAGCCTCCCCTGGGGCAGTTTCCAGCCGTTCCCTCTAGTCCTGTCCCTGATCCCCTGGGAGCAGAGCCCAGCCCCAGCCTCAGCCTCTCTGCAATGTCCTGGCAGGAGCTGCAGAGAGGGATGAGGGCTCCCCTCAGCCTCCTCCTCCTCACACTGAACACTCCCAGCTCCTGCCCTGCCTCCTCACAGGATTGATTCTCCAGCCCTTCCCCAGCCTCGTTGCCCTCCTCTGCCCTCGCTCCAGCCCCTCCAGATCTCTCTGGGATTGAGGTGCCCAAACCTGGACACAACTTCCAGGTGTGGCCTCCCCAGGGCAGAGCACAGGGGGACTGTCACCTCCCTGCTCCTGCTGCTCATACTAGTTCTAATCCAAGCCAGGAGGCCGTTGGCTTTCTTGGCCACCCGAGCACGCTGCTGGCTCCTGTTCAGCTGTTTGTCAATGAGAACCCCCAGATCCTTCTCCTCCAGACAGCTCTCCAGCCCCTCCCAGTTGCCAACAGGTAGGGTGCATGTCCCCAGATCCTGGCTCTGCTCAGAGTGTGCAAGCACCGAGCTCAGGAAGCAGAAGGGATCTCCTAGCAGCCTCTCAGCTGCAAGGGGAGTAGCTCCTTGTTGACAGAGTGGCCATCAGCACAGCACTCCACTCCTACAAGTGGAAAGAAAACACAGCGTAACAGAGCCAGGGAGAAAATGTTGGGTCTTCCAAATGCAGATCCTCCCATGCACTGCTTTCCAGGAGAGCCAAGCTATCTGCCACTCTCTACATACAGCCAGCAGTAAGTGCATGTGTCTTCCCCATCCCTGGAGGGGTTGAAGAGTCGGGCTGAGCCAGCGCTGAGGGATCTGGGGGAGTTGGGAACGGTCAGGGGGAGGGTCATGGTTGGGCTGGAGGAGCTGCAAGGGCTTTTCCAGCTAAGATGATTCTGGGATTCTTAGCCCCTTGATTTCCATGGGATAAAAGGACATAGTCCAATAGTGCTGCATAGGAGAAGGGGTGGCAGAAGGATGTGGAGGGTGGAACCTCCCATGGTTCTGCAGAGGAAAGCCTCAGTGCTCACTGGGGCATGCTGCATCCCCAAGGTACTCAAAATGCCAGAGCTCGCTGCAAGCAGAGAGCACACAACTCTGACAACTGGCCCCTCCGGACTCATGGAGCTTGGTCGGGTCAGGGGGACAGTTGTGGGGACCCCATCACTTGCCAGAGAGCATCAGGCCATGCTGGTGGAGACAACAGAGAGCGTTCCCACAGCTGCCCCCACTGCCACAGCAAAGCAACTGGATGAGGACTCGGCCTCCCCCTCCCTCCACTCAGCACATTTTGCAGAATGTACCACTCACAGTAGGATAATGTAAGCCAAGGTCTGACAGCACGCAGAGGTGAGACACGGGGAAAAAAACATCCAAAATAAAATTAAAATAACATGGGTGAGGTTACACTGATAAACAAGGTCTTTCGCATTCAGCCTTTAGTGGACAACAAGGAACAAAATCCCTGCCACTCCCAGCTCTTTCAAGATGCTGCTGCTTCCTCTGACCCCCGGGGCCCAAATGTCATTCCCCACCTTGGGACAGACCCAGTCGCTGTTGCCAGTCGCCAGACCCCCCCAAGCACAGGCTAGAGCAGCCAAGGAAAATCAGGATAAACTACATTCCCCTCCTGGCTGTGCAGGAGAGCCTCACTAGTGCAAATAAAATGTCACCTATTACCTAGACAAACCAGCAAATAACGTATTTACATCACGGGGATGAGCGGCCTCAGTACCTCCTCGCTCATCCCTTGCCGAGCTGACACGCAGGCACAGCCCAGCGCTCGGTTCCTGGGCTGCTGTCAGCAAACCAGACTGGTCTGAAGGGTGACACGGCGGCCCCTCACCCTGCGGGACACGCTGCCAGCCCAGCGAGTGCCACACGGGCCGTGGGCTCAGCTCGGACAGCCACGCACCGAGGAGGACTTGTCAAGTCGCTCCCCTCCCTCCCCAAGGGGCTTTGCAGAATTTTGTTCAAAAATCCAAACCAAACTCTGGGCAAAACCCTGAAAGCAGTAATTTATGAAAAAAAGGGCTGCATTTGCCCACCCACCGTTAGCCTCACCTGAGCATGGATGTGGCATTTTAAAAACTTAATCAAGGAAAATTAGTTTCTATGGCAACTAATGGCACATTTAATAGATCAAGTGATGAGTGCTGTGTATAAGAATGCTGCAAATTATGAATAGCAGTGATACATCAAACGCTACACAATCACTCCACAGATAACAAGCAGACACGCAATGATGTGTTGGGGTGCTCAGAGCTTTCTGTATAATTAGGAGCGAGGCTAAGTTTTGGGGAACAACAGTGTGCAAGTGTCTGTAATTCTCTTCCCTTGTAATAATTACTGCAGCCTTATATTATTCTCCCCAAAAGCTTCACTGATATTGCTTAGACCTCAACAAATCTGGTTGATTCCTGGGTTCAGTGTTGGGCCCCTCACCCCAAAAAGGCCATTGAATGACTCGAGCGTGGCCAGAGAAGGGCAACGGAGCTGGGGCAGGGTCTGGAGCACAGGTCTGCTGGGGAGCGGCTGGGGGAACTGGGGGGGTTCAGTCTGGAGAAGAGGAGGCTGAGGGGAGACCTCCTGGCCCTCTGCAACTCCCTGCCAGGAGGGGGCAGAGAGGGGGGATGAGTCTCTGAAGCCAAGGCCCCAGCGCCAGGCCCCGAGGGAATGGCCTCAAGCTGCCCAGGGCAGGGTCAGGCTGGCTCTGAGGAAGGATTTCTGTGCAGAAGGGGCTGTTGGGCGTTGGAATGGGCTGCCCAGGGCAGGGGGGAGTCCCCGGGATCCCTGGGGGGGTTGAAGAGTCGGGCTGAGCCAGCGCTGAGGGATCTGGGGGAGTTGGGAACGGTCAGTGCTGGGTTAATGGTTGGACTAGATGATTTTCAAAGTCTTTTCCAACCCAGAGGATTCTGTGATTCTGTGAAATTTTAAGCAAAGTTTCAAAACACTTTTCAGTTTGAAAGTGCAACCACCACTCTCAATACATGAGTTTCCCTATCTCCACTTGCCTGCAACTAACCCTAGGGAGAATTCTGCGGCCCGTGGTGGGAAGCCAGAAAGGGTAAATCTGAAGACCCATTTCCAAAGAGAGGCCCCTGCAGAGCACCGTCATTTCAACACGACTTGGAGCAGATCACCAAGAGGCACATGCAAGTCATCAGCCTGCTACAGAACAATTGATCAGAAAGTTAAAAGCACTGCCTGGAAAGATAAAAAGCCATAAATGTACACTTTGGTAAAGCACACGATAGCGCTGCCATGAAAGAGAGGAAAAAAAAAAAAGGAAACATTCATTCCACCTCCCAGACTTCCACCTGCAGCAGCCTCACATCACAGGAAGGTTAAAGCACAGCAGAGTGGCCCGGCACCACGGCATGCACACCCAGACCAGCCTCTGCAGGCTTGTTTTAAAGCTCTGAGAGTACTCTTTGGGGAGAAACCCCATAATCAGCACTTTCACTGTGCCTTTTCCAACCCGGGAAGGAAGAAGGAGAAAATACAGGTCCCATCTTGTCTGGTCCGATTCCCTACCGCTACAGTTCCTCGTGCCCGTGGGGAGGGAGTGTAAAATAACAGCAACACGCAGGTGGTACAAGCAGAAGGGACTTTCTCTTGGCAAACTGAAAGCACACTCACACAGAAAAGCAAACGTATTCCAGGGGTCTCAGCCCTGCCCTTTTCCCCAGGAAGAGTTATTGGATCTACGAGCACTCAGTTGCAGGCATCAATCTGCACACAAAGGTGTACTTATGTGTAAATATGTCCTAGATACAAAAATTGGATATTCTGGAGCCACCTTGCACAGCAAAAGAGAACACATCTGCAAACTTCTGAGAGAGATTGTTATCTCTCTCTTTATATCCCAGGGGAACTCTTAATGTGGTGGAAAGGAACATCAGATAGACACTGTGCTGGTAACAGCAGTGCTGCAGCGCAGGAGGGTGAGTAAAGCACCAGCAAAGTCTCATCTCCTTGGGGATGGTCCATGGGATGGTGAGGATTGAGAAGAAAGGTGCCTGGGGTGGCAGAGCAGATAGAGCAGCCTTTGGAGACGCCCTGAGGACCAATTCCGCTCCCAGCAATTCACAGCAAAGGTCTGAGGCTCGCTCGTAGGCACGGCTCTAAGCTACAGAGTCACTGTCATCTTTTTAGGCAGTGACTGGACAAACGTCAAGACAAGACCTGATGTCCTCTACAGGCAGCCAGAGGGCTCAGCTTGGTCTTTCTCTAGGCTCAGTTTCTTAAGTTGACCCATCCTGTAGCGCTGGCATCTTCTCCAGCCCATCGCTAGGTCTGGCACATGCCTGCCTGCCATCTGGCTGAGCCCTTCAGAGGACCCAGAGGAGGAAAGTTCACAGGAGATTTTCCTCTACCTACTTGGCTTTTGAACTGACTCTCAATAGTGGTGGAGACCCTACTGTGAGCTCAGAATCAGGAAAGCAGGTGAATGCTAATTAGCCCCCAAACCAGGAAAAAAAATAAAATTATTTGTTAAGTAGAGTGCATGATTTTAAAGAGACTTTAATTTTGTAGGTGTAATTAACTGTAGCTCCAAACCCCTAGCTATTAAGGTGCTCAATTACTAAACTCAGCTTGCAAATCAGGAAGAGAGCTTTCTGCTTTAGCACTTGCACCCGCTCTTAAATGCTATTCTCAAAAAGTGAAGGCTTGCAGAAGGTACTTCCACAGTTTTGCTGTAAGGACACTAAATAAAGCTTGTTACTAACACTAGCCTTACGTTTTGAACGATGTTTTTACTTGAGCGCTGCCGCCTGGCTCCCACACCTCGCTGAGCCGGAACGGAAGCAGATGCTCCATTAATGAACCAGTACAAGGTTTGTGAAGACTGAAGCCCAAAATCCAACTCTTGCCTCCGCGCAGTGGGGACCTCACATGTGCTTATGGGTAGAACTTGGCAGCCTCTGTTTAGCTTTAACGCTGTCACCTGCAATGGCCAAAGCAGTAACAATGCACAGAGACACGAGGCAGGGGAACGGGCAGCACGTGCAGAAAGCAGTTTGCTCTTGGTGCAGAGGTGCATCACTTCCCTGCCTGGCCCGGTGCTAACATCCTCATCCCCCTCCATGAGCCGCTGTCATGGCAGCGTGGCATTTCGACTCCACAAGACATCTAGCAGCTTTTCTTTCAGGCAAGAATCACACACAGAATCGTCTCGGTTGGAAAAGCCCCTGCAGCTCCTCCAGCCCAACCATGAACCTCCCCCTGACCGTTCCCAACTCCCCCAGATCCCTCAGCGCTGGCTCAGCCCGACTCTTCAACCCCTCCAGGGATCCCGGGGACTCCCCCCTGCCCTGGGCAGCCCATTCCAACGCCCAACAGCCCCTTCTGCACAGAAATCCTTCCTCAGAGCCAGCCTGACCCTGCCCTGGGCAGCTTGAGGCCATTCCCTCGGGGCCTGGCGCTGGGGCCTTGGCTCCAGAGACTCATCCCCCCTCTCTGCCCCCTCCTGGCAGGGAGTTGCAGAGGGCCAGGAGGTCTCCCCTCAGCCTCCTCTTCTCCAGACTGAACCCCCCCAGTTCCCCCAGCCGCTCCCCAGCAGACCTGTGCTCCAGACCCTGCCCCAGCTCCGTTGCCCTTCTCTGGCCACGCTCGAGTCATTCAATGGCCTTTTTGGGGTGAGGGGCCCAAAACTGAACCCAGGGATCGAGGGGCGGCCTCACCAGTGCCGAGCCCAGGGCTCAGATCCCTTCCCTGTCCCTGCTGGCCACGCCAGTACTGACACAAGCCAGGATGCCATTGGCCTTCTTGGCCACCTGGGCACTCTGCTGGCTCCTGTTCAGCCGGCTGGCAATCACCCCCCCAGGTCCCTCTCTGACTAGCAAAGAAATGGTCCCTTATCTAGTTGCTGCTGAAGCACAGGGCAGCAGTTGGCCAAAACTTGAGTTTACTGCAGAAAATAAGGGATCTCTATATATCCCAGAGTCATACTTAAAATAAAAAAAATTAATAATAAAGCAGACTCTGGCCATTCATTAATCGAAGCAACCTGGTAAAACCCTGCAAAGACTCCAAACCCCGGTGCTGCCCACTCTGTTTTTCAGTGGCCAGAACCACCCGGCAGTCCTTACCCCAACGCATGGTGGCTACTCGGTGGGAGAAATGAAGACGACGCAACCTCTGCGAGCCAAAACACAATCAAACCGACAGCTCCGGAGACTGAAATGCTTTTGCAAGGCAGAGGACTCCAAGCCACCCAGCATCTGCAAAGGTCACATCTTGGAAGGAAGGATGCAGGATGGATGGTCCCATCCACCGACTCGCAGCACGATTTCAACACTTTGTTCTGTCCTTGGTTAAGACATGTTTTCTGCCCACTCCTGACTTGGGGGGGGAATACAGTGAACAGTGATGGGGGATTTATAAATGCTTAGTGCAGGGTTTACTTCTTAGAGAGTGCAAAACAAAAGGTGTTTCTATGTATGCCAATAATAATTGAAAAACTTTCGAGACACACATGCAAGTTGAGTAGCATTCTTAGAATAGATACATAATTAATGTATTTTATAAACTCGCTTCCTGGGGTCTGATAAAATATCATTTTGAAAATAATTTCCATACGATTTGCAAACCAAATATGATAACCTTCTGTGCAAAATTGGTAAAAAATTGAAGTACTAAAAAGACTGGCAATTACCACAAAATGTGGATGGGAGTCTCTTGCAGAAAAAAGGAAAATAAAAATGTCTTTTCACCACTTGCATATGCAAGGAGAATACAAAACATCTTGCCAGATACCTCCCCTCAAACCCAACTCATATCAGAGGCTGTCTAAACATGAGAATCCAACAATATATTATCAAGTTTCACATATCGATTCTCCACATATGAAAAAAGGAAGGCTTAAAAATAAATGCTGTATCACCCCTTCCAGCCAGGGACTCTCTCTTGGTCACAACAAAAACACACTGCAGACCTCCTGCTACAGAACCAGGCCCATAAAGCAGAACGTATCCAAGCAAAATAAAAATCTTACACTACCTGTATTTAAAATACCCAGGAGTAATTACTGGCCAGTAGTTCTCTGACAGTTAAAAAGAGTGAGCACCCGCTCACTGATTTTACATCCACCCAGATCTCCTGCCTGACCCTGACCGGTGCTTTTCCCCAACAGCCCCACTGACAAAATCAACACAAGCGGTGGTGCAATTCACAGCAGTCTTGTTTAAAAGAAGCCAAACTCCACGGGCGACGAGTCCAAGGGGCTGTGGCTCCCACAGAGTTGCATGCTGGAGCTTAAACAGGGCAATGCAAAAAGTTATGGTGTTTTAGGCTATTAAAAAAAAAAAAAAAAACAACCAACAGAAAACAAACACAACTTTCCAGAGCACTAGAATTGAATGGAAATTTAATAGGAAGGTGATAAAAAGGCTAATGTTCAAACGCAGCCCTGCCAAGCCTCCTGTATTTTGCTGCAGAATCACCCATCTGAGACTACCAAAACTATCCCCCTGCTCGCAGGCAATTAATCTGCAAAAAATACTGCGAGTCTCGGAGAGCCGTAACATGAGAGCGAGCGCGAGAGCGCAGACCGAGGTGCCAGCTGACAAAAAAAAAAAAAATCTATAAACAGGTAAAATGAAGAGAAATCAATTTTCCACCCTGAATCCCTGATGCGAAAATAGAGATTTTTATGAAAAAAGCAGCCGTGTGGTTGCTTTTTTGATAAGATGTTTTGGTTGAACGGCTTTTTTTTTTTTTTTTTTTTTTTGATTCAGCAGCATCATAAGCTTTGTTACTGCTTGAGATGCACTTTTCATAGCTGGTCCAAAGCATTTCCTGACTGGTGACAGCCCCTCTCACTTTGAAGCTGCCTCAGGCCTCCAGGCAGGCAGGTTTGAGAGGGATCTTTGATTTCAGCCGCACCAAACCTCACAAGCTGCTGGTCAGCTTCGTTGGGGCAGATGGAGGAGATGGTTTGAGAATGAAATGTTCTCCAATGAAGCTCCCTGGAAGTGTTTAGTCTACCTTTATCCTGCTCTTTTCTTCCTGTGCACAAACATGCTATTTCCTTCCACCCAAACACGCAGCATGCCAAGAGCTGCTGCATCCAGAGCCAGCTGCTTTGGGTCTTAAAAAACTCATTAAATAAGCCTGGATAAGAAAAGTTTGGGAAGGTGGAATTAATCCAACACTACTAACAGGCGCTGAGAGACATGGACTTGTGTCTGGGGTGGCTGGAGAAGGCAGCCAGCCTGGGGCAGGTCCATCTCCTCACTCTGATCAGCGCCTCGCGCCGTGACAAATCCCCTAAAAAGCAGCAGGGTGTCCTCAAGGTAGGAGGTGCGCCCTTCCTGCCTCAGCTGGTGCTACATTAAAATGTTATTATCAACTTTTGTCAACGAGGTCTGTATCAATCCAGGGTCTCTCACTTGGCTCTTCCAGCGAGGAGCCACCAGCATCTTCCCCGCACGTCCACCAACAACATTCAACGAGGCACCAATCTACCACGGCGTGAGCAACGCCGGAGCAAAGAGGACAACTGGTGAGGGGAGAGAACACAACAGCAGGAGAATAAATACTTTTCATACCTCGTGAGGCACTGAATATTCAACCTCATAATAACAGAACTGATATTAAAACATCGCTGGGTTGGGGTTTTTTTGGGGTGTTACCAAAATATCTGGATACTTAACCCAGTCCGGGTGTTCTTAAGCGTTTTTTTTTCTTTCTCCTTCACATGGCAAAGGCTAGACAGAGATTGCTTAATTTAAAAGAAAAATGTTTTATAACATGGCTTTAATGTGTGACTGCGTCTGAGAGGGTGCAACTGTGTGCAGCTAGAGTTTTCTAAGACACATCCTCACCTACACCTTCCCTGCAACCAGCACAGGCTAAACTTCAACTTTTATTTTTAAATCTTCTCATTAAATTGGATGCAGCTACTGAATAAACAGTAGAGAATCAGCACGTTTCTTATTCCTGGAAGGACGTCACCCATCTGCAGACTTGGGGACTCCAGTGAAGCCCCCTTCCCCAGCTCCCACCTGTCCTATGGGGTTGCAAGAGGGAGGTGTTTAATTCACCACCTTGCAAAAAAAAAAAAAAAAAAAAAAAATCCTTGCAAGGTATTCTAGCGTTCAACATCACATACAAATACGCTGACTGCGAGGGGTGGTAATCTCAGCTAATTATGGACTGACCCTCAGCTCTCACTGCTCAGCTTGTTTCCCAGCAGAGCAAGATGAGGGGACACGGCAGAAGAGGGAACAGAGAGCAGCCTTGGTTCAACGAGCAAAAGTGGAAGTGGAAAAGCAGAGCGGAGGGGGAATAAAGCATTACACTTGCACAGGTCTTGAAAGTTCCTGATCTAAAATAACCTGTTAACAGGGTACCCTGGGCAAAGAGGGGAGTGACAGGGGACACAGCTGTAGCAGAGGTTGACAAGAGTCTTTGGCTTTGGATGTGATGCTATAAAACAGAGTTAGACCTGGAAAAAGGCAGTTTCTTTCTGTTTAACTTTTGTTTTCTGCAGCGCTGCAATGCTGTGGTTCCAACAGCACCCAAGACCCAGGTGCACAGTGAGACTCCCTCAAGCTCTCACTGCCCCCCTCTCCAGCCGTTCACTCTGGTGCATACTGTCCGCTTTTCGGTTGTCTCTGTCCTCATATTTGTTTTTCCTTTCCTTCTACCAACCTCTGTGGATCTCAAACACTCGCATCAGGACCCCATGGGAAAGTACAATAGAGATTTACTGATTTAAACGTCACATTCCAAGCCAGCCATTCAAAAAAAAGTCATAATCTTTTCTGCTGTTGATGCAGTTTTGCCACAACCTAATATTAGGAAGTATTTCTTTGCAGAAGGGGCTGTTGGGTGTTGGAATGGGTTGCCCATGGCAGGGGGGGAGTCCCCGGGATCCCTGGAGGGGTTGAAGAGTCGGGCTGAGCCAGCGCTGAGGGATCTGGGGGAGTTGGGAACGGTCAGGGGGAGGGTCATGGTGGGACTGGAGGAGCTGCAAGGGCTTTTCCAACCTCAATGATTCTGAGATTCTGTGACTATCAAACCAACAGCCTCGACAAATCATGCCCCCTCCCACCCCCCCATCCCCAGGATCCTGTTGCATTCATCTTTACCACCCTACACCACTCTAATCCTCAGCAGAAGACAAAACCAACTTGCAGAGGCACGGTGACCAGCGGGGGGGGGCTGCCACGGGGCACGGCGGGGGCTCACCTGTGGCCGAGGATGGCCGGTGACCAGGCAGGTCAGCTCCAGTGTCTCTCCCTCGCGGATGGTGTAGACCCTCTCCGAGTAGCGCTCCTCCTCGATGTTGCACGCCAGGCCCGAGTGCACGATCCGCACGGTTGGGGGGGCTGCAAGACCCAGAGAGAGAACCTAGGTGAACACCATCGCCCGCACCCCCGGGGTCTGCTCCGCAGCAGCCTGGGACCCCGGCACACCCCAGCCGGGAGAACCGAGGCCGGAGTGGGGTATTTTCACCACAGAGAATGCCCCTGCTTACTCAGCGTGTGCATATCTGGCACCAGAAGGGGTTGCCACGGTGTTTATTAATACCCAGCAATGCCCTGAACAAGACCTTCGCAAATTCATTTGCATTCCGGTTATTTTTGTTTCCATTTCCAAATGAACTCTGCATTATTGTTCTTTTTTTTTTTATTATATATCTTTCTAAATGCATGTTCATTATGCAAACGAGAAGCCTTAATTAAACCATTAAAATTAAGCAAGAGAAACAGAGGGACTGATGCTGCTTCCTTTCAAAGTTGATACCAAACCCCTGTTGCTGTCAGAGGGATCAGGATTTGGACCAGAATTTAAGTTCAAGCAGAACCCTTACTTTACTTTTTTTACTTTACTTGTACCTACAACCTGTACAACAGGAAGTTATGCTGGTTTACATGTTGTACAGGCAGGAAAATTGCAATACTGTTGCTCATACCACACGTCCAAATCACAGCTCTGTTTCAGCAAGTCTCCAAAGCATGTTCCCGGCTCTACGATTTTCTTTATTTCTGAACTGCGAAATTCACAACTATTAACATTTTCAGCGAGTGGATCGATAGGATAAGAAAGTTGAGTTACGGTCCTAACTGCCAAATAAAATAACATAAAGTAAACAGCAGAAGAGATAAAATGTAATTCTGGTGAGTTTTAAAGAGCCACTATTTCACCCTCTCTGCTCGTCAGCGTGCTGTTCCTGTTCGGTAGAAGTGGATGTGCCATAAAGTCCTAACTGAAGTCTTAAATCACAACCAGCAAGCAGAACAATTAGAGCTGAGCCCAACAGGGCTTGAAGCCATCGAGCCCCCAGCGCAGTTCCCCATGGACAAGAGCTGGGACATCATCCTTGTGCTCCCCCCATGTCCCCTGCAACAGCAACAACCAGCCCCCCCAAGACTGCAGCTCCCTTTCCAGGCTCTGTACTGCACACTTTGCCAGTCTACTGTTGCTCTGATTGATTTGAAATTGCTTGGCTAACCCCCACGTCAAGCGCCCGTGGGATTCCTGGGGTGCATTGCTCTGGCACCCCTGCAGAAGGTCCCCATCAAAAATACCATTACAGGTCCGGCCTGCACACGGCGCCCAGCTGACACAGCCCGTTCTGTTATCAAGTGCTGCACAATACCTAGAATTGATACAAGCCTGCTAATAATTCAAATTTCTGACCCTTGCTCTCTAGAGGCTGGAGAAAATGAGACTCAAGCAAAGGACCCTGAACAGGACAGTGTCAGGTCAACCAAATGAACAGGAAGAGAATAATTATTTCAGGCTGTAATGACTAAGCCTGATATTCCCAGTTACCTTGCGTTGCCCCGGTCCGTCTCAGTCTACTATATTTAGATCACTTTTCAATGTGTTTGGCCTAGGTTAACCTCTTCAGCAAGTGTTTAAGAAACCTGGCAGCAGCAGAGCCTCTCTGCAGAGCACCAGCAGAAGAGCTCGGGCAGGGAATGGATGTCTCCTGCGCTCCTGGTGTGCTCACAGGTCTAACGGGAGAAGGTGACAGAGGTCTGGAGGACCACCAGAATCAGCAGAGACAACAACCTTGGTGGGGCCACTCAAGATTAACCAAGCGGGCAGAAGAGCAAAAAGGCCCTCCCTGAGCTAACAGCCTCCCATCGGGTGGGGGTAGCCCAGCAGCTCCAGCCTCAGCTACGAACTCCTGAAGTCCAGCAAAGCCTCCAGCAAGTTCTGCTCCCCGAGCCACCCAACGCCGAGCATCACAGACCCACCAGCTCGCCCCCTTGGCTCTTCTGCAGGCAGCCCCTACTCAGCAAAGATGAATATGGGTGAGAGACCGACGTGCCCCTGCTCTCGGCAGTTTTAGGAGGCCACCAAAAATCGCTCCTTAGCATCAGCTACTTCCAAGCACAACATAACGACTCGATACAGCCACAGTGCTCAGCCTATGGCCAGGTTTAACCAAAGAAGTATATCTCCCTGCCTCCCTACACAGGAGCTGCCTCAGCTTTGCTCCCCTACTGCTCAGGAGAACTGTTTGGCAACCCCAGCACCCTCCCTGTGCAAGTACACAGCTGGCGCTTTGCAAGGCTAAAGATGCTATTTACTGTTTAAAAGAAACAAATCAAACCTATCCACCTCTTTATAGCGTAGAACCAGGCTGCGCTTCCCATGGAGCTCACTGTCCCTCCCGCAAGGACAGAGATGTCCTTGTTCATGAGTCAGTCCCATGTGTCATGTACTGACCTTAAAAGAATGTTAATTCTTAATTGTTATTATTTTTTCTAAGGAGAACAGCAGCTCTAATGCTCAGCATACTGCAGCTTTCCCTGGGCTAGGAGAGCTGCCCCCGCCTCCACACGCCTCAAGGGTTCAGTGTCCGGGGCCATGGAGCATCCTCCTTGTTCTGCCATGTGCAGCCACTGTACAACAGGGCTCTGGGCCACAACTGAGGCTTTTATAATCTCCCACAATACAGATAACAAAACACTGAAATGCTAAAGCAGTGCCGTGGAAGAGAAAGGTAAAACAAGGTTCAGCATAGATCATGAGACTTCTGATAAAATTAGAAGAGTCAGCAACATTATGCCAACATCCTGCTGCCTTTTAAATCCATATTACATTAATATTACATTTTCATTCATATTATATTCATACAACTTCAAATTACATTAGAAGCGTCCTTCATTTTAGTGTCTATGCCACCGCTCCATATCCATTAGGTTCTGGAAGGCAATACAGAAAAGAAAAAACACCCCCCTGTGTATTATTATAGCAAAAGAATACATTGCTTTAAGAGGAGATCAAACAAATAAAGGAAAATAAAAAAAATATTCTTACTACTTTAAGTTTTAAAGTCTTATGGTTCAGAAGACATTGCATAATTATGAAATGTCACCTCCCTCTCTACCGCAGGAATATTCATTACAGCTACTTCTGAAATATGCCTCCAAGGATTTAATACCAGACGAGACATTAAAGTAATATATACTCGGCGTTTATTTGGTCTGTGGCACTTTAGAAGAATTTGTCTTGTGATTATACACAGTAAATATTGCATGAAAGAATCCATCACGGTGCTGTTCCCAGCAACGCGCACACCCGGCGCAAGGAAAGCCAAGTGTCAGGTCAGAAGAAAAGGCCGTAACAACAAAACCAACAACAACCCTGCTGCAAAGACCTCGTGTGGCGCCATGAGATTTCTTCTTTCAGATGAAAAATGGTGCCAGCCTGACCTTTCACCAGATCTCATTATTTATTGACGTTACATAGGTCCCCTTTATTGGCTGCTCTTTTCCAGCAATTTCAATTTCTTTCCCTTCTGTCTCTCGCACACACATACACGCCCACACAAGTGATTTGGTTTCAACTTGCAACAAGTTCCCCAGACAGTGAAAAAAATAAAAACTAATAAATTTTCTGTGAAGGCAAAATTAGAAGTGTCCGACGTTGAATATGTATGCAGGTATCTAGACACTCCTAATAAAAAAAGAGAGAAAAAAAACAGATGCTGTGATGAGTGCTAGCTACCTTTGAAGGGAAACATGCGGAATAAAATGTATTTTCTAAAAGCAGTGCAGGAGTAAGTCAAAAAAAAAAAAAAAAAAAGAGGGATTTTGTTTTGGTTTTATTTTTTTTTTTTTTTTTTTTACAAACCAAGCTGGTCACCCAGAAAAAGCAAATAAACAAGTGAGAGTTAGCATCATGCTCAGCAAGGAGATGCCTCATGACTGACAGGATGTTTGTGTAGCCGTGCTGCAAATCAGAGACCTTGGACAACCGGTGGAATGCTCCAGTCTGCCTTTCTGTTTAACGTGCTGGTAACTCTCTTGTCCTTAATCGTGAGGTTTACAACAATTGGTGTTTTTCTATAAAAGCTCAGCTGCTGTGATCTTCTTAATAAATGACCGTTTCATATGTTATTCAAAAAAAAGGTCTTAGTCTGTGTGATTGTACTGTTTCTCAACTGCTCAAAATAGAAGATGCACCAAATCTAAAAAGTATTTATTCATGATTTCCAAGTTATTATGAGAAGTTTCTAGGGCATGAGATATTTGTACACATGCGACTTTGTGACATCATCCAATTAAAAAAAAAAAACAACAAACATATCAAAGGGTAAATTATTTTTTTGATAAGAGGGTTGAACCTCCACAATAATCACCCTCAGCTTCTCAGTCTCCCAGTGATAGGTAGAAGGCAAAGCTTTTCTCCTCCTCTTTTCCAACACATCCCCAGCCACCTCCATCTTTTGATATGTATTGATTCATCCTGGATCTACACGCCTGGATTTGCTCCTATCAGACAAAAAAAAACCCAAAGAAATTGCACAAAAAACGTTGCAAGAGTTTGTTCTCTTGCTTCACCAGCACAAAATGGGGGCCCTACCAGCTTCAGGCAGCCTCCAGCAGGTCACTGCAATTAGCAGGAGCAGAGGATGCCTGCTTACAAGATGCAACAGCGACCACTTCATCATTCCAAATCACTTTACATAAGAAAGAAGGCCTTAAAAGAGACAAGGATCTCACGTCCGAAGAGTTATCGCCGCCTTTTCCCCACCCCTCTCCAAAGCGCAGCATATCTGCCATTCCAGAAACAGATCCTGACATACAAGACACCGTATGCCATAGATCATAAGTTTTTAATACTTGCCCAGCAGGAGGAACAATAAACAACAGTGTAATGAGTTGTAAGGGGAAAATAAAAATAAATTAAAAAAAAAAAATCTATCTGTTCCTAGAAACAGCATCATGGTTCCCCTAACTCAATAGATACTCTGCTGATAAGCCTTGCAGTGTCAAAATTAGGTCAGGCTCTGACAGTAGTGTTGGGAAGCAGCAGTGTGATTTAATTAGCTCGGTGCCTTCTTATGTTAGTGCTATCAATCAAGGCGGCTTCCTGAGCTCCGGAATCACAGTTTAAGTCACAGAGATACGGGCGAAGATCAAGCAACGTAGCAAAAATCAGTCCAGCCGAGGAGGGGAAAAAAAAAAAAGTTGACTTCATTCTCTTGCGAGGTGAGGTCAGCTCGGGGCCAGCTCAGGAGAGGAGAGTACACCACAGATGCTACCATCTGCATAAAGTGAAAGTAGGTAGGAAATACTTACAGGAATCTTTTAAACAATGGACCTCTGCCTGCTATCACTCACCTACTAAGGCTACTGAAGGTAACATACAGCCGTAATGCCATTTAAAAAATAAATTTAAGAAAAAAAATTAAAAGATGATATTTAAGAGTTTTAGCTAAATAATTTCAAAAATTTCCACAGGAAGACCTGTGTTTGCTCAGCAGCACTTTGCACAAGACGGATCGAACGAGGAATGTCACATTTGATTTCCAACAGCCCTTACCCGGGCAAGCCCCTCGCCCAGCTCAGCATCACACCAGCCCCTGAAGGCTTCCTGCATTAGGAACCTGGCATTTGCCTCAGCTGGGACCCAAAATGAAGAATGCAATCAATATCCTGAATGTTTATTTAATGAAAACTTGTTGTATAACATTTCCCATTCCCCACTTCCCCCAAAGAATACTACACTTCCAAAAAAATTTTTTAAAACCGGCACAATAATAAATTGATTGGTAGACTGAGTATCACCTAACCTCCAGTTGGAAAAGGACACGTTACCTGCAGCACAATACTCTCAACTTGGTATCGAGGAGAATTATTGCTGTAGGGCAGTGACTTCATCATGGCAATACCACTGAGATTCCCGGTCACTTCATTGGCAATTAGCGGAATTAAGAGCTGATATGAGAGTATGGGAAAAAAATTCTGAGAGTTGCAAACGCAACTGCAGTTATACCTGCAGCTGAGCGGGAGGGAAAGCTGATGAGTAACACAGGAGTAAATATTTCTGCTCTCAAACCTACATCTGCCACGCTGCCCCCGGCCCGTTGGTTAGGGCGCTGTGGCTAACACGGGAGGGCAGCATAGCCATATGCTCATCTGGTGGCCATTTAGCGGCCAAGTAGAGACTGGTCCGGAGAACACCCAGTTCTCCAGGAAGCTCTGCACATACAGAGGTGTTTGTCCTGCTGCAGGACTGTGATAAATACTTTCCTGGAGGAGGAGAAGCATTTTATTCATGACAAATAAATGCTATGTTTTCCAGCAGAATCATTACGGATCTCCTATTTCACACATATATACACACACACACGTAGATGAACATATACAATTATAAATTACATTAAGTAATCCTGCAAGTTCCACAAACGATGAAGATCTTATCACTCAGATTAAAGGAAAATAATTACAGAACCTGAGTTCTGATATTGTTCAGAGTTTAATTCTCTCGCCATTGTTTTCCAACAAGGTCTTGGTCAAATCTGTGTAAGTGGAACTTTTCACCAGCAAATAACTGTGGCCAGAGATAATTACATTTGGGAGGAACTGTAACGCTGAGGCTGTCCATGCCTGGCAGCAGCCCCAAAGCAGATGGTTTCCAGTCTAACTGGCCTTCAGCTAATTACAGGAGTATAAATATAGAGCATCCTTTGCAAAAAGCTCTGTCAACGTGAGTTTGCTATGAAACTCGGAGAAGAAAATAATCCCTGAAAAAAAAATACAAGAACTTGGTTTCTAGCTAGCTTTAACCATTCAACAACTTGCTGCTTATTTTTCCTGAGTGTTTATTTGTCCTTAAACATCTACCCTTGTTTAGCAACACAAAGCAAAGTCGATAAGAAAAGCTGCGCTCTTCGCGGATGAATTGAAAAGACCCAGAAGAGCCAGGGAAGACCCCAGGCAAGACAACATTTCAGTCTCCCCTCTGCTCAGCCTGCCCAGGACAGCCACCATGCCCACCTAGGTGGGTGAGCTCAGCTTTGAAAGACTTCAGTACGATCCCAACCCCTGTATGTATTTCTGTACGTGTGGGTCTAACACAGGCTCCCTCCCCTACACACAGAATTAACTGATGTTGGCGCGTTTTTTCGTTTTTTTAAGTATTTTGGGGGACTATCCTGGAACATCAGATACACCATCATGCAGCAGAGAAAACCCTTCTCCTGACTCATACACATTTCTTGTATTAACTCTGCCTCTTTCTGCCTCCACCAAGCCATCAGAGACACCTCACTGGGATTCCATTTCTGCTGCCGTTTCTGCAGAAGCAAAGGGCGACCAATGCAACTGCCGTTGCTGGGTCACGATCATGCGTCCCTGACAAGGCAAAGAATTAAGAATAATTTCCTCTATGCTCTTGCAGGAATTTATCTCCTGACTCACTTCTTGCTCTTTTCTTTCACCCATCAAAAAGCCAGCTAATTAAATTCAAGACGATGGACTGCTCTTCTCCACGCTGCAGGACTGCTAGCGAGCACACGCTAAATCTGTGAGATTTACAGATTTTTGGCTGCCAAGTTACTCTCCCAAAAGAAATCTGAGGACAGCAAGGGTACCTCCACTTCAACCAGCACTGCACATGGGAACATACACACGGCAACAGTCTCTCTCTTCACCTTGGAAATAAAAATCGAATTGCCTCAAGTATTAGCACTGAGAAAACGTTCCTCTGGTACCGGACTTGCAGACAGGATTTCTGAGGAGGAGTTTCTTTGGAGGGTTTTTTTGTTTGGTTTTTAAACTGGGTCGTGGCTGCAAGTAAAAAAAGTCACTGAGACACGCTGCCTTGTAATGTTTGCTCCTGTGTGACACCCTTAAACTGGCAATTACAGCTCAGCAGAGCAGTCATGTCTTCCTATGCCACAGAATGTGCATATTCCACACTTTCCGTACTAAAATAATGGCCCCTGCAATCGGTACTTCTAAATTTCCCAGCTTTTTATTCCAGCAGGCTCAGAGAATGACACTGTCACGATTTCTGGGTTAGTTCACAACATGCCAGGTTGATGTATCCTTTGCACACAACAAATATGGCACCTTTCCAAGATCACACTGATTCGGGGGGAATTATAAAGACAAGTGTAGAGGGAAACCTTCCTACACTACATCCTCCTCCCAGAACTGCTTTTTGAGTAGTTTGCAACCTACAGATTGCAGGCAGTGGGTTCAATGAATCTTCTAAAATAAGAAAAGAAATGATCTACAAGTGACGGGCTTAATTGAAGCAACACTTTGTTGTTCCTGGCATCACAAAACAGATGATGTTGCCAGACCTGTTTCAACAGTATTATAGTCTGGCAGTAAACATGTCTTACTTATTTGGCTGTTCTGAGCAAACAGTAATATGTTGACTTTCCCCCACCTAAAATGGCAGAGAAACATGAAAATCAAACACGTTAAAAATCACCTCTCTGAAATGAATCCTCAATTCTTAACCACTGCTCCCATTCGCACGCTTTGACGAAACGCCTTTCAGAAATGTACTTTTTTAACCAAAAAAACCCTCTGGTAGCACAGTTCATGACAAGCAGCACCAAGGAGGTGGATTCAGCCCTGCAAAAATTTCACATATATAAATATATAATGCTGCAGAAATTAGCCACAGGTCCCAGCACAACATGGCAAAGGTCACGTCTCTCTTCGTGAGAAACTTCGTAACCTGAAGTTTCATTAAGCTGAGGCTGTGATGAATCACAGGAGGGAACCCAGATCCATGGCAGGAGCTGTAGGCAAGCACCAGACCTTGCCCAGCACCAAGAATGTCCAGAGCAGGCCAACTCCGGACCTTCTTCCTGTGATCTGTGTAGTCTCCCCTGTCCCACTGTAACGACCGAAGCTCCATTTGACGCTCGTACAAGCTGGTGGAGAACTACCTTGCCTCCACCTCCCATCCCCTCCGCAGCCAAGCGTAGCAGCGAATAAAGCAAAGTCCATTGAGATTTTCTCTGAGGTGCAGAGACGCCTGGACCTATTAATTTGATAATGCCACTATTACATGACACCTTGCTCAAAGCCGTGCTGAGGTCCAAGTCGTGGCACATCCGTAATAGATCACTTGCTGATGAACCAACGGAGTGCAACCAAGCAGAACGAGGCTGGGGCTGGCATCCAGTAAGAACATTAAAATGCCCTTCTCCAGGCCCATGCTTTCACATAATGCTAGGACCGAGTGAACCACAAATCACTGTCTGCTCCACGAACCTGTACTTACCTCCAGGATCTACGATGGGGTCAACTGAGTTTAGGTGGAAAAGCTCTAAGCTCCAGCTTTCCTGGAGCTACCTAAGCCCTTAGAGCCAAGCCCATCCTGGCTTGCCATCGTGAAGCACAGCTTGGCAGCATCAACACTTGGAAGAGGGATGCCCAGCAACACATGCCCAGCCAGGGCACCTCACTGGGAGGCCCATACCTGTGTTCCACCATCTGCAGATGGGCTGTAGGCATCTCATTAGGGTAAGGATGGAAACATTTAAATGGTGCAGAGCACTGCTTAAGCTCAAAGAAATTGGACCATGCTTGTAGGGGAGCTGCTGGGTGACTGAACCACCAGCTGTGAGAGAAAAGAGCCCAGAAGGATTGGCTAGAAGGAATCATAGAATCATTTAGGTCAGAAAAGGCCTTTAAGATCATGGAGTCCAACCATTAAACTAACATTACCAAGGCCACCACTAAACCATGTCCCTAAGCACCACATCCACACGTCTTAAATACCTTCAGGGATGGTGACTCAACCACTTCTCTGGGCAGCCTGTCCCAGTGCTGAGCCCAGTGCTCCCACAAAGAGCTTGAAGACAATTCCCAGAGCTCCTCCTTCCCTTGCTCATGCACACATAAGGTGGACAGGACTCTCGGCCCCACATGGCTTGAAGATATAGAAAAGGAGGTCAGCCTCACCTCAGAGCTTTGCCACAATCAGCCTTCAAACACACACACAGCTCCCCTGCCTCCTCCAAAAGCCAGGTAATGTTTCACTTCTCATCAGCCTAGGCAAAAAGCACTAAAAATACAGTTTATGAGGGTGTCCCCCCAAGCAGGAGGAAGTGCTGTAGGTGCTATAGATCCCGCGTGACTGCCAGCAGCAGGGATCCTGTTGTCCTGAAAAAAAAGCCTGTTCTTGTTCAGCTCAGCAATTCCAGTTTCCCTAAATGCTGTACAGGCCTCAGAAAGGGTTTTGTTTTAGTTTGCTGGCTGGAAAAAAAAAAAAAAAAACACACAAAAAAACAGTTTAATATTAAAAAGGAATTTTAAAAGACATAACCTTACATGAATGCAAATAAAAAAACCACAAAACATGCTGCTTTATAGCGTTAAGCAAGAATAAACTGCTTTTTAAACAACAATTTGCATTTCTGGTGAGATAGCGCAAATCTGTCCCAGTGAGCGGGGACTATCAAGAAAACAAACCTCCTTTCAGGAAGAAAAATGATTTCTTGAATTAAAATTGTGTTTCCTGTACTTCAATGTCTTACACCTAGCTGTTGCTTCTTTGTTTTGAAACACTCGGTGTAGGAGTAACTGTTGAATGACTGGAATATGTTCCATTGTATAAAGCTAGAAACCTATTCCACCTGATTTTATATATTCCAGGCACTATAAAAACTTGTGTAATTCCTTTTAGCTTCAGTAGGGAAAGAGCAATACAGTTAAAAAAAATAAGTAAGCCAGCAGCAACTCAGCTGAAGCACCAGGGAAATGACTCGTTTTTTTATTAGCTGCTGTACTCCAGGATTTTAATAGTTTTGCAGGCTCGGCCAGCAGGGACCCCCAGCCCTGGGCACTCTGGGGTGGGAGGGAGACTGCACACCCCAAGCTGTAACAGTGCCTGGCACCTACGGCTGAAAACCAACCTGCCCAGGGCTGCCCAGGCTAAAGCAGGATTAACCAAGCATGTTCTTACAGCTTGTGATCTCTTTTAGTTCATCCCCAAAAACTAAGGGAGGGGGAAAAAAAAAAATAAAAATAGTCATTTGTGGGAACTGATTCGTTTGAAGCAACTATCTGGATTAAATAATAAATGTTCAGTTTGTTAGTGCAAGAGGTTGTCACGTTCTCATGACTAAGCCCAGTCCTCCCACTCGCTGGAGGAGCGGAGCTCTCTCGATGCTCCGTGAGGAGAGAAGGACCAGGCTTCCAGGAGAAAAGCGTTGCCCGAGGAGAGCGGCAGCATCGCGCTCAGCCCACCAGTGCCAGCGCTCAACAAGGAGCTCCCCACCGCCCAAGGGTGGCAGGGCCAGCGCAACCTCACCATCACCAATCCCACCGGCTCTGAAAAATGCCCCAGGAGGGAGTAACACAAACAATATTTTTTATTGCCGAGTCTTTTAAAACTGTGTTTCTCGTTGAGAATTTGTCATCGGACAGAAAGTGCCCATCTCTGATTTGTTTTTAAAAGGTCCTGTAGCAAAAAGACAGCGATAGCAATGATTTTGTACAAACTCTTTTCGCATATACGCAAGGAGTGTATCCCCTGGGAATAGGATCCAGACCAGTTGTGGAAAGGCCCTTCTTTGAGGTTGAAGCCTTGGTAGACGCAGCCATAGCTGGCCTGACCTAGGGTTGGCGACAGTCCCACTTCAAATTCTCAAAGCCAGTTTCAACCAACACTTCCGTAACTGCGACTCTCCCCCCGATCCTGAACTGCATCACTAACAATTGGGTTATTTTCATTCTGAAAAGTGAACATAAATGAAGTAGAGCTGTGTTCTCTCTCTTGCTGGTATAAAATTATACCAAGCAAAACCAAGTACTTTTATAATCATCATAATTTCTGGGGGAGCTGCACACATAAAGCTTACCAGCCCCTGCTCGGCTTTATAGACCGCCTTTATGCTTTGTTTGCTGTGAACTGAGTCATGCCCATTGTGCCACAGAGTTGCAGGAGCTGGGTCTATCTAGGATCAGGCTGATCTCAAGGGACAATACACACCAGCACTGGTTTTAGCTAAAGAGAACGAAAGCGTAATCTCATTCTTGACCAACCTATTCCTCCAGCTTTCCTGGGAGAGGGCAAATATGGGGACTGAGCTTCCCCAGGGAAAAAAAGAAAAATCACACAAAAAAACCCACCAAAAAAACCCAACACACACACACACAAAACACCTGACAGCAGGAGCTGGATTAAAATACTTATGGGTGACACAGAATGGGAGCAAGTAGAAGAAAGTATGAGAACGTGGATAAGGAGATGAGGAATTCAGCGGGTGAGCCAGGTGCTGCAGGCCTCATAGGCAGAACAATCTCCACGGACCTTTTTAAACTGAGGACATAGCTGAGAAAAAAAATTGTAGATGAGCACTGTCTGGTGTTTTTTCATGCCTGTCCCATACTGGCCATTGGCCTGATTTCTTGAGGAAGAGCTTATACAACCTTCATCTCCTGACCTTCCCGGGAAAAGAGGACCCGCAAAGCCCAGCAGTCCAGCCCCCAACCACTTCATCCACAAGTATGCCTCATCACTTCAGCCATGAAGCCACAACCACATTTGGCATTTAAAATGTCCACAACAGTCACTTCAATCACTTTGCAATGGACAAGGCGATTTGCCTTAAACACACCCGTTTCCTTCAGGCACTGGCACGGGGAGCAGAAGCGGGGGCTCTGCCAGCCCTAAGCCTTTTCCTCCTGTGAAGGAAGTCTGGAGCACTGTGTTGTGGAGCCTTTCCAGGCAGCCTAGGGAAGATCCTGCCTGCTCATAGCATAAATCAACGCATTTCCAATTTTTGGCCAAAGGATGCCACGAGGCCAGATAAGCAGAAGCAGGAGGGTGACTGTTTTCCTTCCCATTAGTAAATCGCAGGCTGTGCTAGTACAGAAGGAGGCTGCAGAGGAGGACTTAAAATGGAGGGGACAGAGGTCCTCAAACCCTGCGTGATGCTTGCATGATTTTCTGTGCACACACGACTGACAGTGGTACAGGATCATCTGACCCACCACCCAGCCAGTTTGGAAGAACTACCAGGAAATAAGGAGGAGATGTTTAAAACAGCCCAGTTTCCAGCGGCTTGTCCTCCAAGGAGAAGCTCTGCATGGGCCAAGCTCTCCCCGAAACTCTGCTGACACTGGGGAATGGTTAATATTTCTCTGTCAGTCAATCCCCACCTTCTCACCTTGGCGATTCGTTGATGTCTACTAGGAGATGGTCTCCCACTGCAATTTTTCTACTGCAGGGAGTACTGTTAGGACACTCCTTTGTGTGTTTAACCATTGCAAGTGGAAACAGTCCTACAAGATCTAGCGGCTGAGCAGTCTTCGAGGCTCCTCTATCAAGTGTGCTTCCAACTAGTCCAACCATTTCAACATTAATTGGGACTTGGATTGACAGACAGACCAGCAGAAACACAAATCACCTCCTCATAGATCTTATTTCCTCGGGAAGCCAAACTAATAGCTCGGTATTGACGTGCTACTGGATATGTATCTTGTCTTCAGAGTTAAGTTTGCTATCAGCATTCCCATGATTTATTTGAATAGGCATCAATGAACGATCAACAAATCAATAAAAATTAACGATGAAAATTATTAAACTCCCACCTTGGTACTCAGGCAACATTAGGTTGTGTATTACTGTTGATATGATTTACCAGTCCCGTTTCAGTAGCTGATGACATCTCCAATTTTATTAACAGAGTGCAATTAGCCATTAAGTTTCATTAGAGTCGCTCCTTTCGCGCACAAGTTGAATAAGCCTGTTAAAACATTTACAGTGGGAAATGCAACTCATTTCTCCTAGCCAAAATTAATCACCGGTGCTAAGCTTTTCGGTAGGCTCTGCAACCCCCAGTTCCAGCGGCAGCGTGCCACATCTCATCCCCGTTACAGTCAACCAGCAGTGACTTCCCAGGGGTGGGGACTGGCAGGTAGGAGCCCCCAGCCATCGCTACGCTGTTTGGGCATTTGCAGATGAACGCAAGCAAAATGTTATCAAGCAGAAGAGCTCTGCTCTGCTTTAGTCACCACACGCTTGGCATGACGATAGAGCAGAGCATTGGGGCTCAGGCTTTAAGAATAAAAAGAGGGAGATAAGGGAAAAGATGAGTATATTCCTTGCAGCTTCTCTATTGTCAACAAAACCCTCTGGCATGCTGGATACGTGGCTTCCCTGGATGTAACACACTTAAACGCAATCTGTCTCTCAATTTCTTCAACTTTATATTCTACTGTGAAACCGTACCAGAGGCCTCAGCAGTGAAAAGGCAAAATGCCCAGGGCATACGCTGGTCAGACACGCTGACCTGCTAATCCAACCCGCACCGCACGGCTGGGACCACGACTCTAGCTTGCATTGTGCTCCATATGCACAAAAGCCACCGACCTGGTGCCATGCAGGAGTCAGGGTTGCTAAAAACTATGGCCCAAGAATGATTTGGATTCCTTGCAAAAACCATGTGGGAAAAAATAAAGGTCTTATAAAAATTACTAGGGTATTTTTTTTAACTCTTTTCTGTATTTAATAAAACACAACGACAAAGTCAAACACTTCCATCATTGTAAATTCTTTACCCATTCCCACACTTAAAGAACAAAGCCAAAAAGTCTAAAAGCTCCTCTTATAGCTGAGCTCTGCAAAGCAGCACAAGGCAAAACCATATTATTTATGAACAGAGGGAAGCCAAAATCAGCCATCGCTGCAGAAATAATTTGAAAATCCTGCGAGCAGCCTGCTCCCTACTATCATTTCAATTTAGATGAAAAAAAGACGACATTTTTAGTTCCTATCATGAGGTTGTCTACTCATAGTACTGGATGTCCGATAGCTGCAGCCCAAGCAGAGTGACAGATCCTATAACGGGTGAGGCAGAGTAATCTATCGCTGGGTTACTTAAAAAAAAATAAATCAGCTACTCACATTCAGCCAGTCAGCGTACGGTCCTGTTTATTCTGATTTCAAATCTTTGCAGTTGCTCTGACAAGTTTAGACACAGAACGCATGGAAACAAAGCGAGATGCAGGATTGAGGTCACCAAAGGTTTTCTGAGGACAGACTAAGCCAGAGACAGGATTCACCATCCAAGAAATCACAGGCAGAAGCCACTCCACGTGCTCAATTCCTAACAAGGTGCTAAGGCAGAGGATGAAGGCAAAAAGGGAGATTCTATCATAATCTTGTCTGGATGCCTGCAGACCCCCCAGCAGCTCAGCTCTTCCCCACCGCTTCCTTCATCCAGTTCCCTGAGGATTGGCCATGCAAGACAACAAACTCCCCTTATCCCTCCTCCATTGGAGCAAATCCATTCAACAGCACCAAAGAAAAAGAATGGCAGAGAGGAAAAAAAAACCCCAACCACCAACTTCCTAAAATTTTTTTCCTTCATCAAAAGAGAAGTTTTAAATTGACTTTTAAATCCAAAACATGGAGATCAACCTTACACCTTGTCAGACCACTGATTTCCCCCCCCCCCCCCCCTTCAGGAGATCTATTTAAATGGATTTAATTTTTTAAATTGCGAAACATTTGCAAAAAGACAAGTAATGAATAAGTAGCATCTACCTGCCCGGATTTTTGTGTAGACATTGAGACAAAGAGATACAGTGACAGAGCAAGTCCCCGCTGAGGACACCAGCAATGGAATAGTCACTGGGGAAATAAGATTCAGAGGATCTATTTAGATCTCAGTCCTGGTGAAATACATCAAAACACAGAAAACATCCCTTTATATCTTCATATCAACACAGACATTATCACCATTAAATAATCTGCAGAGTCAAGTGCCAGTTGGAGTTTCTAGGTGAAACAGATTCTGGCGACAGTCAAGGTGTTTCCAATCACATTTCTCTCCCTACATCTATCACAAAGTGTATTTTCATGCAAACAAGGCCTTGATTTGAAGAGTTTAACATTTCTTCTTGCATATTTCCCCAGGCAAAGCAATAAACTTCTGGCTGCAGAACTGACTTCAATGCACAGGCAGTGGAGGAACTTCACACAAGAAATGCGAAGCCACAGCAGATGAATTCTTGAGGGATGAGCTTTGGGGACTGCATCTTCAGCTGGAGTAATTCAGCAGCACCTCATCAACTTCACTAGCAGTACTTTGATTTCCAGCAGCTGACAATCTTGCCCTTACACTGCTGCTCTGATCTCAGGAAAAAAAAAAAAAAAAAAAGGCTTGAGAAATAACAGATGAAAATTGAAAAAAGTGTGAGCAGATTTCTTCAAAACTACTAGATTATTGGCTGTTTAAATGCACTCCTAATTAGCGTATCATCAGCTATCCTTAATACATTTCTCAGCACAGCAAACTGTCAGATTATGTGGACTCCTGGAATTTCAAATTAATTGGAAGAACTAAAGATAGCACTCAATAATGAAAATATCCACATATACTTTAAAGTGTTTGCAATAAAAATAACAATTGCATCAGTTCTTCTTCCTACCTCAAAAACTAAGAGCATGGCTACCTAATATCCTCCTCATTATCTAGGTCCTCGTAAATCACAGAAGTGTTTGATAGTTTTAAATTATAGCTGATTTCATAAGTGTCTGTTTAAGAACAAGCTCCAAAAGGCTTAACATCTCACCACGAGCACCCAATCTACACAGAGGCGGATGTAGGCGCAGAAAAAGGTTGAAGCTATTGCTCAAGGAACATTGGAGGCTTTGATCAAACGATATTCAACTGCAGTGAAAAATAATACATCAAAGGCAGCACGAATTCCCCTCTGCGTGAGCTGCTAGCATGGTGGCACAGTGGGGGACATCCCAGGAACCCCGAACTCAGACCACAGCACCAGGGCTGCCCTGGTTGGGTCAAGGTGGCCATCTCAACATGGACCTCCCTGGGCTGGGTTACTCTTTGCATGGAAGAAGCCACACAGAGAAGAAATAGCACCATGAGAGGGGTTTTTTTTCCTGGGTTTTGTTTCCCTCTGGAGCAACGTTAAGCATTTCTCAGGGGATGAAAGAGCTGAGATAGATTGTGGGTGCAGAGTATAGGAACAGTCTTCAGTGAAAATGAGGACTTCCATACCCCGACTCTTCTTCAGGAGCCAAGACCTTCTTTGCACTGGAAGTCTGGGCGCCTCCACTCAACACCCAAGAAAACCTAGGAAAAAACGGATTTTTTTCATGCATTCTTCTGCTAGAACTTGGCAAAACCAGACCTCTGTACTGACTGTGCAGCTCTAACTCCTAAATATTCAGCAGATGGTTCT
The DNA here is from genome assembly GCF_965140245.1 of Athene noctua. Lineage (NCBI taxonomy): Eukaryota > Metazoa > Chordata > Aves > Strigiformes > Strigidae > Athene > Athene noctua. The sequence goes on along the minus strand of NC_134042.1, from coordinate 51,232,063 downwards.
TCATTAACCGAACCCAAAATGGAAACGAACCAGCAGGAAAGGAAAAAGTAGCAGGTTGCCCTGTCTGCATGATTAAAGTGTGCTGCCCACACGAGGTGTTTGGCCACCCCAAAGGGCTTCACCCCAGCCTGTGTCACAGACGGGTGGAGGCTCAACAGTGCTGGTCTGGGCTAAGGGGAGCAGACAGAGCAGCAAGCTTTGTTCCTTTGTCCAGCATAAAACTGATTCTGAAGGTGCTGATGTAAGTAGAGAGATGAAAGCGGTCTTCTGACAAGTCCAAGACCAAAAAAAAAACCCAAACAAACAATAGCCTTTTTGGTTTGATTTAAATGAAATTTGCACTGAAAACATTCAGCTATATCAACATTTAATTTAGCAAAATTTTCCACCAACACTAACAGCAAAAATAAAGCCACCTAACGTTTTCTCAAGGAAGAAGTTCCCCTAACCATTTTATTCGCACACAGATGGCAGAGGATGAAGGAATAGTTCAGAATTACTCTAAGGGTCAGACAATATAATATAAGCTAGTTTAAATTACCTAGTAATAAAGGACTTGCTCTTTTGTGATTTACAATAGGAATAAATGCCAATGGAGCAAAACTGGCATAAATGGGAAGAAAATACAGCCTTCTGTATGCAGCATAACCATCAGGATGAATTCTCCGTTCACCTGCACAACTGCATTTTCATCAGATTTCAGTAAGATCACAGCTTATAGCAACAGGACGAGGATATTCAGCTTCCACCACCTCCATGACCCTTCTTCGGGCCCTCACAGGTTGATTTAGATTATAAATTGCACAGCAGGCTAATACTTTTTGCTGGTATTCAGCTGAGACTTCATAAACCAGATCCTTGCTCCTGGCTTTTGCTAGAATACGTTCCAGGGTCCTGACTGGGCCATGCCACCGGAGAGATGCACAAAGGTCCTGCCGTCTCCCTCTCGGGCCTGTCTCTCCCCACCTACTCCTGCTGAAATCCCCCCCTCCCACCAGGCAGTTGGAGGATGCAGGTACCCCCATCTCCACTCACACCACCACACCGCAGCCCATGGAAAGAGAGGAGGAGCGAAGGTGCAAAAATACCTAAAAACCTGCCCAAACCAAAACGGAAAAGCGCCTTCCTTACAGTCTTTCACTTCTGGTTCACAGGTTTTATAAAACTTCTGTAACAGCTTGGAAAAATGTTCCGTGTTCTAACAAAACCGTTAAGCAGGTGGAAGGAAGGGAAAGGTGAGGGTAGAGGTGGTGGCTTTTTAGCTGCATACAGCATGTGTGCAGCTACAACCACGCTTAAATAGTTTATCTGAAATCAATTCTGAATCAACTAAGCTAAAACAAATTTACTCTTAAACTAAAAAAAATTGTCCAGACTGATATCTGCTGTTTAAGCAAGCAACTCGATTCAAAAAGGTTTACTTCTGACACACAAACTTTCTACTATGCATAATACTGCTGCGTAAGAGATTATTTCCAAGCTCAGACGAGCAATGCCTAGGAATCTCAGATGATGAAACCACCAGGATAACAGACCTGGCTCTGCAGCCTTCACAGGATCCACAAGCTCAGCCTGGGGCTGCTGTTGGCCCAGAGCCGGGTCTGCTCCGTGCGGGCTCGATGGCAGAACAGACACGATGCGACACCTCCAAAGTGGCCAGAGAAGCTGGAACTGCAGCGATGGAGCTCTCTGACAGCAGCTTCGGCTCAACAGCCAAAGCACTGAAGACAACCAGCACTTGTTTCACCCAGCAGCCATCTCTGAAGAAATGCTCTTTCCATGGACTTTCACCTGGGGCATCTTGTCCAGGGCTTTCTGTATTAAAAGGCAGTATTGATTTCCTAGGCAACGCTGAACAAGTTAACATGCTGAACAAATGTGATCCCAACATGTGTTGGCCTGTGTTTCTTCTCAGCAGGAAAATGTGCCTGATATTTACAATAAAGATACCATTCAAAAAGCTCTCAGAAAAGAGATCACCCATGGAACTATTAATATCAATCCTCGAGCATCCTGGGCTGTGAGGGGAGGCAGGGATGATGTCCCGGCACAGTACAGAGGAGACTTGCTGCCTCTCACGGGCACCTACCCTCTGGGAAACAACACATCCATGACACACAAAGCATCTCACCCAGTGCCCATCACTAAAAAAAAAAAAACACCACCACAAAAAAATCCTTTTGAGCTCTGTGTTGGCTGCTGCAGAGCCCACCAGCTGCAGGGGGGCGTGCTCACCCCCCACCCAACAGGGTCCCCTCCATTTACCTGCGGCCATGCCCCACACATCAGGAGGCGATACCCAAAACTGGATGAGGTCACGGCAGCTCCAGGCTCACCGTGACTCAACTCATGAGCAATCTGGGGCTTGCTGACCACTCTGAGCTGTGGGTCACTCGCACGATGATGGGAGTGGGGAAGGGGGGGACGGGGGTCCCCGGCTGCAGCATGGAGGGTGCACCTAAACCTCACTCCACCCAACTGCATGAATACAAGACAAGGCCCATCCATCCCAAGGAGCCCCTCAACAGTGGGAGGACACAGACAGCTCCTCTCCAAAGGGTGCTCTACCCTCTGCCTACCCACGGGCCTGCCCACGTACCCAGAAAGTGGAGGACTTGTGAAAACGCTCAACAGAGAGATGACAGAGTCTTTCCATCCTTCCAGTGGCCACGAGATCAAAGCTTTGCAAAAGAGAGAAGCCATATCTACATCAGTTTCTTGGGGGGGGGGTGTGTTTTGGTTTTTTTCTTCCCCCCCAAGCATCACAATGTGTTCAGGGCTGGATCCTGCTCTTATGGGAAAGTGCGTCATGACTCAAGCCGGAGCAAGACGCAGATTTTCACAGCACGATTTAGTTCCCATGCTGCACAAATGTGCGAACATGGTGTCAACCTACAGCCTGTTCTTGTGCTGTGATTTTTCTCCCACTCCCGCCTTTCCACTTTCTATCTCTCTGGGTGTATTGAGGCCAAAGAACAATTTACACGACATAAGACACAAGCATAGACCCCTTCAGGACTACAATCATAAATATTAGGTGTTAATACAGGAAACCCTTGAGATGCTCAAATCCAGCGTTTCTGTTTATACTTACTGACAGCAGAAATCCATACTTTCATTTTTTTATTAAAATAACCAAGCATGCATTAATTTGAGCCCATTCTCTTTTCGACAGTGCTTCGCTAATGTTTTACATTCTCTCACCGCTCGCCCTGCAACGCTGCTCTGTGGAGCCCGCTCTCTGGCTCGCCCTGTTTTCCAACACCTCCAACTCCTCACCTTACACAATTCACCCAGGCCTGCACTGTTGTGCTTCTCAGCGGTATTTCAGCCACCGTAACTGCCACTGAACGTTAGGTGTTGAAGGTTTCTCTTCTGACAACCTTAAAACGACAAGAGCTATTTATGAACTAATTCTGCATATCTGGGACCTGCTTGTGTCCCATCTCCCCTGCCAGCTCAGACACCTAAATGTTTACAGTCACTGTTGAAATCTACTGCATTTATCCTCCTTAAAAACTGAGCTCCGAAAATCCGTACAGTAAAAGTGCCAGCAAATACATATTTTATAAGATGACACATTAAGATATACATCTTTATATAGGCAGGATCGGTCTAGAAGGATTTCTGCCCAGATACTTTGGTATGGGCTGAAGCCAAATGGCACAAAATCCCTTTGAGCTGCATAACTTTAGACCATTACTGTCTTTGAGGATGAGTTAAGCAAACTTTCAAGAGAGCAACTTTCTGCATCCATGGGAGAACTGCCATCTGGCTGTCACCTATGATCTCCACCAGCTTTGCCGACAGTCAAAGCCAACACCAAAATTTCCCTTTCCATATCACCAGCCCTCAGAGCTCTGCAAGCCAAAGCGCTCACACGGCCCAGAGCCAGAAGGCACATGCCTCAGCTGAAGGGCATGAGTGTGCGAGGGGTAATTCTGTGTGGGGGTCCTCAGAGGATCCACAGATCCCCAACGAGACTGCGCAGGCCAAGCAGCCGAGCCCCATATCACATGGCATGAGCAGCACACCCTCCAGCTCCGCTCTGTGCTTTGGCCCAGTGGCTCACATTTTCCTTCCTCTGTTCAACATGGCATCAATACTCGAGCCCTTGTCCACCTTCAAACAACCGTGGCCCACAAAACGTTTACTAAAACAGGATAAACCAGAAACCTGCTGTCGCTTGCTTATTCCGTATCGCTTTGAACATGAAAAAGGAAAGTCAGAAAACACGGTTTGATATCAGAATAATGTTAAAATAATGCAGACGTGCATATCAATAAATAATTAAATTCTTTAGTAAGTTAAAAGAAAAGTCTTGAATTAGACTGCCTGCTCCACACTCACGTTACAAGGACTGGGAATCTCACACTCTTGTGCTGCAATGCTCATTGTATAAAGTTGCGAGGAAGATAATTATTAGTCATTGTTAATGTTGCAAATCATTAGGAATATAAACCCAACAATCACTCCGTGTGCTCATTATTCAAGCATCCATAATACGACCATTATCAAGAGACACACTAGGCAGGGCTGAGCTTTGACTAGACTCAGCACAGCAGGTCAGAAGTTCCTGTGAACTTGGACCCAAACGCGTGGAAAAGCAAGTTCTGAATAAGCGAACGAGGATGCTCACAGCAACTCTGTTCAGTCAGGATGCAGGAACGGAGCGCGGGCGAGAGCTGCAAATGGGAACAACTGAAATCATCTACTTCAAATGCTGAACGCCCTGCATGCTCATGGAGAAATGAATTACCAAAATTAATCCGCAAATAATTTCAAATAAACAAACTTGTGATGACCGAAAGCTGTTTACACACAATTAGCAATCAGAAAAAAAGAAGAGCAAGCAGAACAGCTCTCATTAACTTCAATAGGCTCTAGATCAGGCCCTGTGAATGAGTTGGTTATTACAAAGTTAACTGAAAGAGTTATTCACCCAACTCCATTTATGCTTTTAGACAACACACTGATAACCCTCTCTTAGCGATCATTAGAAGTGTGGGAGTTACAACGGGACCTCACAGGGCCTCCAACCACTTCATCAGCCCCTCTTCTTGCAGCCCACGAAGCAGACTGCTGCTCGCTGCCACGTGTTGCCCTCCATCCCTCCAAGCGTTTTCCACTCATGAGGCAGCACTCAAACCACGCTCAGTTATACCCAGCCTCACCAGGGAGGCTCCACCAGGCGCAGGTACTTCAGTCAAACCAAGACTTGTGCTGTATCTGCTGTGATATTCATTCAGAGACTTAGGGTATTCAATGAAAAAAAAAAAAACCCAACCAAAAAAAACAGCAATCAGCTTCGTATGAAAGAGTGTAAGAATAATGAATGAAGCCTTTAGTCTTTTTCTGTTAAAACTGCCGCAAACAATGTGTGCTCCATAGTCAAATCACCTGCCATCAAGACAAAAAGTGACATCTCTGAATGAGAGCTCAGCTGGAGTTTATTAACCAATAACGGCTAAAATGAGGCTGAGGAATACAAATCTAACCGAGCTTTCTTCCTCTTTATTTATTTTGTCAGAAGACAACCAAAATAAGAAAATGGAGGCGCACAGCTCTCAGGCGTCAACGTGAGCCTCTTCATTCACCTGCTGGTGAGGACTCGCGTGCAGAAACATTTTGCTAACCCAGGAGGTGTCATCACTCCCTCAAGCCAGCCTTGAGGGAAGCCCACCAACAAACCAGCATGCAAATTTTAGTCCATCAGAGAAACACCTCCCTCCCCAACACAAAGAGAAACGTTGGGATTCTTCAGAAGAGGTAAATACAAATCAAAGGTTACAAATCGTAAAGTTGATTAAAATTAAGAAAATTATTTTTAAACAAATAGGAATATCTTGACTTTTTTTTTTTTTCCCCCAAATCAGTAACTTTTTGTTCAAACAGAACTGGTTTGCAAAAGGTAAGATTACCTTACCAAAACTCAGTCAAATAATATTATTAATTCCCCATACAGCTTCACATTGACCTATGAAATGTAGAAACTGGCATGGGGTAGGAAAAGCCCCAGCAAACCATGGAGAATTACTAACATATCTCAATATTTGTGGCAATCTAGTTGGTCAGGACCGCACGAGGTTCTGAATGCTTTGAAATACTGTCACACACGCGGTTATTTGATTCCCACCCTCCCAGGGGAGATGGGTTTACTCGTACAATATTCAGACCACCACCCGCAAGCAGTAATACCCTACCCTGTCTGTTTCGACAACACATTTTCTGAAATATGTTCCACTTTGGCTAAATTTATTTTAGGTCTGGTTGCCTGGTTTCAATAATTCTAAAGATAACACAAGTGTCATGAGATATTGATGGAGAGAAGTATTTTAATCCAATTGCTGTTAATTCTTTGGTCCCTTTCACAATATAATGACCCACTTAAGAATATCCATTGTTTGCAGAAAACACAACCATAGAAAAACCACCGTCTCTATCAGCAGTCAACAAGGACCCTTCCCGTCAGGATAAACTCTTTGGAATCTATAATGACCTACATAAAGGCTGTGAAACCGGTCCTAAATACACATATTATTATAAAACAAAGGGAAACAGTATCAGCGCAACCTCCAGACTTCCCTGCTGCTGGTCAAGTTGTCACCTTGGTCCAAATTTGATGTCTTCAGTTGGATGCTCAAGAAAAGGGACAGCTAATCTTAAAATAAAAGACTATTTTAGCTTGTTGAGCTACCAAAGCAACAGTCAAGCAGCAATATGATTACTGCCTACAAATCCATGTAGGGAATGTATACTGAAAGGAACTTTCCAGAAGGGGCTGTTGGGCGTTGGAATGGGCTGCCCAGGGCAGGGGGGAGTCCCCGGGATCCCTGGAGGGGTTGAAGAGTCAGGCTGAGCCAGCGCTGAGGGATCTGGGGGAGTTGGGAACGGTCAGGGGGAGGGTCATGGTTGGGCTGGAGGAGCTGCAAGGGCTTTTCCAACCCCGATGATTCTGTGAATTCTCTCTACTGCATAAGAACAAACTATAATCAATTGGCTGGAAGTTACCTTAGGATGGTAAATGGGCAAGTTTTTACTCATCATAGGAGGTCCTAGAATATCATGGCAATAACTGGAATGAGCACAAAGGAGATGCATAACAACCTTCAGGTTGAAGTTTATGAAATTTATGAAGTTTATGAAATTAATCCTATGGGATAGCTGCCCGCAATAACAAGTCACAGGATTTGGTAACTCAGAACCATCGTTGTGGTCCTGTGTTTCTCCCCAAGTTATATGTTATTGACCACAACGTGTCCCTCAAAGCAGCTTTCCAGGCTGCTCCTTCCTCCCTAGCACACACACAAAGACCTGCCAGGGACCGACAGTCTGCCTGAAGGATTCATTCCCCCACCTGGCACCGGCTCCGGCAGCTTGGCTCACGCTTCTCTGGAGTCTCTCCCAACGTGCCTCCAGGTTACCCTAAATCAGATTTTCTGTTGTTGCTCTAATGGTCTTATTATCCACCGTGGCAAGTTGAAATGTATTTTGTCACCCTTCCAAAGGTAATTCTTATTCAACAGCAAAATTTACATCTCTTTAAAGAAGGAATAAAAGGAAAAAAACATCTAAGATGGCTGATTACATTCAGTTGGCAGAAGAGAAACGCTGTTTTGACTCTTACAAACTGTCATCCCTGATTTTTTCGCCCCCCCTCATACATAAAACTTTCATTTTCCAAGTGCAACTTTCACTCCAATACCAAATCAGTACCCTGCTGTGCAATTACTTAACAGAGTTTAATCCCAGTTCTTGTCATAATCCAAACAAAACATGTCTACATACATCTAAAAACCTTGGAGACAATTTATCCTGGTGATCCTTCATGAAAAAAAGATGAGAATGTTCCCAATATATTACTGAAGCATAAATACAAATTAATCACCTAGATGTTTGTTTGTATGTTTAAGCATATCGTATACAATTAATTTATCTTTACTCAGCCAGATTCTCCCAACATAAATCAGGAGTAATTCCATTTACTTAACGGTTTACCCTCTGCGTAGTGTGAGACTACCTTTTACTCACACAACCTTTTTTTTACTATAGAGGTATGTAATCAGGATTTGAGGTTGCAGTATCGGTTTTTAATGCCTCACTTTTCACAGGGTAATATGCTGTAATATTTAGTCATTTTAGCATTTCTATTTCTTGGGGTGTTTTTGTGATTTCTTAGATTATTATTTTTAATGCACGTCTTATCACGTGGCACCAAATTAATGGAAGCAAATCCTATCAAGGGCATCCTATTAAAGGCAAAGATGCCACCCTGATTTGGGGAGGCTCAGCACTGAAGGTTTCTAGGAGCTGGCAGATGCCAGCCAGCAAGCATCCCTGCCTGCCCTGCTTTGTGCATTCCCACCACACCCATGGCCGCCTCCTCTGTGCCTCTTCACATCAATGGCTGGCAAGTAAATCTGTTATCCCATGGCCTGCCAAGTCTCTGGACCACCAACCTCACACCCAAGGAGCGCAGCAAGGGCTCTGCACCCTCCAGACCGCAGCAGGAGACCTCGCCGTGCTCTGGTGACAACGAGGTCTACCAGGGGCTGTTGGCCATTTTGCTGCCTTGGTGGCCCACCACAGCACGAGGGTCTGGGATCACACCATGGAGGGAAACCTATGATAAAAGCCTGACATGAGACTTATTTGTAGCATCTAGAGGATGAGTTAGAGAGTAGCAGTTATTACTTCCCATAAATAAAAATACACACACATGCAATAAGGCAATCCCAAACTTCTGCCCAAGACAGGCCTCAGCACTAGCGAGCAGGACTCCCGCGTGCCAGATTCTGCCCAGTGGCGCACAGAAGTGCTCTGCTAGCAGCACATCCAGGCACTGCTGAGTTCCCAGCCCACTGGGATCCAACCTCCATTTACTCTCCAGCCTGCTAGGGACAACCGCCAGCATAAATTTAGAAAAAGATGCAAATTCCTTCTCCGTGGACTTGCTGCATTGCTCCTCCACCGCCTCCAGCCTCAGAAGGGGGCACTGCTCCCATTTAAGTAGCACCGCACTGAAAAGGTACCACTTCTAACGGGATTATCCATTTCAGCCTATTCAGTAAGGAGGAGTAATTATAAAATACTATTGACGACTGAGCAACTTCCAGAGCATCAGCTTAGCCTAAGACACTTCGCCCGTTCAACAGTTTAATTTAAACATGACTGAAAAGCTGAGTATTTTGCTTATTTTTTTAAACAGCTCCTCCAACATCTGTCCAGGTGTTTAAATATCTGAGGCTTATCAGAGATGGCCTGGTTTTGCTTTTTCCACATAAGATTATTTGGATGAAGCATGTACACGCTAAACATTTGGAGTTTGAAGTCAATGGGAGGTTGTTTGATCTAATTAAGCTATGGAACTGATTTTTTTTTTTTTTTTTTTTTTTGTGTCCTGTTTTAAAGCCGTTCCAGCTTCTGGAACTCTTGTTGCAGGATACAACATGCAAACAGCTCTTCCATGCTGTTCAAGACCTGTGGGTGACCTGTCCTTCCGAGCAGTATTCATAGATATTACCCACCCCTTCCCTCAACAGCCACTGAAAACACTTTTTCCTCTCCGATGTAGCAGGATACTTGTTTCCTCATTTTTAAAGCTGAAGATTCGCGGTGCCAGAGCAATTGCATTGGAATGGAGGGCAGGGAGAGCGTGCAGGCAGCGGATGGCAGGGCTTTTCACTGCTCTCCACGGCCGGCCAGGCAGCGAGCTCCTGCCAAAGTCGCCGCTGCTGCTCGCTTCCCTCGCCAAGACCATCCTCCTCTGTCCCGAGTACCTGGCACTCCCCACGCTGCCCACTGTGACACATCCCTGCAGGGTGGCGAGTCTCCCAGCCCCAAACCAGCAGGCTAATAATAATGTGTCAGAAGAGCTTAGTGTTATTGTGGGCGTAGACAGGCACCTCCAGACAAATCAAATTTTTCCAGCTCCCACGAATTAAGGCAGCAATTACTATCTCCTTTATGATGATGTTTGCTTGATGCCCACTTCAGGTGCTCACTTTGGGTTTTTTTTTTTTCCTTGCTTGTTCCCCAAGCTGCTACCCACTTCTGAAGAGGTCCAACCAGTCCACATCCATTTTTGCCAGAATAGCTTATTCTTAAAAAAGGCTCAGATGCTGACCCCTTCTTGCCCCCCAGTCGCTCTGCAGCCTGCCTGTTGTGCTCTGGGTGCATCAACAAAACACCCAAGATCCTCACTACTTATTTAAATGCTAATGATCACCCACTTCTTTTACAGGCACCATGGCGCATAGCAGATGGGATAAAAAGGATATAACAAGGATAAAAAGGACTATCCCAAGACATACTCTGAATTCTTGCAACAACTGGCAAATGAGAGAATCCTATCTGATACATCACCAATAAAAATCACCTAAAATCAACATAGTCTTCATCAAAGTATTATGTGAACTGAACTTCAGGACTTTTTTTTTTTCCTAAAATACATATAAAACAAAAATATAAATATTTATCTATTTTAAAACTAAATATAAACATTAACACTAACAACTAGCCACTGGGCGAGGCAAACCTGTGATAAAAATTATCTTGCATGCTTTTTTTGCCCTGAGCCAAAAATCCCATGCATATTATCTTGTTTCATGGGTCCAGTTAAAACACATCACTTCCTCCTTCAGCAATTTCAGTGTCTGGGGTGCCAAAGCTGCCACCCAGTTTCTGCAGAGAGCAGGAAGGCATGAAGCTGGCACAAACCACGCTGGCCCATCCTTTGATCTGAAGTCAGAGCTGGGCTTGTTCACATTCACACTACAGATTTCCCTGTTAAGCATCAAGGCCAGGTGGTGAACAGTGAGGAAGACCCATCACGATGGTGTAACTCTCCCTTACCCACTCTCCTGCTGCTGTTCACGTGCCGAGTCGCTCGGGGGCTCACCGCGAGCTGGATGGGCCAGGGAAGTGATGGAGGAAGGAAGGAAGAGCTTTGCTTTTGTGCAGCCACAATGAACAAATTATCTGTGCAACCTCCTCAGGAAAGCCATTGATGTTGGCTGGAGAGGCAGCTGCTCACCCATCTTTGCAATGCAGGAAAGGTCTTGGGCTGGAGCCATGAAAACATGTGACAGTGGGAAAATCCGAGCAAAAGAAATAAAGACAAGACTGTTTCCAGTGATCCACCAGAAACAGCTTAATAAGGAGGTCCCTGTTCCTCCGAGGAGTCTGACCATCGCTTCAGGAAGCTGCAACAAGGGACTGATGACAGCAGGGTGACGGGGGGCTCAGGAGACACTTCTGTTCCTCAGGGCTGGGAGCGTGGCCCTGGTTCCATCCGCAAACCCCACGGCCAGTGAAGGAAAGGGCAGCCTTGAGGGAGAACCACCTTCAGTGGTGGCATCTTCCATTTCTTCTACCATTTCTTCAAGAAAATCCCCTCATACAGAGCTGGCCGTGTTTACTGTGCAATTACTAGCTACTCCTTTACTAATACGTTTGTCTTCTGCTAGAAGAATACAGAAAGCCTTTTAAGTATCCTGCTGTAAGAAACTGTGAAGAAACAACAGCCTTGTAGGTAATGGAATGCCTCTTCGTACATCATAGAATAGAATCATAGAATCATTCGGGTTGGAAAAGACCTTTAAAATCTTCAAGTCCAACCGTTCACCCAGCACTGCCAAGTCCACTACTAAACCACGTCCCTAAGCACCACGTCTACACATCTTAAATTCCTTGCAGGGTGGGGACTCCACCACTTCCCTGAACAGCCTGTTCCAGTGCTCCACAACCCTTTTGGGGAAGAAATTTTCCTCATACCCAAACTAAACCTCCCCTGGTGCAACTTAAGGCCATTTCCTCTTGCCATATTCACTTGTTACTTGGGAGAAGAGACCAACACCCACTTCCCTACACCCCCCTTTCAGGTAGCTGTAGAGGGCCAGGAGGTCTCCCCTCAGCCTCCTCTTCTCCAGACTAAACCCCCCCAGTTCCCCCAGATATTCCGCACAAGACTTGGGCTCCAGACCCTGCACCAGCTCCGTTGCCCTTCTCTGGGCACACTCCAGCCCCTCAATGTCTTTCTTGTAGTGAGGGGCCCAAAACTGGACACAGTATTCAAGGTGTGGCCTCACCAGTGCCGAGTACAGGGTGACAATCACTGCTGGCCACACTATTTCTGATACAAGCCAGGATGCCATTGGCTTTCTTGGCCACCTGGGCACACTGCTGGCTCATCTTCAGCCAGCTATCCACCAACACCCACAGGTTCCCCTCCACCAGGGAGCTTTCCAATCATTCATCATATATTCAGGTCAAAGTAATAGTATGTAATAAGCCTGCACTTAAACACACGGATACCAGCATTATTTGAAGGGAAAAGATATTACAGATACAGCTGCAAATTGGAAATATTAGGGGAAATGCACTGCTTCTCATTTACTTTTCTTGATATCTCATAAAAAAAGAGAAAGCTTATTATACTCCAAAGGCAGGCTTGTGACATGCAATAATTACTTAAAACAAAGCCTAGCAAGCACATCCATTTCCAGGTCAATGAATCCAAAGATTTTTAATTGCTTCCCTGAAAGTTTTTAATCTGCCCGCCACTCTTGTTTTTGCACTACAGTTTACTGGCTAGTTTTGACCATGAAGCATGAGCAGAGCAACAACTACAGCTACTAACCATGACCAAAGAGTCAGCACCCTCCGAAAGAGCCTCCATGGTTGGGGTGGCTCACTCATCTTCTCCCCATCACTGAGGAGAGAAATCAAGCGCTTTGAATCTCTAAAGCCCATATATACAGAGCTTTCAAATACATTCACCAACACATTTTAGCTCTCCACTGTGTCAAAACCCATTTTCAAAATGCTGACAACCAAAATACTGTGGAAACAGCCAGACCAGTGCTATCCTCACCTCTGAAGCACAGGGACGTAGCACCACCACCCCAGCCCTCCCCGTGCTGCTGTGGCTCACCTTCGGTTAGTCCCTTGCTGTGAAACCCAGATCTTTGCAAAAGGTTTCACTCTCCCAGAGCTCCCCCGGGACTATGTCATGACCACAGGACTCGCCTCCCCTGTGTCTAGCCTACACACACCACCTCTATTTTCTATTTTTACCAAATCGGTTTTGCCAAACTTTTCAGACCTCAGTATACAAGCAGCCTGTTTTCATCACCGTGTACTCAAACTTGTTTCCAGACCATCGTATGGACACAGTAATCGGTGGTAAATTCAATCACCTGCAGCTTTTGTCACACCACAAGCACTAATTCCCACCAGCCACCATTCCCCATGAACTACTCCCGCTCAGGCCTTAAGCCTTTCAGCGTGTCAGGTTTAGATAGGCTGCAGGGATCACTTTTTAATTAGAGTGATATTTAGTTCTAGGTCAAACGGCTTCTAATGATCTAACTAAAGCATCTTGGTGAATTTAACGTTGCCGGTTAAACTTGCGACCTCATAGGAGGAGGAAATCAGTTCTTTCAAGACCATTTTTCCACATCCAGGCAAATGCCATGGATAATGCTCCTAACCTGTTCATCTTCACTGAGGGAATGCCACACTAGACCTACATAAGCAGAGAAACTTTGATTTCATCTTCAAAAACTAGCATTTTCCAGAAGACACAGAATTTTATCAACAAATTACTAGCAATGTTTAGTAAGGAATACCTGTAGAATCAAAGTCAATCGAAAAGCAGGTTCATTTAAAGAAAACAGACTAATTATTGTGCTGTTGGAAACAATGGATTTATGGAAATACTTTTGTTCTGTTCTAAATGCCACACTAAATAACGCAAAGATGTTCACTTTTACAGAGTTCTGTTCCACACACGTGGCTCTGCAGCAGGAACGAGTCTTTATATGAAAATTTTCAGTATTAGAAAATCCATTGAAATACTAAACCAGGAAAAATATTATGTATTTTCATGGTTAAAGCCACATGCCAAACTTCTATCCCAAGTTGTTAGCAGTGGTCAGAGCAGAGACCTTTGCTGCCATAGCCGAGGAAAGAGACTCTGACATACTCTGCAATAAGCTGGAGGGTACATTGGGATGGTGAGAGTTTGTGTAGTTTCAAAGAGATCTACAAAGAAGCCAGAGCAGAGCTTTGGAAAAAATAGGATAATTTATCAGAAAAAAATAAAATTAAAAAAACAGTTATACTGAATAAAGTCCATAAAATAAGAGCACGATTAACGCCAAATACACAAGTGGCATAGCACGACAAACACCTCTGCAACGCTGAAATGCCTCACGTGCGGAAGGATAAAGCAACGTATTCCACACCACACACAAATATAAAGGGATGTAACCTTAAAAAAAAAAAAAAAATACAACACAGCTGAAAAGCTACGCAGGGAGAACAGCGGCGAAAAGACTTGGGCGACCTCTTAGTGACTGCAAATGCTCTTCCAGCCGTGGCCCCATCAGACGCAGCCCGCCAGGCAGGTACACACGAGAGAGCAGGTGTCTCTCTGCGGAAGAAGGGAAAGCTTATCTCTATTTTCCGCCAGCACTTTGAACAGTAGGTATTACTTTTCATAGCTCAGAGGCATTCCAGACAGTCTCTAAAACTCTTCAAAATCTTATCTGCCTGCTTTGAGTATAAAAAAAAAAAATCCCAGCAGTTCTCTAAACAGCGGTTCAAAAACAGAAGTATTTTTGTATTTGTGCACAGATATGAGCTCATGCTCTATTTTATGTATAAATAACGCCTGTGTATTTATAGATATACTCACAGCCAAGAAACTTGACTATTTTAACAGTTACGCACCATCAGAAAACAGGATTTCAAAACCGTGCCATTCCCAACAAAACCTGTGAGGCAGTTTAGACCTACTGATGTTCAGAGCGAAGCCCAAAAGTATTGAACGCTCTTGCTGTCTCCAGAGAGAATGACTTGGGTTGATACCTGAAATATCAGGCATCACTGTTTTCTGAAATTGCTCATTTCCTTCAAAAAAAAACGATTGCATTAAGTTATCCCATGGTAAAACACACGCACACACCTTCATGTCGTTACTCAAAAGGCTGTAACATCAAAGATCTTCCTGATACTCCTGGAACCAAACTCTATAGACAAAACCACCGTGTAGTTTACAGCAAAAAAACATTGCCCAAAAAACGGCTTTTAGCAGGATTTATAGGCTTATAACTGGAGTAGGTTGTTCTTAACACAGCGTTGCACATCGCTACGGACAGTTATTGGAGGGTTAAAGACATGAAGTGGTAGCTCAAAGGTACTTTTTGGAAAGATTACATTTAACCAGAATATGACGTTTAGGCTCCAAAACTTGTAATTTCACAAGGAGCAAAAATTCATAAAATTAATTTAAATTGATTTTATTTTTGACTGAGCCATCTTCCTTATGAAACTTTTGATACTACGGCAAAAATAACATTCAAGGAAAATACTGCTTATATTTTTCTTGCTGCTGCTGATTCTAAGTACTTACTACCTAAAACCCAAGTCAGACTCTGTTTTAATTCTCCCATGGAGATCCATTAATCATTTCCTATGCGTTTTCTATAATACACACACTATTTACAGGCTACATATCCCCAGTCCAGAGCAAGCTGCCCACAAAAGCCTAGCAGTCTGCCATGCCTGAAAATTTCATGATGCCTTGAGCCAAAGGTGTGCTCATCGGTTTTAACATCAACCCCGCGGCCGAACAGCCTTATCGCACGCGCCGAGGATTGCTTAAGAACATGAGATAGCTGCACCACAATAAATATTCCTGTCTGGTGCGTTAATAGCAGAAAGAATCTCCTCTCCTCATTGTGTCTCTTAATGAGAGAAGGCAAAACTCTTCGGGAGGTAAAAAAAAAATAAAACAAGCGCATACATTTTTAGCTTTACCCCATCCCATGCGTCTGTCACATAATTACACATAATCCTCCTAGGATTTGAAGCACAGTACAATAGAGGAAGGACTTTAGATTATAAATACCTTAGGTGAAATAATGACACAGAGAAGTGGGTCAAATTTAATCTGTGGATTAAATTATCAGCGCTGGAAAATTATTTTCTCCAAAATATCCAGGAAAAAACATCTTTTCTAATCAGCGTCCGTGAGAAACTGAAGGGTAAACAAAACATTTAGAGATTTCAACTATTAATGCTCTTTCTCAGTAGATTAATAATCGTAGAAAATTATCAGCCTGCTATTTCAGATGATCCTAGAGACTTGGCTTGGAGAGGAAAAATAATTTATTTCACAGCTTGTCTTCAGCTTCTAAAGCATTGAGGTTAGCACTCCTACACGGGAGAGAGGCAGAGACTGTACAGAAGAGAGAAAAACATGCAATTGTGCTGGATTTCATAACCTTTTCTAGTCGAATCTGTTCTCTCTCTATTCCTTAAACCCTATGAGCCCACGACAGAGCTACGGAGCAGACCATCCCAGATGTGCATGACTGAGTACACACCGATACAATAAATTGCTCAATCCTGTGCTAATTAAACACTTGCATGCCTCCGTAGTTAATTGCCAGAAGCTTCTTGTAATCAATCACCACTTGCTAGAGTGAGTCACGCCTGGAACATCCCTCACCAGGCGCTGCTCTGGGGGAAGGCCACGCTGCGAGGACGCAGCGGCCGCTCTCAGCCCTCTGCAGCAGCTCTGCTCTACATCCTCATCACACCCTGCCTCGCCCCCCTCTCCTGACCCTCAGCTCCCTCACCGACTTCCCTGGGCACCAAGTGATGCTCCAGGCCAGCTCCTGACCCAGCCTTGGCAGCCCACCACATGCTGGGTTTTCCCCGTACCACCTTACCCCTAAGGTATTAAAATAAATTAAGAGTGATCTTAATACTCAGGAGTCTTGAACAGCATCAGTAAATGCCATTTGAAAATTCACTGGCTAAAAAAAATATATATATATATATTCTTTTTATTCTTTTCTCCCTTCTGTGAAAATATGAAACTCTTTCCTCCCTCTCCTACATACAGAGACATCCCCAGAGCAACGCTCCCATCCACAGGCACTGCGTAAACCTCCTGCTCACAGGAGGAAAACTGGAGAAACAAAGACAAAGGTCCTGCTGCCCCTTCACTGTATCAGTTACAGCCTGGGAATTCAGCAAATGGAAAACAGCGAGGAGGAACATGGGCTGGGTACAGCGGTTGGTGGTGAGAAATCTCCTTGTAGGTACACCTATGGAAAAGTTATCTAAATATGAAAATTGTATTAACAATTGAAGAACACGGAGGGTAAAAAAAAAAAAACAAGAGGAAACAAAAGGGTGTCACACACAACCTTATCTCCTGGATATCACTCACTGAGCCAACAGCTACAGGAAGACTTTTGCACAAACTCATCAACAAGAGGATTTGTTTTCACTGAGAGTAGGATGCTGCTCAGGATCACTGTTACCATCTGTGGTGAGCACTCTTCAAACACCCCTGGGGTAAATTCTGCTCAATGAGCTCACCAGTTCCAGGGAGGTGGGGGCTTTCAAGTAACTAGATGCAGAGAGAGAGAGAATGCACCTCAAAAGCAAACCATGATGCCGAAATGGTCAGCGTATTGCCCCGATTGCCAGCTCACCATCAGCTAACGAAACACAGCAAAATCTGATTTGACCGGGGGTTTGTGGGGTTTTTTTCTTCTGCGGTGGTTTGTGGGGTTTTTTTCTTCAGCAACAAGGATGGTTTAAGACCGGCAAAGGTTGTAGTCACAGGTAATTAGGGGTTTTTTATGTCAGAAGCTGAGAGCCAGAAGACCTCTTAACGAGTCATCTTCAGGTCCAAAGAGGAAGGAGCAGACTTGAAACAGTACAAGGCTGGAAACCACCTGTCTGAACCCAGAATCCTGGGATGGTTTGGGCTGGAAGGGACCTTGAAGATCATCTAGTTACCAAGTCCCTGTCACAGGTCCTTCTATTGATGCACTGGAGAGGGTAGTGAGCTTAGCCTTGTTTTCAGTGATGGGGGGAATCCTCTGGGAATTAAAAGTTTTGGTGGACACTTGCAGAAGATACTTTTGGGATGTGAAGGAAGGCAGCGAGGCATCTGTGTGTTAGCACAGAAGTATTTTGGGAGGCAGAGGTGGGGTGTGGGAATCCCAGGGAGGTGCGAGGCCGATAGCTCAGGCAAACAGCAGGAAGGCCACAGCGACGGACCATGGGGAGAAGAGCCACCCTCCAGCTCCCAGCGGCTCCGCAGCTACAGGAGATGATTGCAGACCACCCTCTTGGAGACACAGATCAGGATAACACCTCCATTGCATTCGCTCTTGTAAGCAAGGTTTGGCTGTTACCCATGACATCTCCCTAGCATCTCCCAAAAGATCAAACTATCAGAGAGAAAAACCAAGCTTCCACATCAGGCTGAAACATCTGCTCATGATTTGTTCCTGCAGTTCCTCCTAACCCTGAATAACACACCAAGTCTTTTTCTTTTCTTACTGCCTCAGCAATGTTCCTGAATTTCCTTCCATGTCCTCTCATTCTCCTTCTGTAATTCTCCAAACACTAAAACTTCCCCTTAGATTTTTTTTTTTTTTAGCGCCGTTTCAGTTTTTGACAAACAGAACTAAAGCTGCTCAGACCCGTGTGAATAAGACAACGACGAGGAAGAGTCAACTCCTGTCTTCCACCCTCGTCTCATCGAAAAAGTAATGAAAAGCAGCACACGACCTCCCTTATTTTTAGCTCTGCAGGTACGGTTTCCAGGAAGACTTATGCACCGTGACACCCCAAAGGGCCTGCAGGGCACTTATCTCAGAACTTATTATTTCACTTCAAATGTCTTGGATGAGGAGAAGTACATATGAAAAGCGGGTCCTTTTTTCCCTCCGAGGCAGCATTTAAGCAGACAGACAGCACAGCTGAGGTCACAAAAAAAAAGCAGAGAGATGTTACCATTCAAGTCACCCTTTCAGAATCAGACAACTAAAATACAGGCCTCCTTAAAGACGCTAATTAATTTCAAACATAATGAAGCGTTATCTCCTTATAGCGTTTCAGCAATTTCCTTCACTGGTAGGGAAGATTTAATGATAATGGAACTCTTGAACCATTTCATGCCGTCACATTTGTTTGTAATGCACATATCCTGGAAATAGTTTACAAATCCAGCTCTTAGTTTTGAAAAGATATTTTTACAGCAGCTCTCTGCACCAGTGGTTTGATATCAGATCTGCAGCTGGCTCAAGTCTGGCTATTGCACTCCTGGAATAGAAGGAAAAAATACATATTTGACTTCAGAAGCAAAAAGCCTGTCAGGCTCTCTCAGGGACTACTTAGTCTCCTGACTAACTTTCTAATCATTTAAGGACAAGTATAAATGTTCATGAATGATGAGATTACTTACTGCCTCCCCCAAGATTCTTACTGTGCGTCACAAACATAAAAGTAACAGGATAAAAGCGCCACAGAAATTCAATTCTTCAGCAAGGAGCTGAGAAGAACCACTCAAGAAGATGGAAGATGGACACTGTAGGGTCCCCAGAGCTGCAAGATTGCTTCTAGAGAGAGCTTCAGGACTGGCTGCTGGCCCATCGTATCTACATCCTTAGATGCTTAATTAGGGTGCTTCATTTTGTGGCCTGGTTTTAGGCAGTCCCGACCATATACCGTCAAAGCCAGGCCTGCTTTGAGAAGCAGCACTGAACCCTGAAAAAAACAAACAAACTGCTCCTTTCCTGTAAAAATGTAAGGTTGTGCATTGATAGGAAGGGAGAAAATAATTAAGGAATAAAATGGAAACTAGACAACAGCTGTTTGGAGAATCACGATACCGTGTGGAGCTCTCCTACATTTCAGGAATGGTTTTTAATTACTTCACTCAAGCCACAGTTAATTGTGCATTTCACACATGTGCCTTTAAACATTTGGCCATTATTACATTTTCATGAGGTTCAACCCTGACTTAAATTCACACAGACATATTACAAACCCAGGCAGCACCACAGATGCAATAAGCCAGATGCTGAGTAAAGCCAAAAGGTAAGTGAAAAAGATAACATCGTTAAAAGCTTACGTAACGCTTTATTTACGGACCTTATTCTCAAAATATTTTTAATTTTACCGCACATAAAATGACAAAAACTTATCGCTGCTGTGGCACAGCGCTGTTTGCTCTGACACTGGTCTTCACACAGCGAAAAGTACGTCCTTGAGTTTTTAGAGGAAAAACAAGTGAGTAGTCCTACAGATGTCAAGAGTCTTTTGCTCCTAGAAGCTCATAAAGACTCACACCTGATTATGCAAGTTTTTTGGTTGGTTGGTTTACTGGTTTGGGTTTTGGGGGTTTGGGTTGGGGTTTTTTCCCTTTTTTGTTTTATTTTTAGTAACATGGAAAGCTGAAGTTTCTGAAATAAGCCCCAAAAGTTTACAGCACACCTTTAAGGAGAAGAGGTGACATTATCTGGCCTTACAGGAGAGAAAGCTGAATACAAAAGAACAAATTTACCTGAGCATAGGACTACAGGATTATCCCATGATAAGCCAAACTATATTGATCCTAAACCCACCTGTGAACAAATAAGTCTTGAAAGCAATAAAACCCGGCCCCAATGATGCCCAAATATAAATCTGTGAGGAATCGGAAACAATCTCCTCACACTCAAAGAAGCTGCTTCACTGTCCCAGTGATTTCTCACATCCCCAAACATGACCGCCATAGAGGGATTTATTGCAAGTCCATTTCTCAGTCTTTGATTCTCTGTCCATCTGTTTAGACCTGCAGAAAGCTCACTGAGCCTTTTTGCCTGCAATCATTGCTAACACCCACCCGGCGCTGCCCCTGCCATCAAGCCCGCCCTCCCCTGGCAGCATTTACAAGGGCAAGATGGAGAAGAAAAAGGTCGTCAAAACCCCTCAGGAGACTCCTCTCGTGTGCGGACTTAAGCCGCATAGTGGGTTTTGGGAAAGCTTTGGGGAAAGATCTGCACTTCTGCTGGGATCGGAGCTAATTTCTCAAAGAGAATATCCTGGACATGGGGAACGTAGGGGATAGGGACTGAGCATGGGAGAGAGTATAAATGGAAATCCTAGGGAGCAAGAAAAAGCTGGAGAAAAGAGGAAAACTTGAAAAAATAAAGGATAAGAGGTGTGATTGATTGGAAGAGGGAAAAGGAATGGAAACAGGTGAAGAGAAAACAGCAGGTGATGCAGCTTTAAGATTATATATATAATTACTTACTCATGCATGTTTATCTATTCTGTATCATGATACAGTGCATCTACTGATACAAGAGCCATGCATACCCACACGAATATGTAAGTAGTTGCAGGCCATCACTCTTGGTAAAATGCCAGCGTGGCTATGGGGTTGAATTACAATACCTACACCTTGCTGGATTAAAAAAAAAAAAAAAAAGAAAAAAATCTTCTGCTTCCTGTGTTCAGCATTAAGGTAATCTTCTGATCTCCAGAGAGCAAAGTATCCCGTGTATTCTTACTTGCATGCCAGAACTCAGGAAGCAGCTTAGTCTCTCAGATAATCCTACCAGGAGCAGTGCCCAAGCCTAAGGGAGATGCCAAAGTGCTGAACATGAGATTGCTCCACTCCACTGCGAGGCAAAATCTGGGCTGCCCAAACCGCCCTTCTGTTTATCCGAGGCTGCACAGTGAAGTGGTCTAAAACACAGCGCTCCGCCTCCCACGAGGCTGATCACAAATTTTCAGCCTCATTTTCTACAGTAACTTCTCATTTAGACATAAAAAAAAGATCCTGGATTTTGAGCTGTTTTTATATCAACTAGAGTCTTTTACACAACTACCTGGACATGAAATATTTCAAGACAGTGCAATGCTGATGTGTTTCTCTATTGTGTTGCTCTTCTTTTTTTCCCTTACAGCTTGGCTTTGTCCACTATGCCAGCTAATTTCTTTCTCACTGGGTACACTGGAGCCAACTGTTAGCATCACTTCCAAATTTAAATGTCTCCAGAAAAGCCAGCTCTGCCAAGCAGGAAAACAGAAAATTTTCAGCTCGTAACCTGTCTCCAACCAGAAACTACCACTGAGCAGAGCTCCCTGCAAACCAAGACGTATTTCAGCTGCGCTTTGCTGAGGAAAGAGGGGAGGAAAAAAACGCGGAAAGGAGATTGAACTAAGGCAAAACTGAGGACAACATTCTCACTTTCTTCTCCCAGATCTTAAGACTGTTGTATCTGGCACAGACTACCAGCTGCTTCTAATTGTTTTATACTGCACACTAAAACAGACTGGTCTTACACCTGCAACTACTTGAAAGACTTAAGAACCACACCAAGATCATCAAATATTGGGGACTTCAGGGCGTCCTCTAAATCTGTACTCAGACACAAGGAGCTGCAGCAATAAGAGTTTTAACACCACCATGCCCTAAGCCAGAGGAAGACTTTGTTCTACTGCTCTAGGGGAAAAACTTGATCCTAGTGCAGATTTCCACACACCACCCCCCCCACCCCCCCAGGAATACCGCAGATGTGGCACCGCTCTGCCACCCCAGCACTGAGAGTGCCTTTTAAATGGGGAAAATGTGAAAGCTACAGCTTAACTGCTCTTAATTCTCTTTTCTCAAAAGGCAACTCAAATGATCAGCTACCCAAAACCTAACAGCTTCACGCTTTCCAAGGGGCTCGAATTCACACAACACTTTTTTTGACATATTACTTTATTTTCTGGCATGCAGTATGCGTGTTTTCATCTGCTTTAATTGCTTATTTCTGTCTCCTAATTTAATTTGTACTACTATCCAAGTTTTGGTTTTTGTTTTTTTTTTAAAAAAAACACTCATGTTTTGTGTTCATGCAGCTTTGGAAACCCATTTGGCATGGATATATGCTTTGTTTCTTCATGCTGATATCTTCTTTGTAGCAGTTATTCCAATAGAGTCTCTCAGTGGGACACATTCCAAAATATAATGTAAGAGCTTCCAAGTTGGGTGGCAGGATATGTATTAGGATGGAAGGAGGCCAAGCAGGTAGATGGAAATAAAGGGGACTACATAGCTCCAGTCCTCTCCTTTCCACTGAAGTGTGGGTAAACCATCACAGAGTGGTCGAGGTTGGAGGCACCTGTAGAGATCATGTGGTCCAACGTCACTGCTCCAAGCACACCAGCTAGAGCAGGTTGCTCCAAGGAACAATCAGGTTTTGACTCCACAACCTCTGGACAACCTCTTTGGCAAGAACGTGGAAGGTTTCTGGTCTTCCCACCCCAAAGTCCACATGTTCTCAACCTCCAGGCTCATGGCTCCCGAACACAAGCTGAACTACCTGTGTTTACAATGCACCATAAGGACACAACCACCTACACAACTGTCCTTCTGAGGCCACACTAACACAACTCAACAACTTCTGTATTCGTGAAAAGGTCTGCAAAGCCTTGGAGGAAAACAAGAAACAAACTTTACCAGCTGATATTTTCCTGAGTGGAAATGCTTTTTCTGGAAGGTTTTCCTCTGTGACAGAACACCACAATCACCTCTATTTTCCTGCTGATCATCTTTTTGCTTTGGCCTGTCATCCAAATACAATATGCCTAAGATTAGGGTTTTTTTCCACTTTCATTTTTATTCTTAAGATTCACTTAACTCACTTCTGTCATGAAAATGCATCCTGCCTCACACAGCTCAGCTCAGATTCAATTTACACTTACGCTGAAACACCAGCCATGTGCAGCTGAGGCATTTGGTCTGCACTACATTATATTTGCCACCTTAAAGCCCTCACATGACTAGTAAAGCAGCCTCAAACCCAGAGAATTACAGTGCTCCTGCAATTTGCAGTCATCTGGTCCTTTATGATGCCCTCAAACAAATCAGACATAAGGAAGGGGCAGACAGAAGAGGCGCTGAGTCTCTCTTGAGGATTCTGGGTGGGTAGAAGGTGGTGAGAAACTCTTCACTAGTATCACTACAACTTATGTTGCTGCATCAGTTGTACATTTTTCAGTCAGTTTAAATATGAAAAGTTAACGTTCACGTTCTTGTTCAGCATTTCCAGCTCAGGCCTGTGCCATCTAGGTGATGTCCCACGTAAGATGCAGCAGGAACATGTTGAGGTACAGCTCTCAGGGTGCTGTTCCCTGTTCCCCAGGGAATGGTACACATCAGCATGAAAACAGACTATGGCAAAAGAAGACAACCCACTGCCTGGCTAAAATGCCTGCCAGCTGTGGAGAACAGGTTGCTGGTCTATCTGCTCTAGCACAAGTCATTTACAGGAACCACTGTTACTACAGGTTTAAGCCCACGTAAGAGTCTCCAGAGGAAACTGTAGTGCAGGCAGTTTGTTGCAATACTACAATTAACCCCAAGCTCAAAGAGTCTGTAAATCTCCAAAACTGTAAGACAGACAGAAGAGGCAGATGACCAGAGGTGCAGAGTACACGGAAGCAGGCTCCTCTGAAAACTGATTTCTTCATTTTCACCCTCCTCAGGAGAAAAAAAAGACAAGCATAGTGGGGGAAATGCAAGGATTGCACGTGTTCTGCATAGAAGATAAGAGTCATACCGTGTAAAAAAAACCACATTCAGCTATACAGGGAACTCAGGACCTGTCATTAGCTCCAGAGAGTTCATAGCTGCTGCAATTACCATTCCAAGCTCGCTCACCACAGCTCTCAGCTTCTTCAGAGGTCTTGAGAAAAGTAGCTACAAGCTCCAGCTCATCTTACTTAGAACGTAAAAAAAAAAAAAACCCAAAAAAACAACCAAACAAACAGAAACCTCTACAAAGCAACAAAACCTTTGGCCATCTCAAGTGACGTGCACGAATAGCCAAGACATGATCTGGCACACTGAACTGCCCTCTGTCCTTCCTCTGCCGAGTTGCCAGCATGTGCGTGTGTATAATGATATTTTCTCTACGCTGTTCCTAGCACAGCCCCCTCAGCACTTTCTCAAAGCAAAACATTATAGACCGCAGCCTTTCCTCTGTGAGAAAAATCTCGATGGGCGAAAGTGCGAACAAAAAGGCTGGGGTTGACCTTTCAGTTCATTTTAATCTCCATGGGCACACCAGATATCTTGTATTCATTTAAACAGAGCTCCAATAAGCAAAGCACTATGTAAAAATGAGACCACCTCCCATGAGGCTTTATTAGTACGCCCCCAAAACCTCCAGGTGACTTAAGCTGAAGTGGCCTCTACTGCAAATAAAGCAGGAGCCCCAAGAGTGTTCGGAACGGTGTTGTCAAAGAGAAGCAGCAGCCTGGAAACTGCTGCAAGCGAACGAACAGCACAGCAGGGAGCAATCGGCGCTTTAGGAAAAATATCTGCGACGCCTCCTGGTTAGTTAATCACACACCTTGAGGTAGTGTCGGTGGGCTGGCAGCCAACACACCGCCCTGCTGCACCCTCACGATGCTTTCGGGGAGATTGTGCCCAGGGCTGGCTCAAACAGGGAGAGGCAAAGATGCCGGTGGGGCACTTGGCACCACCACCCACCATCCTGCCATGTTTAGCTTCTCCACAGATGCAAAGCAGAAAGGTTATAGCTACTTTCTGGTGTAGAAGCAAGCAGGTGATTACCTGCCTGTTGCTACGGCCAAGAGATAACACACAAGAGGCAAAACCCCCATCTTGGCCCATCTCTTCCTGACTTGAACATCCTACTCCCAGGGACAGGAGAATGAGACTAATTTAGGGGCTAATTCAAGCTGAGGAGCAGGCAGGGATGGAGTAGGCTGTGTAAAAGGTACAAACAAGCAAATCTACCCTACAGCAGAGATTAAAGCTAACGCCAGATGATGCTATTTTGAACCTAATGGACTCTGAGCTGTCTATTAGCAGTGGGTAACCAGGAGGTACAGATGTACCTCTTGGAGGTCAGGTTGTCATGAACTGACTTGCATGGGAGGCTGTGGAAATGGAGTCTTATTTTCTCTAGCAAAGTAAACCCGTTCCTCCCAGGAATAAGCCAGTTCTCATTAAAAAATAATATACGCATCCTCTTTTGCTGTTATATGTGTTTCATTACATGCATGTGGAATATTACAGTTTTCCAAAGAAAGACTCGGGTACAAAACGTACACACACACACTGATAAATGGGAGCCCAGACGAGATTTCCAGCTAAACAGAAACTCAGGGGATATAATAGGGACAAAGTTATTATTTACATTCAAACATACAAACAGGAGCAGAGCATCCCTTTCTGAGGGAAAAGAAATGCTGACATCAGTTCTCAGGCTGGGTGGCTTCGTGTAGAACAATCTAGGGCCTTCTGGATGGAAACCTTGGAGCTGGAGAGAGCAGATACCTACATTCACACTGGGGCACACCACGCATGACACAAGACAAATCCAAGTATAAGTACCCAAATACAAAGGCAGTAGGAATAAAAGATCTTGGAACTTCACTGTCCTGGACTCCAGCTCTTACTACACCGGTATCTCCAACACGTAGCCCTTTCTGTGAACTACCCACCTTGAAAGTACAGAGCTGTTTTTCACCCCACCGCTACTACTAAAAAATTGTTCTGGAGCCTCACTGTCCTCATGATTATAATTCTCCTTCCTAATTGGAGTCTCAAATGTCTTCTTGCTTTGTTTTATATTGATTTGTTCTTGTGCAATTGCTGTTCTCTGGCTTAAATATCTAAATAAGTAAGCACTTTTGCCTTTTCTGCTGAGCTTACTGGATCCCCTCTCAGCTTGCAATTAGCTCAGTTAAAGAAGCCAAACCCACAGGACAGAAAGGCTTTCCAGCTCCTGGCTCTTCCCAGTCATCTTTCTCTCCCACCACAAGCTCAGCTCCCTTTTGGCATCAAGCAAAGGCAGATGTTAGCTGAAACGTGCAGGTGGAAGATCAGATAAATTTAGTGGAAGACCTGATACACCTCACTGTAGGCGACCCTGCCGTTGGCTAAAACACATTCAACGTGCTCAACGTTTTCCCAGTACAAGTAGGCTTGGTGTATTCAGGCTGGAGACCGAGGTGGAAGACTCTTTAGGAATACTGTAGGTCAGTAAGAAATAGTAAATTAATAGAAAGTGATCTGCAGGGCCTAGGAGTTTATCCAGTTGCCCAAGATGCAGAAATATGACTAGCCAATATCAATGCAGGGAAGTGACTGGGAAGTTATTGCTATTCCGGTGTTTTGTGATGCATGTGCATCAAAACATATCAAAAGTAAGGCTGGGTGTGCACAGAGATGCATGGCCTTCTACAAGAAGCCCTGTGGGAATGGCTACACCCTCACTGTGAGATAAGCTGATCTACTGAGATGCAGTGGGGCACATCCAGCTCCAACTGTGCCATGAGTCTACACCCCTTGGTACCCATGTGGGGGTCAGGCAGCAAATGGTGACCACCACCTCCTCGGGCAGCACATTGCAGACCAGGGTCAAAAAGAGCAAGGGGTTCTACCTTGGATCTAGGGGTAGAAATATGGTCTTACTTTGTGTTTGTGCCAGAGATTATCCTTAGTCAAATCAGATTAGGTGTTGGAATGGGCTGCCCAGGGCAGGGGGGGAGTCCCCGGGATCCCTGGAGGGGTTGAAGAGTCGGGCTGAGCCAGCGCTGAGGGATCTGGGGGAGTTGGGAACGGTCAGGGGGAGGGTCATGGTTGGGCTGGAGGAGCTGCAAGGGCTTTTCCAACCCGGATGATTCTATGATTCTGTAAATATATGCAGGTCAACCGGGTGCATATAAAAAAACAGAAGTAGCACGAGCCTTGTTCTCACATGTGTGTGTGTGCCACTGCTGAGTGGTGAACCTTCACAGCCACATGGGCTTGGCTGACACCATCATGCTGTTTGATTAGCCCAAGCATTTTTTTCATAACCCATTTAAAAAAAAAAAAATGAACAAGACACACACTTGGGGAGAAAATCAGGAAGACTGGACCCAATTTTCTACCAGTCTATAAGTTGTCACACAACACCGGGCAGCCACGAGGCATCTGTCACCCAGACTGCATGCCCACCCCGGCATGAGCTGCCTGCACGCAGCAAGACAGCTCTCTGCATTTCACCCACCCCAGCAAACAGTTGCAACTGCGATCTCCCTTCGGAAAGGCTGCCAGCAGGTGTATGATAACGAGAGGTATCTGTGATGATCACACTGTTTCCCACATTGGCAAACTTTAATAATGACTGATAAGCTTTTCATTGACTGTGTCCTTTTTCATGCTGTTAGGAGCTTCAACAAATTTATACATTAGCACATACATTAGCTTGCTCCACAGAAAGACAAGAGACTTAAACAAGCACAGAAAGCCCTAGCCCTGCTATGAATAACAAATATATAGTTTCATCTTCCCCTCCAGTCTGTTTGCAATGCAAGACTATAGCCCTGTTCACTTTTCAGAGGACAAGGATCTAAGTGACAGTGTCACCTCCAATCCTCCACAGACCTCAAGCCTTGAATGCCAAATCCTCCCACAGCTTTAACTTCCCAAGTGTCACAACAGTCGCATCTAGGTTGCCGTCCTTCATGTCACCAAGTGGCTATTTTTCAGAAGACAAAAAAGCATATTTTAAGGAGAAACAACACTCCAAGACTGAGATTTCTGCCTCTACTGAAGAAATACCGTTTCGTGGCTGTAAGGAAGCGGCACGGAATGAGATTCACACTGAATGTTACAGATACGCTACGTTGCTCTGTTGTTTCCTCCAGAGTAGTATCTAATTTAGAGAGGAGCAATGAAAGGGCACCACTGTTTTTACTGAGGAAAAAAACAAATTCAGAGATTTTGCAGGCATCTGGGCTATTGTGCTGCAATCAGGACCGCAGAACAGCAGCTTTCATTGAAAAACTGATTGCAGAGACAGCATGACTACGTAAATGAAGGCCTTCCCACCCGCAGCCCTGCAGCCAAATGCTGACAAACATAAGGAGGGATCCACATCACCTCACTTAGCACCCGGCTCTGGGGGTCAACCACCATGGACATCACTGCTTGAAGAGCGATGGCTGCTGCTCCTCACACATAACTGGTGTTACCAGGTCAGCTCTGTCAGCCTCCCCTCTGCAGCCCCCTTCCAGTGCTGTATTTTTGGGTGATCTCACCCTCACGATGTTTATCTCACCTCCAGGTCCATCCCCTGTGACAGCACATCCCCCATCACCAAGCACCCAACCTGCTGCTGTCCTCAGCCAACCGCTCTGAGGGGACAGTCCTTCCCTCACGCCCTATCTGCCTTTCCTAGCAAAGAATAAAGACCACGGAGGGTGGATGGAGAGAGACAGCAGCTCACTAAGAGTCTTAGCTCAAGTTTAACTTTTCTTTAGATCCCCCAGTGTATAATGCCTCCGCTAACCCAGCTTAATCGTTTTTTAGGCCAAGTTTGAATTATTTCTTTTCTGTCCCCTAGATATGTCACCACAATGAATGATGGGTAACATGGCATCTGACAGTGATGGCACTGCTGTAGGGATAACAGAGGCTACAGATCGACAAGCAAATCCCACAGAGAAGCTGGATAACCTTGGCCACCCCTCAGTTCCTGGGCAGGAATTCACATTCAGCTGCACTCTCATACTGTCACTCCTAAAAAAAATAAAACAAGCCTCCACCGTGTCTCATTATTTTAAGTATTTCGTCTCTTTTTTCTTAACATAGTCTAAATTGATCACCCAACCTTCTTTTCATCCCCAAATCTGACTCATCTCAAGACCTACATCAACACCATCTATGAGGACGAGGCTGCCCAGAGGTCCCAACCGCTGCTTTGGAGACCCAGATGCTCCTGGGCTGAGGTCTTTCCACCAGCCTCTTCCACTCCGATCACCTGTCGTGACTTTGGAAGCAACAACACGGCCGCAACTTGCTCATCATATGGGACATGAGGTGGAGGGCACTGCCAGTTCACCTCACCTGAGTCAAGGTCTGGATCCCTGGACTCCCCAGAAAGTCCTCCTGGCTCTGAGCCTGTCTGGGATTGCTCAGCAGAAGGAGGCATCTGGATCCTGAAGGTGATGACTCTCAGCTGAAGCACACTAACAGCACCTTGATCTCAATTCAGCAATCATAATCCCTGGGTCTTGAATTTGCCAGAACTCAGACAAAAATCCTGGAGGCAGACAGAGGACCTGGATACCTGACAGTTCCTATTTTTAAAAGGCACTGACAAGTTGCTAGATTTAAAAACTGACCTACTTTAGTGGCTGTTTCATATTGAATTTTTTCGCTTCAGGACACCAGCTATTCTTCTTCTGCTTCTTCCTCCAAAAAGCGTTTTTGCACTTTGAAATAAATATAAATATAAAAAATAGACATGCCACTCCAATTATGGCAGTTTTCCTGCCAGGTTAAGTGCAAGCTATCAAATATTTTTGTGAAATATAGACCAGAGAAGTACCAGAAAGATATACATAAATGGTTTCCACTGTCATGTCTCTCGTTTCACACACAATCATTTACATATTAAATATCCACGTACCTTTGTGACAGGCAGTGCTCCTATGCACAGTTTAAGAGACTAGTTATCCCTGAGCACTTACACCAACCTGGCAATCATAAGCTACTCAAAGGCATAAATACTCGAAGTAGTAACAGCGATATTGCTTCATCTGTCAGAGCATCAGGTAACCTGCTGACCAGAAGTTAATACCGTTTCCTCAACACCGCTGCTTCACCAGCTACCAGGATCACACCCCTAACTGGGCTGTGATGGGAAGGACTGGTTATCCCCCCTCTTAATGACACTGGCTAAGGATGAACCAAGCTACTGACAGCAGCAATTGTGTCTGTGGCAAAAAGAGGCATTATACATATCTATTTACTGCAAATAAATATAGTTTCCTTAAATTGAAAGCTAACTTCTGTTGAAATGGCCTACGTGCATTTTTGCAATAAAACAGAAACTGGAAGAATAATTACAAATGTTTCTCCTAGAAACTTATGCTCAGTCTAGCACTAGCTGAATTTGAATCTCTTGCCTATGCAGGCACCCAGATTGCAAGCATTTGTTTAAACTTGTGCCACCACCATGTTTTACAGCCCCCCAAAAAATCTTTTTCCCTGTGGAGCAGAAGACCTCAGTCCAACACAGGACTTAACTTCACTGCTAAACAAAATGTCATAATAGGCGGCCTCTCTACAGCCTTTAAATGAGCCTCAAAAAATTTATAATATGATTAATAATATAATTGCTAGTCTTGCTGGATTTTCGCCTAAAGCACGCTCTCTTGGTTTCTACACTGAAGAGAAACTGCATCCCAGTGCCCCCATAACAACGACTTCACAGAATCATCTCAGTTGGAAAAGCCCTTGCAGCTCCTCCAGTCCAACCATGACCCTCCCCCTGACCGTTCCCAACTCCCCCAGATCCCTCAGCGCTGGCTCAGCCCGACTCTTCAACCCCTCCAGGGATCCCGGGGACTCCCCCCTGCCCTGGGCAGCCCATTCCAACGCCCAACAGCCCCTTCTGCACAGAAATCCTTCCTCAGAGCCAGCCTGACCCTGCCCTGGGCAGCCCATTCCAACGCCCAACAACCCAACTCCACGTGCAGTGGCAACTATTCAAGCAGTTTATTCTGTTCAATTGATTCCTTCCCGAGAAGAAAACAGTCCAGCCCAGTTTCCTGCTTCGGTCCAAAGCACAATGCTTCAAAGAGTATCAGCATATTGTTTCCGTAGGCAGCTGCACTGGTTAAAAAACACATCGACCTGTGGAAACACCTTCCTGGCTCTTACTCCTCTTGAATACACCAGATGAAAGTCTTCAGATTTTTTTTTCAGCAGCAAGAGAGGGGTTTTGGCTAAACCCTTGTGTCTGCAACAAGCAGCAAAACAATTTGGTGTGCTATTATGAAGGACGATACGGCTTAATTAAAACTGAAAAGGAGATCAATTGCATTGATATTTGAAGTGTTTCCTTTAGAGATATGACCGCACATTTCTATTAACAAAGCTTATCTAAGAAGTTGCATACCTCCTTCAAACAAATTCAACCACAGGTAGCCCTGCTGAGCTTGTCTGAAGCTGTACACCCGCATTTCACTGCTTTCTTGGAAACGCAATAGCCAGGCTTGTGAGAGCAAGGCGACATTATACAGCTGTGCAGGGAAGGCAGCTGAAGGGCTCTTTCATTCTGGGAGAGAAAAAAAAAAGTGACACTGTTCGACCAGGCACTCAGATAATCCAGTGATGGGCACTGTTGGAATACCAGCAGCACATGGCTACAGGTGAAAGCACACAAATTCAACAGGAGTCGAGGAAGGGATGACAAGCAGTGGGGTGTGGGGCTTTTTTCAGATTTATTTTTCTCATTATGAGCTGCGGGTAACGGTCAGCCTGAGGCGACGAGGTGCAGGAGCACACTCTGTGTCTGCAGGAGGAGACAGCTTGCCCTGCGCTCAAAGGCAGCGCCGCACACCACCCTGCTTTAAAGTTTATCAAAGCATTACTCAGATCATCAATTACAATTTCATTTTGAGGGAAAAACGACGCTAACAAAAAAATGAGGAACAAGAGCAACAAGAGAGAGAACGGAGAGGAGGAACAAATAGATTTGTAATGGTCTTCCAGAGACGTTAATTAGCGAATGGATGCTCTTGCAGGTAAGTAGCAGATATATTGCAGTTTTCATAGTGTTTCAAGTGCAGAAGTGTTAGTGAGCTGCTATATAATTATTCTTTAGGTCCAGGTACTTGAAGTCTTGGTGGAAACAGTAATTAAAAGCAAAGTAGAAAAGTATCTGGAACATGTAATTAGACAAATTTGAGATGGGCAGAGTGTGGACACTGGGCAGGCAAACTGTGTGCAGATACCTCCACTGCTCCACCAGCCTCCGGTGTGCGTTACCCCCACGGGAAGCCCACGGCTTCGCTGAGCTGTTGGTGGAATGTCTCGTAGGGCCTTTAAGGCACAGACCATTTTCACCATCATTTCTTCAGCAGTGTTAATCCTCAGTTAGAAACACAACCAGAATAGAAGCTTCGAAAGAGCTGGAGATGTCAGAAACAAGGGCTAGGAAGAGGTGGCCTATGGGTAGACCGCAGTAATCCTAAAAGCTTCCAAGAAGCAGCCCACTGTATCAGGCCCACAGTCTGTCCCTTTTGGCACTCAGCTGATCATTTATTCGCCTGAACGGGGGGTCAGCAGGCCCCAAGCTGGGCTGGAGACACTCCGAGACATCTCAAGCTCCAAGACAACCAGTCATCATTCATAAGGAGCTGTCACAGGTGAGCTGATCTGTCACAGCAAACAACTTCTTCTGGGCTTGGCCAGGACTCGTTAAGCCACAGCAACGTGGTCACAAGACTTATTTTATAATGCTAGCCTGAGGCTTGCTTACAGGCTGAGTTAATATCTGAGCTTTGCTCTGTCTTTTCTCAGATTCATCCCACGGAAGCGAACAAAAATATTTGTTTTAAGATATCTTTTCTTATTCCAAAACAAGCCTGTTACGAGCATTACATGCTGAGCATTATGCAAGAACTAGGTTTTCCTGGCCGCTGTGGATGACTATCACAATAATCTTCAATTACATTCCCGTATGCTGCTCTTCCACAAGCCCTCACTCTCATTCAGCAAGTGAGAACTTACTCAGGATTTCTCAGTGTTCCCTTCACGCAGCTGGTATTTCCACTCCATGCCCACATTTTCCACTACGCAGAGATATTCATATCCTTGTCGTTTTTTGGGGTTTTTGTTTTTTTTTTTTTTTTTTTTTTTTTCCCCTAAGATGGTCTCACTGTAATTGATTAAAGCTGAAATTTTAAAGGTGTATAAAGGTGCGCATACTTAACTAGCTGTGTCCAAGTGACTATTTGTGCACTGAAATAAAAAAGATAGGACAATTAAGTGCTTCTGAAAATCTCTTCTGTGCCTACGTGAATCCCCTTTGTGCTGAAATCCAGAAATTCACGGTTTGCAATACCCGATTCATAGAAATCTGAATCCTCACTCCAAATACCTTCGCTCTGGAAAAACACGCAGAGGAGTGTGAGGGTGTCTCCACGGGGCTACAAAACCCAGTCCCCTGAGCAAGTGACTGCCTGGCTGCTCAAGACAATGCTCTGTGTCTGATCAGCTACTCCTCATCCTCTGACATCTCCTGACTTCTTCTGGGGGCATCCCACCCTACTTTTCACTCCTCTGTGCATTGAACTTTTACAACGCTTGTTCTCTCCGGCTTTGAATTAGGAAAAGCTCCTTTAAGTCTCCACTAATCACACATTTAGATTTTTCAGGCGCTCCTAACTTGGTCAAATATGAGCATCTTTCACAGAGAAAGCATCTGCCTCCATTAACTATCAAGGCATTGCTCTACAGTACGAAGGTGCCAGAGCTGCCTCAGGGAAATGGCTCTAAGCCTATCTTTTAAGATGAGCAAAACAACGTAATTTTCCTTACTCTCATTTTGTCAAATGGCTGAAACATATTAGCTGAAATATTCCTGAAAACCTGAGTCCTACGAGGACTCCCTAAAGGGAAAATTGAAGCCTGAAGAGTTGAAAATGCCACTCAGTTATATGCTATCAAAACTCAGATGTTATAATGGGATCTATCAAGCAAACTCAACCATCTGGGCCATTATAAACCAGTCAA
The DNA here is from genome assembly GCF_965140245.1 of Athene noctua. NCBI lineage: Eukaryota > Metazoa > Chordata > Aves > Strigiformes > Strigidae > Athene > Athene noctua. Next base: position 51,197,658 of record NC_134042.1, on the reverse strand, counting down.
GCAATCGGTCTGGAGATGAGTCCTCTGGACCAGCGCAGTGCAGTTTCAGTGGAAGTCTGAGAGCCAAAACCAGAGATCTCAGCTGGATCAGTGTATATTACAGCATTTAATTCACCTGGTAGATGTCCTCATTAAATCTGAACCGGTGTTTTTCCTGAATACACATAAAGATAAAAATGTAAGGTCACCTGTGTGTTTTTTGTATCCATCTGCCACATAAGCAGTCACAATATATTAAGTTTAATACGCCAGCCACGGGCTTTTTTCCCAGAAGTGTCCTTGATCTACAGGTAATGCCTTCCTGAAAGCCCATATCTGGGTCTTAACAAACAGTACACTCCAGCATATTGACTATATATCAGACTTTCAGCAGCTCTGCTAAACCCAGATGATGCACTTCATCTTCTCTTTATGATGCCCGCTCACGTGGCGCCCAAGCACACTCACACCAACCCCAGCACAACCTTGCACATCGTACGGGCACAGGCACTCGGGTTTCTGTGCTTCCACCGTCTCCAGCTGCCACAGGCTTTCCATTCACAGGGCAGATATAAAAATAGACATTTTTATTCAAAAAATGGGTAGGACCTGCCTTCTGGAGGCACGTGGGAATAAGAATCCACCTCAGAAAAGCTCCCAGCAGGGCAAGACATCCTTGGGTGCTTCATTCTTTTTGCATGGGGGAGACCCACACGGCCCGAGTATCACCTGGTTTAGGTGCCTGCACACAAAACTTACGGTGTCCACACCTCCCACGGACCTAGAGCACTCAATCCACACCTGATTTAAGGGCTTAAATAGTTTTTTCTCTCCATCACCTCTATAAAAAGCATAAACTCCAGTCTTAGACACAAAAATCTCTCGCAAATATGGTATCTAAAGCACTCTATCTGTATTTTGGTTTTAAATATAGTGATAGAGAAGCTGCCCAGAGTCTGGGCTAAGAGGCGCTGCAGGGAGAGCTTCAGCAACACCGGCAAATGCCTCACTCTTCCCTTGGGAAAATAGTTTATTTGTAACTATAGATTCAGTAGTCACCTTGCAACTTGATCACCTCAACTATTCGGGTAGAGAAATGACCCAACTTTCAAATAAATTCATCAGATCCAAGAAGCACGAGGCTACCGTTCTCAAAGTCCTCATGGTATTTATGACCCTTTCTTTTTTTTTTCCTGGAGAATGTGCTCACTCTGTACACGCCAACAAAAAAATCTTTCTACATGACTAATTTTCAAGTTGAACTGCCTTGATAAATAGACTGACTCACTGCAGAATTTAACTATGCATTAGGTCCTATTAGTGAATTAGGCCCTTTTGTTTTGCTCCAGAGTGCTGTCAAGAGCTGTAACAGCTTTCCTGATTAATGAAGAAGGGAGAAAAAGTTATTTCAAAGACAAGGGCAGATTGGAATTTTCTTCACTTTTTCTTTTTTTTGGTAACTTTAGAAAGATGGGAGCATTCCATCAGTAAGATCAGCAGAAGATGCCACAGGCTTTGGCCTTGGCCTGATCCACGCTGCGGATGCAGAACAGACACCTCTGCTATTTCCTCTCTCATCCACCCCAATCCCTGAGTTTTAGCTCATGTTACATGAGCTCTGGCCCAGGATCCCTGGTAGCTTCTGACCAATGACTTGTGCCTCCCCTTGCCCCTGAGCCTACCTGTACGTACCACAGGATATACCGTGGTGAAGACAGCCATCTTGTGAAGTGACTGAAAATGGTTTATTGGTCTTACATGAATGACCCAGCTCTGGTTCTCTTGGAGTTGTTATCTCCCAAAGATACACCAAAATATCTTTTACCACATTTTTGCCTTGCAATACCCCATGGTTTTCCTGTCTGATTGCACACCCACACCATAACGCCGATCACCTTATAGCACATATTTTCAGTGGAGACTGTTACAAAGTAAAAGGATATTTTAGTGACAGCATTGATCTTCAGGGCTCTCTATTGAAGGAACTCCATTAGCTACGTCAATGGCTTCTTTGTTTTCCTTTATTTTTATCATTTCCCCCACTGATCTGATACTGATTGGACAAGAGTCATGCGTCTGGGACTTTTCTTTGAGAAAGGAAGGGATTTTGAAACTCAGTCTTAAAACAAACCCCAGAACGTGACCATATTGTGCAGCATTTACCTCCTCAGGCATCCATATCTCCTCCCTCCGTGGTGATGTGCTGGAGAAGTAATGGGATGAAACTCAAAACCATAACATGTGGCCGAAGCTAAACTGGTTTGCCTGGGGAGCTCCTGTATGAGACCCAAACCCCCACTCAAAAGGGACTAAATCCATTCTGAACAAGGAAGGCCCGTACCCCAAGAGAAGATGATGGAGTTTCTTCTTCTGTTCAAACATGTGCCATAGAAATAATGGACAAGGTACAAAAGTGCAAAAAGGAACAAAAAAGAAATCACCAAGGGTGTGTCAACGCTACAGGCCTCTTCTCTCAGGATTGGCTTTGCTGCATTTGCTCCTGTTCATTAATAACCTGCTTCTGAGATGTTGCCAGGGACGCTGCTCTTCACAACAGATTTCACTTCCGAGATTGGGGGGGGATGCAGCAGGAACACCAGCCACGTGATGAAGCACCAGAGACCTTCAGCCATGTCACATGCAGGTTTCCACACATCTGAGCAGTACTTGGGCTTTTTGGCCTTATGAGACCAACTGGGTGCATCTTTCCAGAGCCTGTGGTTGAGATGGTTGGGCATCACCTCTGAAAATCTCAGCATAACCTTCTCCACGGTCAGTTCTGTCCATTTGCACATTTACCAATTCAGCCTTTTGCCTAAATTGCCTTTTTTCCTGCCACATATTCCCACAGCAATGTATTTATGGACATCAGACAGATCTTCCATGCCTAATAATCACAGGCTCCAATTCTGAAATCTTTCAACTCCCACTTTGCACATCCTAGTCTAAAGGTCGACAGAGAATCAAAGCCTTCATAACAGTCTGCCAATGAAATCTTATTTTTAAAAAATAAAAATCACTAAAAAGTCAAAAAATATGTCCACATTTTCATTCTCCTGCTTCAGGAGAAACAGCATCTTTTCTTTTTTTTTTTTTTTTTCTCCTGTATAGTCTGCCACCTATCCATATTCTGCCAGTCTATTGTGTTAAATCCAACCTGTGTCTTTTCATTCATGCTTAAAGTGCCAGGCACAATTCTGGTGCTACATAAATAATAAACAACAACAGCATGCCATCAAATAAGGCAGTTTAAGAAAGGCAGCTGACAGGTGTTTCTCCCTTGACATTTTTACTATGAATTTCTTCACCTCTGTCATTTGACTTAATGGCATTGCAAACTACATAACTGTAATTACTCTTTAGTTACTATTAAGATACAAGTCTGATGCTTCACCAGGATAATACCTGAGAGAGAGGGGGAGGTAAGGCAGGAAAACGAGAGGGAAGGCTTTCAGAGTCAGAGCGATTTCTTGTAGGTGGCTATAACGGTGACAAACAAATAGGAACAGCAGAGTAATGAGTCAGAAAAAGGAATTCAATTTCTTAGTCCTGCAATAGGAAGGTATGTGATAAGTAGAAGGGAAAAGATGACAAACAGGATATCGTTACGCCCCGAGGATGTGATTACAGGCAGGCAGCTTGGGACCTTCCAGTCCTAAAACTTCCAAGTGCTCAGGGAAGGGACTGGATTTCTGGGTCCACCTCCAGCACAGCTCCCCAGTGATAACATCTACCTTGTGTAAACCTCTTCTGACCCCGATCAAAAATTGCAAACGCATTTCAATACCTCATTACAAACACTGGTAAAAACCATCCTCTCAACAACCATCACAGTAATTCATTAGAAATCCCAGACTGCCCAGAAATCCTCTGACCAGACAGAATTATTGCCAACAGCACATCTGAGTTGTCTGGAAGTATGCCACGGGAAGGAGTAGGTATAAAAGGAGAGTCCTGTGCGTTTACACGCACAGTATTCATTTATTATGTTTTATCTGAAACAAAGGTAAAATCCTCATTTGGTTTAACACAATGAAGAGCCATTACACTGGAGCTCTGTCACTACAGAGCAGGAAAGGGCTGGGCATGAGAGATGGTGCTGTAGTCCTCAGCTTGGAGAGATGAACAAAAATACAGTCCATCAACCTGTACAGCACGAGTAAGGTCAGCCATTAAGGCTGAATAAACTGAACCCAAAGCAATGCTCAGCTGAAGATGAAGGAATCATTCAGGCTGCAGTGCTTCAGGAGACCCATGTATTTCTTGTGTGTGTTATCTGGAATTATTCCTACGTACCTCTCAACCCACTGGTTTCAGTGAAGTTACTCCCGAGTTACTTCAGGAATGGAAAGCGGCCTTTCTGCTTTCAGGATTTGACCTGAAACCGTCTATTTTTCAACCTACATCATTTTCAAAACTCCAGTTTTTCAGATTCCCATTTTCCATCATCATCTTCAAGTAGACAAAGATCATTTTGACTTATAGCACTGCTCTGACAAAGAAAAAGATTTAAGGGGGATAGCAGTAACCCACCTGCACCACAAAAGCATCAAAGAGAGTCATCCCTGGCAGAGACTTGCTGGAAAGTTCCCAGTCTCCCACAACGCACCCAGCTACTACTGTCAGTACAATTACTTACACCCTGAGATGTCCCATCATAAGACAAACATGGACTTTGTGACTTCTGACAAATTCCACCTCACTCAGACCCTGGCCCCTTGAGTATAATCTTCATTCTCTTCACGACCGGGAACATTTTTTGAGATTATTTTGAAACCAGAAATAGAATTCAAACCTTGCCTGATGGTCAAGTGGAGAACAAGCAAACACCCATCACATTATCTCACCCACCGTGATTGTGGATGACTCCCAGGAAATAGCACACAACTTCTTGTAAAAATACGGCATTTTCACCCACACGTGTTACCCTTCATTGTCCTGTGATGAGGCGTGTATCTGTTTATTCCACACCTTCTTAGATCAACAGGTAAATCTCCAGCTAAGAATAACTCAAGTCAAAACAACCAGTAAGACAGTCACCAGTATCTTACAAAACTGCCGGCCAAAGCTGCCTATTGCCATTTTTTTTAATTGGCTTTTTAGCAGCAAGTCTTCCTTCACACCCTCCAGTTTCAGTGCCCCATCTTGTGCTCACAGGTGGGTTTTTTGCAGATGTTTTCTCCACTGTGTCAGACCGTGTTTGCTGCTTGTCACAACTCCTGTTGCGGGTCTCTGCAAGACTTCTGGGTACCCCAGGGTATTATCGCAATAAGTGCCTTAGCATTAAGTGCCACACACCATGTTCCCAGCACGGATTAGCCCTGTCCCACTCGCATGCAGCTGCCCAGGCAGGTTATGTCGGACACATTTTAGTGAAAAGCATAGATATTATTTCTGAGAGGTCCTCAGTCACCTTTGGACTCTAATGTCAGTTTGCAGCAGAAGTTAAAGATGGCAAGAGATGCTAAAAAAAAAAAAAGTCCGCGTAGGACTCATCCCACTTAATTTTAGCCAGCCTAAATGCGGGGTCTAACCCAACTAGGTGCCTACTCCTATAACCAGCACAGAAACGGGAGCAATGCCAGTGGATGAATCATTAAATTAAATGCCAGGGGATTAAATAGGATCACCCCACTGTTAGGGTCAGGCTCCAAAGAGAAATGAGATGGCAGCACATGCCAAAGGAACAATGGGCAGAATGAATCCAACCTGGCAGCTCTCTCCAAAAGCCTCCCCTTGTGTTTTGTTCAGCACGAACGTGGCAAAATGGCTCTTCCCTTACTGATGAGCAAGCTTTCTACGAGCTTGATTTTACTATTAAGGACCCAATCCTTCCATGGTGCTTTGCCTTGAAGGAGGAGTAACTTTGGCCCAGTACTCATACCTGAAGCTCATCTCCAGTTAACAAGGTGTAGAATAACCACTGAATAAATGAAGCAGCAATTGATCACACACTTTCCAAGTTCCCAAATATCCAAATAGCTGTTTTGTTCCCTGTGTTGGCGCAGACAAACCAAGTGATGTGTTTTCTGTAACTGAAAACTTTTGTGAAGGCTTTACTCTTCAGTCCTGGGCATGTACCTAACCTAGCTAGAGACAATGGAAATCTTACTGGAAAAAAAAAAAAAAAAACAACAAAACACCACAGGGTAAGACTCGAGGGAGGTATGAGCCCAGCTAAAGAGAGTGAAAGTACCCAACTATAGCAACAAGAACAAAACAGAGTAAAAATAAGACATGGGCTGCGGAATAACCACAACTGGCCCCTTTCCCCCTTCACCCCAGGTTACACCCATGAGATAGAGAGGACAAAAATGCTGATTTGGTCACTCCATGCCAACCAGAGTTTCCTCACAGTCCAGTATCTACATGGTTTTTGACCCCATAAGTATAGTACCAAGGGGCTGGTACCGGGCTCTGCACTGAGATTCCAACTATTTCTTATTTAGATCCCCACGTCCTGGCCTTTAGACCCCCATGTTCTAAATCCCTTTAAGAGTCTTTTTTGCTTGCCATGGAGAAGCAGCTTGCATTTTCCTTCACACCTACACACTCCTTTCTAATGGAAGAACAATCATCTAGTGAACTTGCAGATCCAGGGAGAAAACGATCCCTTCCACAGTCTCCTTCCACAGGTCAGAGACACATTCCCTGTTTTGCTTCTCTAATTTATGCAATCCCAACAGATCTGACTGTCAGTCATGACCATGTCTTAGGTCACTAAGCATGAAACAGAAGTGTTAGCATCAACCCTCGTTTTTCATCTTCTTCTAAGCATATGAACCCGCTCTGCCTCCAGCAGAGCAGCACTCAATTATTCTCTGCAAAAAAGGAAATAATTTGTCTACGGATATTTTTTTCTTCTTCCACCGCTGCTTCTTGTAGCTGTTTTTATGTCCCCATGGGTTACTCACCTCTTTCCTTTGATGCAAAGGTATATCATGTAATATTAAGTGTTCTGAGGTTAAGTTCAAGGTGCCTGTACCAGAATGTTTCAGATCTATTTATCTCCATCTGTACTCGTATGTGGTGTTCCGGGAACAGAAAAAGAACCCATGGGTGGAGTTCAGTAATATGTCCTTATGCTGCTTGGTTTTCCTTGGATCCATTAAAATTTGTTCCCCTGAAGAGCAAATAGCTCATTCCTTAAAGATCTTAGTACCACTTACTAAAAGCTGTTATCTGTTTACCTAGCATCACCTGCAAGGAAGCTTTTAACAAATGTTTTCTTTCCTTCTTTTCTTTCCCCCATTTTTCTCCTAGTAGATATTGGATGCTTTATGATATTTTTCATTTATTTATTTTAAAGCTTGGATGTACTTTTTATACTCCCATATTTTCAGAATAAATTGACTTCTGAGTCCGAGAGCTGCACATTACACTGAGGGATTCTTGGACGTCTTTTGCCAAAACGGTTTTCATTTAGATTTCAGTGCAATCTCATCTATCTTCCACCGAAGATTTGCTTTCTTCTGGCTCATCAGATTGAGCATCTGAAGATATAATACCAACAGTGTGCCAAGACAACTGCAGTCCCCTGGATAATCCAGTTACTCAAGCTGGAGCCAATACCTTATCAGCTGTGCTGGGAGTGACCTTCTGGTTAGACAGGTCCACACTCAACATCCTCAAAGATGACTACAAAACTGTCCCCTTTGATCAAGCTTCCCAGATTCATTAGATGCCTGAGCAGACCATAAGATAGTCTGATCCATTTTTGTGGGAAAACATTTACAGGTGCTGCCATTTCCAGGTGAAAACTCGTGGGATGCAAAGCAAGAAGCTCCCTGGGGCACGAGACCTCCACCCGGGTATGGCTTCAAGATGTGATGCTGCTTCTAGCAGTGCTGTGAAGCCAGCAAGGCCCTGATCCAACTCCTGCTGAAGTGCCAGACGCAAGGGGACCGGAATGGCACGTTGAAATCTCAGCGTGATTGCAAACAAGTCCGCTCTCTGATTTTAACAATCTTGTTTCTACTTCAGTAGAACACTCCAAGAACCTCTGCCAGTAGGAGCTTCACACCCTTATCACTTCCACAAGTTCTTCTAACCTCCTCTACACAGCTGCTCACACCATTTCTCCAGACTGCAGCTTTTCTGCCATCAACAACTTCCACCCAGGTACCACCTACCCCAGAGAGCTGTTACACTACACTCATTGCCAACGCATTGGACCAGCAAAAAAGAATGATGGGTATCTAGGAATGAAGTAGAGAGGAATGAGTCAACCAGGAAAAAAAAAAAAGCCCCTTTGGTCGAGAACATCTTCCTGCAAGGGGACAAAACACTCACTCAATTCCACTAATCGTTAGCACATTGATCCATCTCTCATCCACCAACTAAGTGAACAGAAGCAGGTCTGAGATCCCGGTGGAACATGAACAGCTCCCACCTGGTTCACCGATAAATGGGTATTCCTCATTTCTTCACTTGCAATTACGAGCAAACACAGGCTCACAATCCCTGCTGCCAGACTGTCCTACTGCAGGCCAGGAAATCCCAAAACAACCTAGTGCCCTGGACACATGATTAGGACCCCGGACATGGCGTGAAGAACGGGATGTAAAATCCTCTCCAGAGTACACTGGAAAAAGGAACCATCCTCTCCCAAACACCCTTGGTCCCCGTCTGAGCAGCCTTTTCTGCTCTTGCCTCGTATCTCGCTGAGCAAAGAGTTAACTCTGTGCTCAGACAGACTCTCCTTTGTACTCACCAGTAACATTATCATCGTGCAGCGTGTATTCATACCAGACACAACCAAAGGTCTTCATCTGGGGACTGTGTGCGAAATGAAAGATCATGCTCTTTGAATAGTGCTTTGTGACACAAACAAATGGAAGACAAGGCAAGCAAACGCGCAGCCCTGACTTTCTGCAGCAGTGCTGGGTTAGGATGCCATTTCTCCCGGCAATTCCCACCTCCTAGCAGGCAGGCGAGCTTGTCTGGCAGGCAGGGATGCTGCTGCTAACACAGCACCAGCATCTACTGCCTGTTCCCATCAACAGTCACCAAATCTGACACTGAGAGAAATAGCTGAGGCTCTGGGAGTTTCCTCATGCATGACACAATGCTCCCCCTCCGTGCCTTTGCCAAGGTGCCGTTAATCCTGGAGACTCAAGGAGACTTCTTGGTGGCGAGGACTAGTTGAGGACCTATAATATCCTCTCTAGTGCACCATCAGAGACATTCGGACAGTTCTTGCTTTACATAGACCATTCTCTGTATGATTTCACTGGATACTTGGATGTTTCTCTTTGTCTAAGGACCCACCAAAGCTTTCTACCAAAAAAAAAATTGACTTCGGGTCAGCCTTCCTGCATTCCCATCCCCACCCTGGGGTAGACAAACCCATGGGGACAGCTGCAGAAAGCCTCACACCCTTAAGGAAGAGCTCACACCACGGTGGTTTTGGAACCCGTTTTACATCTTCCTTACGCAGACACAGCACTATTAATCACAAAAGCAGCATTGTTGCTTCCTACAAGTGCCACGCTATCGATTTTACTGATGTTCGTGGGATTTACTGTGATAGAAGCAAGAACAAGAATTGTTTTCTTCGGGCAGAGAGAAATTTGCTTTGCCATCCAAAATATTTAGGAGGTTTCTGTGACATTATTTTGGATATCGCTATTTAACGTTTCTCCTTCACGTCTTTTTTTTTTTTTTTTTTTTTTTTTTTGGATCTTGTGGGTGAGCTCCCTTGTACTTTAGGGGTTGATCCCGAGTTTAAACTGCAATTTTTTGTTTTGCTCTGCTTTCCATTCTTAGCATTAGGAACCAAGATTTCTATCCTGCATATGCAAACACATCACAGATATATTAAAATGCCCAGCACAACTGGAAGGCCATGTACATAATGAATGACCACAAAGCCATGGGGATACCACTGTTATTTAAAGATTAGGGAGCAAATATAGGTTTTTCTTATAGCTAATTAATTCAAGATTTAAGAATATTTGGTGAAGGACGGAAAGGACATTGAGGAGAAGAGAAACTCATGTTTATGTGTTACTCTTCAACAGTACGTGTTGAATGAAGAGTAAAAAATAAAAGTGTTGTGACAGGAGAGCACGGAACCCCATGGGAAAGGCTGTGCTCCCTCTGGCCCCTTCCTCACAGCAGCCCCACAGCAGGAGGGCTCCTCCACCCCACGCCATGGACCTCCACGCCAAGGCCACCGGCGGTGAATGTGCCGATTGTGCAGGGCACGAAAGGCAGCGGGAGCAGCTCTGATCCGCTCCCATCGCCCCGGCTCTGCTCCAGACTAACAAAAGCAGCACAGTAGCTCTGCAAGCTGCAACGCAAACAGCACAAGAAAGCGGTGTTTTGTTCCGCCAGAGAGATGGAGAGCTGGGATTGGGATTACTCATGGACATCTGAATGCTCGTTACGCTCATTTGAATATTGTGGGGGAGGGAAAAAAAGTTTCTGATTCTACATTTTGCAGAGAAGTAACAGCTGCAGCTAAAGGGAGATGTAGACAGGCACTTTTAGAGAAGAAAAAAAGAAAAAAAAAATATCACTCAGCTCCTGCCCCAGAGGCACGACTGCCGCAGAGGGACCAGGGCAGCACAGGGAGCCACCGCTCAGCCCCACGGCGGAGGAGGAAAGCTATCAGTCTGCTCAGACAGCGGAGGGCATCTTTAATTAACAACTGCATCTTGAATGGCAAAGGGGAAGAGCAGAGCAGCAGATAAATCAGTACAGACAGTCGCTCTGGCTGCCAGGTCAACACCAAAACAAAGAAAAAAACACCATGGAGCTTACAAATTCCTTTAAAATAGGGAACTGGAACCAGGAAATAACACACAAAAGCTTAAATAAGCCTTGTAATCAGCATTAGAAGAATTGCAGCAATTTAAATTGCCAGTGGTATGCCCTCTTCTGAGGCAAGGGGCCACCGGCTGCTCTTGCTCCCCCCCCTCCCTATCAGGCTCCAGGCTGCAAAAGCATTCAGGTCCCAGGAATATCTGCAAAGCCTGCCAAGTGCAGGTTTTACCACAGTAAGTCATAAAAACAGGGTGACAGCAGAAACGTTCAAAATAAAGATCTCGGCACTGTTCGGTAGCAGCAGCACGCTCCTTGTGTGGTCAAAATGGCATCATTGCCTTTCAAAGTCAGCAATTTTGTCAGATCGTATTTTCCCAGTGATCACTACTGTGGCGGAGAATACAGTCTCATGCCAATAAAAAAAAATATCACTGAAGTGCCAACAGTTGAACAGAGCTGGATTTTACAGCTTTAAGCGACCTAAAAATAGCCGCACCTCGGACACTGCCATACTGCAAACTGGCTCTTTCAAGAGTAACCCAACTAACTCCAGCAAAAACCATCCGTATTTAGAGCAAGACGGAGAAAGGAGAACCCAAGAGATTAATCTGAAAACGTTCCTCTGCTCCATGTTTTCTCCAGGTGGAGGTTCAGCCATCAGAGTTTGTAAGTTCAGCCCCACACAATGTGCAGTAAGGTCAGGAGGTTCTCAGGGGTGCCCCGGGCCAGCGGCTCTGTTCTTGCTGACACCCCAAAGTAGAGAGAACAAAACACATGGCCAAGGGGCAAAGCATCGGATCTTGCAGTGACTGTTGGCTACATCCACAGAACGAAGGGATGGGAATTCCAAATGGATTCAAACGGGAACCTTTAAGGGGGTATAAACACCTCCCTACCTTATTCTCCACTGAAGAACTTCTTCATTAAAGTAGCTGTAAGCAACAACACAGCATCCACTGGGCAGATGGGGGTGCAGGGGGGGCACTTGGGGACCACTCGGCTCCCGCAGGCTGTTGGTGCCCTCACACCCCTTCCAACACCCACATGCAGCAGGTTACATCACGGTCTCGTCTCAAAGCTGCACAGCACTAACCCACTCTTCACTGCCAATAGGGAACTTCACCCAACTATTTTTACCTGAATTCTGGTTGTTGAACATGCAGGTGCAGCTGTTTGGGTTTTCGGCATACAACAGTGAAAAAACAAACCAACCCACATATATTTTCTGGTTATGGGGTGCACAGAGGTGTTGCCTCGGGTACACGGTGCTGTATCTTGGACTTCACCCCTGCATTCATGGGAAGGGTCCCACACAAACAAGCTTGCCGAGCACTAGCACAAGAAAAGCTTATTTTTATATGAGGAGAAGTTGTTATACTGTTTGCTACACTTTTTTTAAAAAATAAAATAAACAAAAGCCACCGGGCAGAACCAGCTCCCAACTCACCACACACAGAGGGCACGGGCACTGCAGGACACTCTCCCCATCCCCCAGCCTTCTGCACGTGCAGACCACTGCCAAAACGTTGCCCTGGGTTTATGACGACTGCAAATTACTGGTGGCACCTAACGACATCTGAGTCTGTAGAGAACTTGGCCCTCGCAACGTCACTCTATGAAACACAAAACTTTGCGCTGTTTTTTTCCATGGGAAATGGGGTTTAACCACTTAAATTAAGCTCGTTCAGTGCAAACTGCCAGAAGGGAATGAAAGGAGGAACAAAAAGAAGAGAGGAAACAACTCATGCCATTACGGGAATTAAGAGTGAACACAACTGGGAGGTTTGGGGACAGGCAGACTTTCCCGTGCCCTTCACCCTGTCACCCAAGCCCACGTGACAGCAATTATTTGTCCCTATGTGCCAGAAAGCTCTTAATCAGAGCTGAGAGGAATAAGTAGTTTCTCTTTCTTGAGGCCTCTTCAGGAAAAGATTTACGAACACCCTCGCAGCTCTGATCTTGATGAAGCATGGCATTTTAGGCCAAAATTACTCCAATCCCAAATGATACTTAATAAATCAATTAAAAACGCAGCCTCGCGTCCTTTGACACGGAGAGCAGATCTCTGGGTCCCCGTGGCTGGGAGGAGATATGCCCACAGGCACCCCACACTGCCCAGGGCACCGGCAACCTGAGCCGACAGCACTTCCAACAAGACCCCCATGGTCTCGCTGAGGACTGAAAAGATTAATGCGAGGTTGGGAAATCTTCCCGGCGGCATTTCCATCCTGCAGGATGCTGCTTTTGAACCAGTTTACCAAGTCAGAGCAAACGCCGTCCCTACAAGCGCCCGCATCGTTCAGCTCAGCCTGGCAACCCGCCCTTTAAAAGTGCTTGCTCCAGGAAACCGTAATTTGGCTTTTCAGAGTTGTTTTTAAAAGCAACACAGATTAATCACCACAGTCTCCATCCATACCTGGAAGATTTCAAGCCTTTAGTCTCTAAGCCTTACACAACCAGAACTGCACCCTGGGGCCTCTGGATGCTCACACATGGAGTTCTACCCCAGTTAAGAGCACATACATCAGATCAAGATCTTTTTAATTGTTTTCAGAGATTTTATAGGAATGCACAGAGATTTAGCGGGGTTTTTATACCAGGCACAACATGGCAACCTCTCTGCAAAACAGGAGGCGATTTGCGATTTGGCAGGGCCACCGCATCTCAGTGGAAGATCTCCCGCACACAGTCCCACCAACTCCACATTTCCCTTGCGACCTGGCAAAGCTTCTATGTTCAGCTCCGTTGTCAGTTGTCCCCAAGTTCTGATTTTATTAAAAAAAATGTTAAAAAAAAAAAATCACATCTGGCTTTTAAACTCCCTTTCTCCGCTCAGGTACCAACAGCAAGACTCAGAACAGAGCTGCGTGTTTTGTTTGTCCTACCCAGAAACTGCTTCTTGTGAAGTCCTTTCTATTTAATTATTAGCTTGTATTACTTATAAGTGCTCAGCCAAAACTCCAAGTTGAGCAGTCTGCAATGATCCATCTGCATCCCGTTTCCAGCCGTTCCTCAACACCCACATAGGTGAATGGGTGTCTCTGCCCTATCTTCACTAACAAACCTCTTCTGTTTCAGCCTCCCTTAATTGCTGCTGCACTCCCTGAAAGTCTCTTTCCCAGAAGGATGCTCGAGGCTGGTTTCAGTGGTGCCACAACACCCATACTGATGTCTAGCCCGTGTTTGCTCTGCCATCTCTGGGTTTTGCGCTCAGGCTAGTCATTGCCACAGATAGGCTTTTTCTTTTTTTTTTTCCCCCCTCTCAAAGACACAAAATCAAACACTGAGCTTTCAAAGGGTGCTGTTGACTCTGCTCCATCAGCATGAGCCTTGCTCTCACCCGAACGCAAGATCCCAGCCCTCTCCTCCTTCACCCATGGGTGCTGTGCAGAACCAATGCCCGGTGCAGCCAAGGATGATCCAGCATCAGGGTGCCAACCATCGCTCCCCTGGACACACAGTGACTTCAGGGGCCATGTTCCTGGTGCGGACCAGTCTAAGTGACAGTAATTCTTGTTACCACATAGAAATAAGTGCTTTCCAATGTGGTGCTGCAAGACAACGTGTCCAAGACAGAGGGCTGAGGGCAGCAAGGCCTCACCGCCCGACTCTGCCCACAGGCATGGAGGAGCTTCACCCCCTGACCCACAGTGCTCAAGAAGCCCTGAAACGTCTGGCGTGGTCAGGGAGACAAGTTAATGGTGTCTTTTCCCATGCAGAGAGGAGGCAAGCTGTGGGGAGCAGCTCTCCCAGGGAAACCTACAAGCCCATCTTGCAGCCAGCTTTCAGACCCACTTTGTTTCCCCCAGCCCCGTCCTGCAGCACCAGGAAGGATGGCTGAAGCCCATACACATTTCCAAAGTCTGGCAAAAACATCCCAGGTGACCCTAAGCCCTTCAGCCCATGGTGAAAGCGGTTCCACCTCATGGACCACCAGATCTCACTGCAGGGTGTTTTACAGCTCACTGAACCCATTCAAGCACTTTCTGCCACACCAAACTAACGTCACATAACTCTGGAAGCACCCAACTCGTGTCTAACTTCATTTGAGGGGCCAAAGACAATGCTAGAGACTCTCTTGCCATGAGCCAGCCAGGTCTAGGAAAGCACCAGCCCAGGTGCCAGATAAAAACTAAAAGATGATCATTGAAAAGCAGATAAAAAGGTCTGGGCTGCAAGGATATAATGCTAAGCAGCAGAATACTCGTTTGCTAATACAGCATCATCTCAACCTCAGTGTTTTTAAAGTAAACTTAGTCATATATGACCACCTAGGTTACATTCTCCTGTACAGAAGCACCAGGGCTCAAACTGCTGAGACACTGCAGTTGCTAAGGTAACTCATCTCTTGCAAATACATCCTGGGCTACTATGATAAATTCAGGGGTTGTAAGATATTAATTGCTCCAGGAAAGAAGCGATTTTCCAATGGAAATACTGGGTTCCAGTCTTTATGATGCAAATTATTGTACCTATAATATACTGCTTTTATAATCAATCGCATTTTCAGAAGGAGATCATAAAGGTCAAGCAGCAGTATCTCTGTACGTAATTAATATTTGTTTTGATATAGCCATAACTGGCTGTTTGGTTATTAAAGTTTGTTATTAACTATTAACCTTGGCATACAGCTTCTTTAACACATAACTAGCAGCTTCTTTCATTTAATAATTGTATTAAAATAGAAACTGTGTCAACTACAGATTAACTTTAAAAGCCTCCATGGGCTAAAAATAATGAACTAATCTACATTTACTAAAAGAACAGATTTCAGATTATTATTATTCCCTTTGCAGGATGCAGGGGAGGGGAAAAAGTTTGATCCTCTCTTTCTAACTTTAAATGTGATGAATTCACACTTAATCGAAGGCCTGCAGTCAAACAGGACTAGAGCATCCAAACTCCATCTACCAGAATCATGCCTGAGGGCTGTAGCTTCTGCAAACCCCATCTGAGCAGCGAGGGGATGTGACAGACGAGGCTGAAGCTCACCGAGTCCAAGCTGCCAGCTACTAACGTGGCTTTTGAAAGGCTGAAGCAGTAAGTAGGACATTTGCTGAAAGAGCTGCTGCAAGTTGCAGAACCGTCAAGTGATTTACCCTCCTGAGACCAGCCAGGTAATTCCAATTATATTACACTGAGTCTTGCCACGAGAACACCGGCTGAAAGCGAGCAGGCGAGCTGGTGGGGACACGCGGGGGCCTCTGCACTTGGCTGGCACCTCATATTTCCGAGTCTCCTTGCACAGAGCAGCTGTTAAACAATTACCTGTGTTTACAGAGGACCCGAGCTCAGAGGGCCAAGCTGAGGAGGGTCACGCAGAAGCTGCACATGAGAACGTTGCATCAACTCAAACCATCTCCCCCTTGCCTCGTGTTGCTACCACCGGGAACGCAGCTATGCTACTATGAAAAGACTACAGTGTAGTTAGTCTAAGAGAAGGGCCATAACCTATATTGTTGAGCTGGTAAAAGGCTCCTTTCTACTAATAAAAGTAGAAACCAGCAAGACCCAGACAAGTGGTTATCCGCTTAGGTACTCGGATGGTGATACCACTACATAATGTCTGTAAAAACAGTCCTGGAAAAGGGTAAAAGCCAGGAAGCTCAACATCTGACCCAAAAATAAGTCCTGAGTGCAGAAGGTAAGCTACTCCATGCATGAGGCATCCCCTTCCCAGGACAGGGAGCACCTCCAGCCCAAGCTGCTGCCCACCCAAAACCCTGCTGAGAGCTTTGATGCTTCCCATAACCCAGCTCTCGTAGGCAGAGACGATGACGGGGATGGAGTACGGCCTGTGGAGATCCACCCCATTGTCTCCAACACGCAAGCCTGGCCAACGCACAAGGGAGGCAGCAGGAGCAGCTCTGCCACGCTCTTACAGACATCGCGTCGGCTGGAGCACTTTCAAGTACAAAACCAGCCCTCACCTGAACCCTCCCCTTCACCTGCAGCTCTTGCGGCACATCACGTACAGGAACTGCTGTAGCTACTTCTCATGAAACAGGGAAAACTCTTTCACACATGTTCTGGGACAACAGGGATGCTGCAGGCTGAGCAGCTGGCACTGAACCCATGACTGTGGCTTCTACACTAGGAGCAACTCTCATTTAAGAGGTGCCTTTAACTGTAATTGTCCTAAGGAGAGAGAATCCTACAAGTAGGTTCTGCAGTGGAGCAGGCAGCTATAAAAGCAGCTGTGCTGAGATGCCTCAAGGCACTGCCCATACTCCCTTGGACCTGCAAGGCTTCTAGACCGAGCTTAAACACACAAGACACAAACCTCTGGGTAACCAGCATCAACAGAAGTTGGATAAAGGCACAGTGCGTGGAGACACATTTTCTGTACTTAGCTCCCGTTCCAGTTCTTAACTTCAGGAGTAAATACTACATAGGACCTCATTCCCAGCTGTGATCTGGGATCAGCTCCAGCTGGCTTCTCGTCAGCAGAGCCCTTGATGACTCCCAGGAGGCTGGGGCACACTTGGCTCCTCCTGCAGCCTAGCCAGGAATACCCACACACACCTGCACGCTCTCGCATGGCCCCCAAAGTCCATGAGCCACTTGCAAAGGAGGTAAAGTCCTAGAAGTAGTTTTTCCCCATAACTTCCAAGTATGAGAGACCACTAGCACTGCAACAAATCCGCAGCAAACAAGGCAGCCTGGTGACACCTGTGAAGAACAGAAGTGCTGGCATCCCATGGCTTTCCCGATTGAATTTCAATAGGGAAGCAGTGGGGTGCCAATCTTCAGCCAGGCAGCACTGAAAAGCTTCACCTGAAAGGGCACTCTGGGAGAATCATCTCACCTCAAACACTTGCCCTGTTTCAGGGTTGAGAGGAATGAGTTATTTGCTGAGGTTTGACAGATTTAACCCAAAACATATTTTTTCCCAGACACCTAGGCTGAGGTGTTGGGTCTAAAAATACCCATTCCAGCAATCCCCTCGCTCCCTTGCCATCTCCAGAGCTGCTCTTCACTCTCACACCTTCTCCAGCTCAAAGGTGCAAAGCAAATGTCTACTGCTTATCCTGGGCTGCACTTAATTAAACTCTTGTTATCAGCTTTCTAAGTGAGAAATATTCTTGATGTAGCACTTTTTATTGCATTGCTGTAGCAGGACAGATGGGTAGCAGGGACAACAGTATTGATTATTCCTTCTGGGGACTGCTCTGGTGCTAAACCTGATGGCTCATTTTCCAAGTCCTGTCTGGCCTGCCATACAGAGAGACACACGGTGCAGAAAATCCAAAGAAACATCATTAAAATGTCACAAAATAAAATATGCCTGCCTTTGCTGGAAGGAAAACATTCAGGCTGGAGGTGGCAAGTCACCCCACTGCCACTGGCAGGAGCTGGTTGCAGGCATGATCTGGCAAAGATTGAAATCTAAGGTTGACCCAAGCCATTTCTAGAGTGATAACCTAGGGTTAATAATTTTATAAGTCTTAAAGAAGTCAACTCTATGCTCTGCATGCATGTACACAGTTGCATAAACAAGGTCTTGGCAGCAAGAGGCAGCTGGTGAGACAGTCCGTGGGATGGCGAGACAGACAGACCAGCCCACAAAGATCTCTGTTGAAACAGGTAGGCAAAAATAAAGGACATGTGCTCTGGTGCCTGTCCAGTATCCAAAAAAAGATAAAGGACCCGAGTCCTGGTGCCTGTCCAGCATCCAAACCTGCGAGATACACTGCTGCAGCTTCAGCCAACTAATGTCATGTCTCACTTCTCCTCTGCCTTTCCTCGGCCCTTTTCCTTTTCCCATGATATTTACTAAACCTTTCTTTCACAAAACGCTGCAGAAGGAGAGGTGGGGCGGACACAGCTCGCAGGGTCTGCTTCTCCATTACCTAGCGCAACAGCAATTAAGAGAAATTTCTCCAGGGCACTAACAGATTTCCTCGGGGAGCACCTCCGAGCTGCTGAAATGACAGCGCAGAGCAAAGGTGTGGAGAGGAAAGGAAATAACTGGTCCTCTCCAAAAATCACTGGTCCTCGGAATCAAAAGCTTTATAATTTCTACTGAAACATGCACAGAACTCTGTCTATAAAGCAAATTCACTACCTGCTGTCTTTATAATAGTTTTGTTGTTGCGGGTGGCTTTTTTTAAGTCATTTAAAACCTTTAGTTCTTCACGAAGAAGCTACTTAAACCATCTCAAGGCCGCTCTGGTCGTTTCCTGAAACGCTCTCACCTGGAGCGAGCTCTTTAAATCTTAGCATCAGTCAAAAATGTCCTATTGCTCTCTCAGGGTCAGAAGCACTCGACAGCACTCCCCTGCGCCATCAGCACAAAGAGGAGAGCCTATCTCTGCCTAGTGTCACTCAGCCTTGGCATCCTCACGGCAAAGCCCAGAAGTCCCCACACAGGCACATCCCTTAGGAAGGGCCAAAACCAGCTGGGGGATGAGAGGTGAGAGTCATCCCTGAAGCCTTGGAGCCAGCAGCAGCTGCTGTGCAATGCTCAACTGGGGCAAAATTCAGAGGAAAGTTGTAAAGACCCACAGCTACGTTTATAGAGTATAAAATGCAAATTTTGCGAGCAGTGAGGGGACTGCCTCGTGGCTTGCTTGTTGGATTCAGCCATTTCTGCAACTGCCCCGTTTTGCTGCGATTCCCGTTACTTTCTATTCAGAGCAAGAACAGGATGAAGAGAAAAGACTGGAGGCGTCTGCACGGCTTCCCCCTCAATCCCACGCTCTGATCCCAGCTCACGATGCCCACCCCTCATCGCACACACACACACACACCCCCTTCCCGCAGCGCCCAGCTCCTGCCTGGCGCGACAGACACCACGGGAGCACTTCTGCAATAGGCAGGGGACTGGCTCGCAGGGATTAACTGCTGATTTCATCCCAGCCCACGGAAACACTCCGCAACAGGCAAGTGGTGTCGCCTCCCAAATGCGTGTTTCTGTGCAAAGCGTGACCCGCTATTCATTTAGAAACAACAGGCAGGCGGTGTGATTCATTGCCTTGCCTACCACCAGACAACTCATTTAATACAACTCTTCCTGTAGTCTAGATTTTATTTTGCCTCGTCTGGTAGAAAACTCTTCTCTATTTTTGACGAATTTTGGCATTTTTACATATTCGACGGCCGTGGCTGGGGTGTGTGTTTCCCCCCCACCTTTGGTAACGCAATTTTCACATCTGACTAAATCCTATAAAGACTGCTCAGAGGATGGGTTTTTGATCTTTTAATATCTTTTATAGCATTCTTATTTTTGGTGAGAAGAGCTGCTACTTTTGTTACAGTGATTCAGCAAACTGCTCTGGCTCTGTTGCAGGAAAGCACGCAAGCAGTTTTAGCCAGACTGGGCACCCGCTCAACATCAGGACTCCCTAAACTGGGACATGAAGTTGATCATTGCCGAAGCAGAATATTGGAAAGCCTTTCAAAAATACTCCCGTTACCCATCTCTCTCCATTTTATCACAGCCATCACTGGCAATTGGTGATTGTTTAACCAAATTAATCACACTCGGAAGCAGGGGGAGCAAAGCCCTCCGATACCTGAACCTCCACTTTCTCTCGCTGAAGCACCTGCCAACAGTTGACACTGCGTGATAGGGAACCTGCTCAGTTTTTGCCTTCATAGCCAGACCCAGTCTGCTTCTTCAATCTCCAGCTCTTGATCTCTTACAAACTCAAGAGCCATCACCCTTCTGGCAGGCGTGGTTTAGTCCATCATACGGTGTAAACTGAAACTTGGGGAATAGCTCACAGAAACACTTTTCTGGTGTTTTCTGTTAAAACCTGCTAATCTCACACATCCCGTACTAATGCGGGGCCTATTTGCACACATGTTGTAAAACAGGTTCAACAGAAATAATATTTAGGCTATACTTGTACCCTGCTTGTGGACAAGGTTGCTTTTCTGAGTCCCTAAGAAGTATTTCTTGGTGACTAGCCATTTTATTAAGGTCTTTGTAAACAGCCTGGGGGGAGAATCTGGTTGCTCCAGAGACTCCCATGTAGTTTACTAGAAAATTGATCCATCTGTACAGAGATAAGACACTTGTTCATAGTCAATATAAGTTGTTCCTGCAGATGCAGGAGTGGCCGTACAGGACCGTGGTTTTGTTCACGGTTTAGTTGTGAGATGTTTCATGCACAGTTTGCAATAACCTGACAGTGACTGCCCATCCTGTTCAAGAGACTGATTCCACTCCAGCGTTACCCTAGACCAAGATCCTAATAAATTATTTTTCTTACCTAACTCTCCACCCACAAGCGTGTGTGCACTGGTGAGAGGACGGGACCAGCTCCGGCACTGATGCTCGTCAACAGGCACCACCTTTTCACACACGGTACAGCAACAGGGTCTCTGTGCTTCACACCGCTTCCCAGCAAGCAGAGCTCACTGTCGGGGTCCCCAAGCTCCCATCCCTGACCCAGCCTCCTAGGAACATCACAGTGACTCCAACCGGGACTAATGAAGTAGCACATCATACATCCTTTCTCCACCCCACGACTGGGGCAAAAGACAACAACATATTCTCCTGTAAATAACCATATTTTGTCACTGGGCTTCCTGTCCCAAGTCCTCCTGTCCCAGGAACAGCTTGCTCTACCTGCACAGCAAAATTAGGCCACCGTGTTTTCAACACACAACGCAGGATGTAGCAAGGAAAAAAAAATCACTTCTTGCATTTAAAGACCGCCTTAGAAACCCGCTAAGCCATGCAGGGAGGAGAGCAGAGCCAAGCCAAGAACTCCAACACTACTCACACTGAATAAAGAGCAGAGCTGTTTCACTTAGTATGTCACGCTATGTCTCAAGGTCTCCAAACCCTCCTGGAAGACTAAAGCAATCTGCCGCTCATTTTAAGATATGGAGCATATCAGAAGGGATCACAATCTGTCCCATGCGATATCAGTCAGAAGACTCTTTCAGGTTAACAGACGTTTCCCTGAGGATTATTCTCAGGGAAATAGGCGCTGCAGCCACGCTGCTGGGGAGGACAAGCCATCACCACACTGCAGGGGCAGCAGCACTGCTTGGCAGAAGCCCGTGCCCAGTTTTTACTACTTATTGTCGCACTGAAGTTTCCCTTTCTTCATTTTTCCCCAAAAAATTAAATTAAAAAAAAAATTGTTGGAGCACGCAGACTGGTAGGGACCTGTTATACTTCTCTAAGCCACAAGATGAATGAATACACAAGACAGTTTGACCAGAAAGCTGCAAAGCCACCAAAGCCTTGTCCCCTAACCCTGGTGTCCATGGTGCCCCCTGCCTCGCTGCCCTCAAGACCATTCATCCCACAGAAGCCCCAAGATATGCACATCACCTGGTTGCTTACAAAATACATTTTTTCCCCCCTGAGATATGGGTGTCATTTTTTTACCTCTACAGAGCAGCGCATTATCCCAGAAGTCTTCACTATCCCCAAGACTACTTCTTCCGGTGGTTAAAACTGATCTCTGGGTTCAAAAGATTTTTGTTCAAGCAAGATGGCAAGGAGACAGATGGATGCACGGAGAGCGGGCCAACTGCCTCGCTGCCTCCGAGCCAAGCAATAGAGAGGCAGTGGCTTAATATAGGCTCCATCTGCCAGGCCATGGCTCTGGAAAGAACTGCAGGTCAGAAAGCATGTAAGCAAGCTCTTCGCTAGACATACATGACCAGATTCCCACACAGCATTGGAGCTTTTAGAGGCAGCGTGCTCTTTACACAGACAGCGGGTCAGGCTCTCTCCACAGCTGTGAGCAGAGGCTTCCACCATGCTGAGGGAGAAATGGCTGAACCCCTCTGTGGTCACCGAAAGAAAGAAGATGCTCTGCTCCAGACTCTGGAGGTGTCCTTGGGGTGCACCACCCCTCCCCAGTGCTGTATTGTCAGCATGAAGCCTTCTGAGTCCACTGTGGCATATCCTGCTGCTTCCCACCCACAGCAGCCCCGGAGCTGCCTTTCCCCTCTCCTCCAGTCCAGAAGGTACAGGGAGACTTCTTCAGACTTTGGTGTCCACGTCTTAAAAGCCTAAATCCGGATCAACAGGTTCCCTTGTGGGTGTCAGGAGAGGTTCCTACAATCCAAAAAAATTAGAAGAGCTCCATCAACGCCTTGGTGAAGCTTCTCCTGCTGGGACATTTATTGTGACACCCAACATCTGTAGAGTCTCTTGGAGAGCCCAACATTTTGTATCAGGGTTGAAAATGATGCTTGAATGCATATGGGAGGCTCTCTCCGAGACCCCCTCCATGGGAACAACTCCCATGTCAGAAATCTCGGCCAAACTACTATTCAAAACTCATCTTTCTCCTGTATTTGTTTTCAAAACAGTGACTTGGTTGGAAATAAGTGCTGGGTTGGCAAAAGCCTCATAAAAGGCTCATGACTAAGATGGGCAATAATGCTGGTGTCACCTACTTGTCATCACTTTAAGGTAATTTAGCAAGCTGATGGCTTTGTGTGAAGAACTAATGACATTATTTTAATCTGTAAAAAATCAGGCACAGGAAAATGAGCTTTTGGCATCATACTAAGGAATAAAATTAACGTACAATCTCTGTATGCCAAGCTGAAATACAGTCTTTTTTTTGGATGCACAGTTTTAAGCATTCAAGTATTACTAATACACCTGCAAATTTGAAGTGAAGAGGAAATTACATTTTTTGTTGCTTAATAAAGGATTTCTCTGTGCTGCACACTAGGAGTTTGCTGGGGCCAAACCCAGGGTAGATGCAGAGCAAACCCTCCCCTCTCTGCACAGCCCTACAACACATCACAGCGGTCCCAAATCCACTAGACGCAAGTGCCCCCGGGGCTGGGGGCAATGCCCTCGCAGTAGCCTGGGTCTCAGTTATGCTCAGGGCTTTTGAGCTGCCTTATAAGTGACCCAGGGGAAGGGAACGCAACATAAATACCCAAATAAATTCCAACCAGCTTGTGCAGAGCTAACCCCAAACTTGCAGGGAAAAGTTTTAAAAGAAAACAAAGACCCCAACCCCAAGGAGTTTGCTTCAGGAATCAAACTTACAAAGCTTTGGAAGAAAGGAAATTAACTCTCTCCTCCTTCTTATAGTTAATAACTTGTTTGTGAAATAAATACTATTACTTTATCTAAAGGAAGAATTCCCGCCTGCCATTCTTGCACATCTTGCTGGGTGTCGCATCCCAGCTCTCAGAGTATTCCTGCAGCTACAGCAGAGAGACCTGTTGGCTGTCGGTGCCGTCAGACTATCACATGCAACACATTTCATTCACATTGGCTTATCTACAAAGTCTTTTCCTTTTAATTTTTTAATTTTTTATTTTTTACAGCTTGCTTACAGTGAAAACCTAGATAATCCTTATAAAATAATTTATTACAAACGTGTTGCGAGTGTTCAGTTTCATTCTTATTTTGTTCTTCCCCACTCATCCCTGCTGCCTTGCTCGAGGTGTTAACAGTCTTGGCCTCACAGCACAGCTCTGCTCCCTGCCTGCCTGGTGAACGCCGTTACTCCCATCCTGGCACACGGGGTTGTAGCAATTTATCCCAAGTATCCAGGTTTTCCCACAAATCTGCAGCACAGGAAGGGACTGAAGGCAAATTTTCCCCTTTCAAAGGGCTTGTTCTAACCTTGGAGAACTTTATTATACGGTTATAAACCTAAAGGTTCATTTAGATTTAAAAATTCTAAACAGCAAGAATTAACATAGACTGCATCTTGTGTTTCTATATAATTTAGAACAAGTTTTTAGGATTTTTAGTTTTAAACCAATGCATAAAACCACGCTTCTTTGTGTCTACAAAACAGCGCAATCTCTGGCATACCGTATTCTCACGAAACATCTTCAGCACAGACACCAGAAAAAATAAGATATCGATAAACCAATAAAGATGTCTTTAAAGTTTAATGGATGATTCATAGGATGCGATTTAGCACGATAAAAGTCCAATGTAATGAAGCAAAATTTAATCTGAAATTAAAACAAAACAAATTGCCATTTATTATAAGTAACTGAGAACATGTATCAAACTGTTCAGTTGGGTGCTAGCTGACCCAACGGCAGACTGGCACAGCACCAGGTTACTAAACACTAGAATAAAATATCTGGATGTTTTTACATCTCCTCAAGTATTTTGGAGCAAACCTAATTCTTGGATGCCCTTTCTTGGCTCAGTCTCAAACTGGCCACAGCCTGGCATGGAAAACTGCCTCTGCAATGACTTCGCAAACAAACAAAAAAAAAACATGCTGAAAAAAATGTAGGAAGGCCTGTCCCTCTTCCGAGGTGAGTCTGTCTCCATGTCTGATCTCCCAAAAGTATAAAAGCATTTTTTGGGTTTAAAAAAGGGACTGTGGGATCCTCCAGCACTGGCACAAATACAGAGATTAAACACAGCAAGGGAAAAGTGCAAGTCCTCTTCCAACTGAACCAAAGAGAAGCCTTCAAATGTGCAAATACAGGAAGAAAAATTAGAAGGGCAGAGCAAATCATGTGTGAAAATAAAGAAGAAAACAGCAGGAAGACGCTTGAGGAGCACAAGAAATGACCACTGATATCAAGCTTCCTCATCTGTTGCCATAAAGAGCTACCAGAATAGCCAAAGCTTGCTTCAATCTACCGTCACACCCAAGAACCAGAGAAGCAATCAAAAGCTCGTTTGGTTTTCTCAGCTAAAGAGAAAAATAGTGGTAAAAAATAGTTCCAGGCAAACTGAAACGTTCTCAGCAGTCCCAGACTTTTGTTTTGTTTCCATTCCTAGGACTGCTTTAAAAATAAAAGCTCATTTTGACATGAAAAATTAATGTGTTTCCCTTTGAAACGGAAATAAAATTTCACTTTTAATTGCTATGTTATTAACTTTGTCTTGCTGTTTGCTGAAAGTAATCTGAATTTCTGAGTAATTTGTTTTGCTTCTCATGCTGAAAGCTCCTTGTAGAAAACAGTTCATTTTAAAAAATTGCTCAGCTATCACTAAATGCACATGATTTGTATCAGAAAGGTGCAAAGCAGACTGCGCTCGTGCCTTGGAGAGTTCTATTAAAATTAAATAATTGTTTTTGAATTTCTGAGGTCAAATTGCTGAGGATTACAGTTTTTTATTCTACTGCTAGTCAGACTTCGGCTGGCGCAGCTCTGGTTTATCAGGGAGCCTAAAGGAAAGCTCCCTGTCCTGGCTCAGCAGCGTGGAGTGTTAGGGGGGTGACAAAGGAGTTAAAACCTCCTTTTAAATGTTGCTGAATGTAATTGCTCTGCTAGGAAGGGGGAGAAAAAAAAAGAAATGAGACTGAACTCCACCTATTGTCTCTGTTCAACCAAGCCCCAACAAAAAGCAAGATGATCGTGGAACGACACCGTGCAAATTGTTTCTAGTTTGGCTTGCTCTGTACTTTGGAGTAACTCCTTCCCATCCACGTTTGCTGGAACCGCATGTACCTACAGTCACCCCCTTCCCTCTTCAGGTTTTGAAATACCAAGACCTAAAACCTGCTCAGCTTCTCCATTCCAGAAGGCTCCTCCAAGGATTGTACCTTCCTCCTCCTCCTCCTCTCCAGACCAGTTCCCAAGGAAAACAGCTCCCTCCAGACTCTGCCCATGGGACACGCCAGGACAGCCCCATCCTATTGCCCATGCTGCACAGCTGGGGACCAGAGCTGCATCCCCCCTCCCCAACAGCACCAGCAACCATCCAGAAGAACCTCACTCTCCAAAATGCTGCAAGGAGTTAAAACTTTGAGGAAAAAAACTTCTAGAGCAGAAACAATCACTAACTAAAAATGTTTTTTTCTTGTCCAGCAGAAGGACGGGATCTATCTGCAGCCTGTCCCTTGGCAGGGAGCTGGTCCTGCCGACACCGGGGCAAAGCCACACCACACGTCCTGAGCCACAACAGACTTCCCTCAGCAAATCATCAGGTGGACAAGAGAGGATTTATAGCGACTCCAGGGCTGGGAATGGCAGCAATAGCGTTTAACACAAGAAAAGCAAAGCGGATCCATAATCCATCAGCATCATGTGCTGTTCTGCCACTGAGAAACTAGAGTTAGGAACAAGAAAAAAAAAAGTGAATATGAATGAAACCGAAGCAGTGAGAAGACTTTTAAAGTTTCACAAACTTTTCCGCTCACTATACCAGGCTTCATCTGGGCTCGAAATGGGTGAATCCACAAAACTGCTGCAGTAGATGCCAGAATACACCCAGATTTCTGTCCTGCAGTGCTAATCCACTCAAAAGTCACGTAAAATTTGCACGAAATTTATACCAAAGAGGTGGATGAGAAATCACTGAAGAGGTCTTAATGGCCAAGAGAAGCAAAGCAGTAAGTTTTGCTAATGGTTATTTGGAAGAAGGACCTACAAACTTCTATCTTACAAGTATCTTACAAAAGAGGACAGGAAAAGAACTGAAGTACAGAAACACTCAGAGAGGCCGATATTGGGCAATCATGAGAAAATTTAAAAAATAAAATAAAATGGGAAAACAAACATTTACTGGGCCCTTATTATGCAAAAATTGCACTTTAAATTTGCCCATCTCCCTGATTAGGCCTATTTGCAATCCCAAAGACTTGCTTGACATTAATCAAGTCACATTAAATGGAAAGATTAGTTACTCAGCTCATAAACAAACTGCCCCCCGCCCCCCCAGCGCATGAGAAGTTTCTCGCTACTACTTTAGCTTGCCGCACCAGATTTTTCCCTCCTTTTCTCCTGATGCCGGGATTGCAGGCGCAGTACCAAAGGGCACAGGCTTTGCACAGCTCAGCTCTCGCTTCCCAGCTCAACGTAGACTTGTTGGAAGACCGTGGTTTCAGTTTTGTCACACTGTCAGCGAGTTTCTGCATCATTCACCAACTGCTGCAATCACTGGATGGGGGCTGCCAGTGCACAACACTCCCAGAGAGATTCTCCACCCCTCCAGACACCCACTTCCAGCTCCCGTTGTTGTCCAAAAAGTTGATTTGTCACCCGGTGTGCAGTAGGTCAATAATCACACACTCAGGAGAGATACTCCTGATTTAATTTAGGGTTCCACAAGCCCAGATGCTCAGTGGTTTCCTCCAAATCAAAGCTTGCAGAGTTAGTAATTTTCCAAGCCTACAATGATTGGTCAATTTACATACAATTATAATACTGCTGACAATACTTGTACATGCTCAGGGGAAGGGTCTTCACCCAGACAAGGATCGTCTTGACTCATGGGTGTGATTTTTAGTATTAGAATGAGGCTAGTTCAGTGAAGGATACATGAACATGAGTTTGCTTGCCAACTTGGCACTGTACCCTCTTCAAGGTCTAAAGGCTCTGGGATGTCCTTGCTCAAAGCAACCCATCTACTCGTTCTGCTGATGAGGGAGGCCTTTATCTTTAACACAGCCAAAGAACACCCTTCTCGAACTAAGCATAACATTGCTACATTGTTCGAAAAGTTTAACCTTCAACACCATCACCACCTTGGTGCTGACCAAGAGTCAAGTGGCTCCTCTCTGCACTTCTCCATGCTTTGCTGGTGGTACGGTAACTCTGTGTGGTGTAAAACACGCCCATAGCTACCTCCTGCAGCACTCAGCCAAGCACCCCAGTTAAATACGGGCAGGACGAGGAAGTTTGCCACAGTCTTGTGAGCTACAAATCAAAGCTTTGCCTTCAATGCTCCTCCATCAGCTGGCCTCCAAAGGCATGAGGTACCCACAGCACTTCTGCACAAGATTAAATAGAGCCTTTCTCCTTTCCAGCTCGAACACAAACAGGCCATGGGGGTCCCCGGCGCCAAGAGAAGGGATTTCAATATAGTTTCATGAGCAGAGAACCTAATTTTTGGAGAGTACTCAATTCCCCTATAGGTATCCCATGATGAAGCCAGGTCTCCACAGATGCTCAGAGCTAGAGTAGATCAAGGAAGGGTTGGGGAGTAGTTTTGAAAACTCTTTTCCTACACTCAAGTGACAAAAATCAAAGCTACTGACATGCAGGACTGTCAGGAGCTGGACACAAGGGAGACTGGTGATTTTCATTAGCTGTAACCATGTCTGCTACATTGACTGAAATTTTATAGCATCAGTTAAAGTGAACATATTAGGAAAAAAGCCAAACAAAATTAGGATGCAAAAGAGCGGCAGTTTTCTTGAATATCAAGGAGTGCCACTGTTTATTAATGTTGACTTGTGCATACCACACATACAAACAAGTACAATTTTTGTTGAGTTGTGGCTTGTTCATGTCCAGTAAGGCCTCAGAATGGCTGCTGTCACACAAACTGGAATAATCCATAAAATAGTTGTCTCCAACAAGGAAAGGAAGTTAAATACAAAAACCTGTTAAACTCTTGTTAAGGATTTAACTGCATTGACAAAAATAAAGGGCACCTCAGGTTCAAGGTTGCTCTTCTGCCCCTAAATCCCCTGCTCAGCAGCATACTGCATCCAACGCCCAAGTGCATCTCCTGCCACGCCTGGAGGGAAAGGCTGAGCTGAGCACAGTTAACCCTGGACTTTTCTTTTTGCTCAGTTTAGTTAGCCCCACCACATTGTGGTGATGTTGAGTCCATAGTTCTTTGTTCATCTTCTGCTCCTGAGCGTCACAAATGGTTTATTTTCCCCCCTTCGTTACAAAAGCTGCCACAATAGCATTGCTACAGCTTGTAGAGCTCTTTCTGTCTGCATTTGGATGGAGCCCAACTCCCACACCCCCAAGGAGGAAGACTCTTCCCCCAAGGCTCACCCAAAACCACCCAGATTCCCCATCTTTTGTTAACAATAAAACTACATCCTTTGCACAGCCATGCAAAGTCCATGCCACCAACACTCTCAGCAGCACTCCTACCAAAAAGTCTTTTCTAACGCTATTAGATACGAAGTCGCCCCGTTCATCCTTCCTTCCAACCCTCTTATGTCTTTGGGAGACTTATTTTTCTTTCCGCCATGAGAATAAGCATAGTAAAAAAAAAAAAGAAAATTATTTTTCTTTGGGCAGCTGTCAAAAAAGCAGAGAGAAAAGCAAGGCACATAAAGCATTTTCTTTTCTCTCCAGCACTGAGGAGCACTCTCCCCCAACATAACCCCGACCCCAATTGCAGTTGTTAACCTTTCTCCACCAAATTAGGACTTGGCACGTGGAGAGGGTGAGAGAAGTCCTTCCACTCGTATCAACAGACAACGAAGCCGAGACCCACACAAACTTTATGCACTTGCGGAGACTCAGAATGAAACATATTGCCCCCAAACTGTCGACAGTGCTGGCTGTACAGAGGAATATGGCCAGCAAGCGGGAAGCGGGGACCAGTGCTGGAAGATGGACTGTGAGCCAAGACCTGGGTTTTTGGCTTGCTGGATGAGCACACATGCTCTGCCAATGAAAAATGAAGAAGCTTCAGAATTTCCAGAAGGGGGATATTTTAGTTGGACAAAAAGGGGCTTTGTTTGCAAATCTGTTGGGTTTTCTGCATTTTATATATTAAACAGAAGCAGGTTCAGAAGTAAAACCTCAATTCAGAGTGGTAAAGTCATTCTGTTCCATTAGGAAATGTCAGAACGAAATAATCCATAAAATAGGTTTCCTTTTTCAGGGTTATTTAAAAAAAAAACCAACAACCCAGCCGAGGAGCTCGGGATGAATTCTTAAATAATTCAAACCATATTGATTGAAATATTCCACCTCACCCTCCTCCTGACAAGCTTAAAGCTACATGCATAAACAGTGACCTGCAGCCAGACTCTCATCTGATTGCAGGAAAATATCATCCAGGAGGTGAAGGAGGACCTTGAGCCCAGCCTAGGAAAGGGCAGGACCAACCCCAGGTACAGGGGCAGCACCAGGTGAACTTTTTCAGCCGGTGCCTCCTTCAGAGCATGGGGAACACATCAAAGCAACATCTTGCAAAAAAGGCAGATCAAAGCAAAAACATCTTGTTGTTGTTGGAAATAAGAGATAACACCACCAAATAAGAAATAAGCACCGTCCACAAAAAAAATTAAACCAAATCTCTCGAGTTAAAGCTTATACCGTGACAAGGCGTACCAGGGGAGAGGCCATGCACCTGCACTACAAAGGCAGAACCAAGTACATCCAGCAAAGGACATTCATCATCCTCATGCGGGAAGTACCCCCCTGCTCCTCTGCTGCTGTCATGCTCCAGCCCCAGAGAGCCATCGTTCACTCAGAGCCACGAAGAGTTAAGCCCTGCCGAGGAAAGCAACTCGCTGCAATGGCAAACCACTGCTTGGATGCCTGTGCGTGGTGCCCCCATGACCTGCTCACTGTTTGTCTTCAAACAAAAGGCTCAGTGCCTTTTCTTACGGGACAGGGAGGAGTTTCCATGGTTAATTTTGACACCTTTCCCCCCGCACTGGGGAAGCTGAGTGCTCCTGGTAGCAGGAAGAGTCTTGGCAAGGGCACAGCAGGGGATTGGTGCTGGAGCACAGTAAGCACAGACCTTGCCAGCTTATAGACTTAACACTACCCACATGGCCATGTAGTTTAATAATGAGACATAAAAGAAACTAGAATACAAATTAAACTGACTGTTTTTCTTCCTGAAAGGATCTCTACCTTAAGAGCAGACTCAAAGGTCTTTTCCAACCTAAACGACTCTGTGATCCTATCTCACCCAATGTGAAGGAACTGGCCATCTTCACACCGGTCAAAAAAATAAAGAAGTGGGATATGTCTCACCACACTTTAACATGTTCCAAATTTTTTTTTCCCCCCCCAAGCTGTGCACATACGCAGATTTCTAAGGCAAGGCTTGAAAGGGCAATCATTTTTATAGCAATGCCAATGAGAGATCTAACAGTAACTTACATTTCCGATGACTAAAGCAGAGCTATTTCAAGGGTAACTGAGGAACATAATCAGGAATGAGTCCCAGGCTGCCTTATGTAGAAGGCATTTAGTAAAGAAAACAGCCCTAACTAGAGCTGCAATGAAATATGTTTTCCTTCATTTACATCCCAAGAGCCTCTCTCGCTCACCCGTGGCCACGCTCCACACGCAGCGCTACCCAGCTCAGAGCAAAAGAGCTGCTGGAAGCACTAACGGACAGATGTCATTAACACAAAGCTCCGGCCTGGAGAAGCGATGGCCACAAACTTGAGACCATCCAGCTCCCGTTATCTTGTGCCGTTAGAAGAAAGGGGAAGAATGGCCTATCCAATTCCTGTTACATCAGTTTTGGGTAGGAAAAATTATATTCTTGCATCAAAACCAAGCGCATGTTATCTATGGCAAAGTCTAATCCAAAATCCAAACTCAGTTCGGATTCCATGACCGTAGATGAAATCTGAAATTAAAGCATGTTCACACAGTTTTCTTCCCCTGCCTCTGATCAAAACCTTTGTGTTTTGCCAAGGAAAAGTTAAGATGAGCCTCTCTGTGTCCTGTGCAGCTTCTCCTTCTGTCTGCCTTTTGAGAAAGGGACATCTCGCTCCCTATTTCTTTCTGGGGACTTCAAAGAAAGCCAATTTTTCATTCTGCAACGCTGCATCACTGTAATAGCTTCAATAACAGCTTATCGTTACAACCCTCCCAGGTATTGCTGTATTTGTACAGAGAGGACACAGACTCCTTTAGGAGTTGCACCCACAGAAAATACTACAGACAAGAGGAACCCCCACTCCTTTCCCCACCCAAGCCATCCCACAGGAAGGTGGGGCCATCTCAATCTCACCTGCAGCTCTAAGAGTAAGGCATCAGCAACCTGATGCGATCCACATGGTTACGAGCATCTTCTGCTCTTCCCAGCGCCCCTCTCATGTTGGGGGGGTTGAAGGAAGGACTTGGGGAGAGACTGATTGCCCATACACCATTCCTCCTGCAAGCACTACACAACAACGTGTCATTGGCTGCTATCATTGGGTGGATTTGCTTCTCCTGGAGGTACATTATGGCATGCTGGACTTTTACATCTGGAGGTTACCAGCTGAAATTTAAGACTTTTGAAATCTATGTAATAATAATAATACTTAACAGCTAGCACATGTCTAGGACATGCAGACCTCCATGAGGTACGAGTCTCAATCTTTCAACCTCTCTTGCCATTCCGGTATCTTCCAGCTGAAACCAGCCACAAAGCTCTCCAAGAAATGCCTCTCATTCTGCCAATCCAATGATACATCCTCATTCCCCCTTTTCTCAAAGAAAGGATCCTGATGTCATCTACCAGAAGGGGAAAAAAAAAATCAACACAAGGACCCAGAGCAGATTCGCAACGAGGGCGCTCACAATCCATCAGCACAGCTCAGATATCAGCAAATAATCTTCAAACATCGACAAATATTTTCCTAGTGCGAGTCTGCTGACTACTTGTCAGACTGGAAAAACATCAAGGTTCGATTGCGATTCATTTGGAACAGGACTTAGAGCACGTATTGAAAAAGTCTAGAAAGGGTGTATATGTGTGTGCGTGTGCCTGTATATATATAAAAATAATATCTATATATAAAAAAGCATGCCTGCTGAAAACATGCCTGCAGCTGCATTTTACAGATAACAGAATCTGACTGAAATGTGGGAGTCAAACAGCCATTAAAATCAAGAGAAGTCAAGAAAAAAAAAAAACACCCCGCAGATGTGTAAGGAAATTACAGCATGGAAACACATCCCTCGAAGAACGATGACGGGTGAAATTGTTGCAGGTAAAAAAACCGCAGACACTGATCCTGTGCTTTTTTAGCCCTATATATAATCCAGAAACACAAGAGAAAACAACCCAAGGTGACAAAGAAAGCGTAAGTGAGGAGCTCGGGGGAGAACTGCAGTTATGGGCTACTGATATCTTTATTGCATTTTTTCCAATCAACTCCACAAACGAGACGCACATTATCGCTGCAATTAAACCACTTTCCTATATTTCATTCAAACCATTTTTTCCACAAAGCATATACTCTACAGGGATGCCCGAGTACACGCTAAATTAAAAAGAAAAAAAACAAAACCAAAACACAACAGCACACACAATCAGCAGCAGCAATTATCAGAGTATCACATTCTTCTGAGTCCCATTAGCAGCGGGCTAGCTGCTGCTGCTTACACAACATATCTGCGCCTTCAATTTTGGAGGGGAGTGGTCTAAAACCCATTCAATTTGATGGCTTTAGTGGGATTTAGGTACTTACATACCCTGGTGGGCAACACTCAAATGGTCTCGACTCCCAGAAACTGCCGGGGACACGAACAGCATTCAGGTTTCTAGAGGAGTTGCTCTCTTGCTTTCATCAAGAGTTTCTTGGAAAACCCTATTCGTTTTCCTTGACCAATTGTGTCAGAAATAAAACCTTTTAACTAAAAATAGCTAGGCTGGACTGCTTGCTAATTTTAGAGGGTGCATTTGCGGAGACGTAATAAAAAGATCAGCAAGCAGCACAAATGTGCTTCGCTCATGCTAATAACCGAGTAGAACATTACACAGAATGACAACCATAAAATCATCCAACTACCATTCTGTACCTAGCACACATCCTGCTCTCCACATAACATATATTCACTTACAGCTCAAAATATCCACCGTTAGGCATGCCCTCTGCATGAAAATGAAAGTCTTCATTTTTTGACGTTACAGGAATTTTTAATTATTTGATCCAAACTGTGTTTCTAACAAACGTTCCCCTTGCAGTACCTCCAGGGCCAGCTACAGGGGATGCTGTATTACGATGCTGCAGAAACCACCAGCTGAAATGATGCCCACCCCTTCCATTTTATGAGCAGAGGATAGTCCTCCCATATTCTGCACCTGCTCTCAGCCATTTCGTACATTTTCTGCATAGACCAAAAGTCTGCAGGGAAAACCCAGACTGGTGAGTCTGTCCACTGGAAGGTTTTGGTGTTGAATTCAGCTGAGCCATGGTTTCAGGAGGGATGCTGCAAGTCTTTCTTCAAGGGACTCAACAACAACCATCCGTGTTTTGTGATCTTCCCCAAGGGCTGAACGCTTCCTTTAAAACATCAGGAGAGAGGATTTCTAGTGGGAGCTTGTGAAGTGCTCCAGGAACCTCTCCCAGGGCCGTGGTTCACCAGGGCAAGCTGGGCACCAACTGGGAGGCCCATAGGCACAGTTGGCACCTCTCCAGCAAGGACCTACACTCACACCACCCCCACAATAAAGTGCTTCTAGGCCAGAGCTGGTTCCCACCTGGTCTGCCTACACAGGAAAGTCTGGGATCATCAGAGGAAAGATAACAGGCACAATCCCCCTGGCATTAGTTGAGAAGCGGAGCTCAACGTCCGCCTTGTTCATCAGCTGAGGTCACCTGTGGCCTTGAGGCTGCAGCCCACACTGCAATTTGACAGAATAGCCTGTTCTATTTCCTTTTAATAGATTTTATTTAAGAAAGGATGAGCAAGCAAATATGCACTAAGCAAGCATGTTTACAAGATAATTCAAGATAGGACAGAAGGCTGATCAAATTGTGGTCGTAACTGAGGCTGAAACCAGTAAGTTTAAATAGCTCTAAATCATCAAACCACCCAATTAATATAACATGTAATCAAACTGAGTTATGAGATTGAAAATGAAAAGAAATTATTCATCACTGGTCTTGCTGTGGGAGTGTGCAAGTGGAGAAACAGATCTGTTACATCCGAGACCTAGTCAAAGGACTCCTCAGCTGAGGATGCATGTGAGACCACCAGCAAAAACTGTTCTCTTGAAATGTCTTCAGACTTACTCAAACACTCTCTAAAAATACATTTTTTCCAGGACAATTATTCTAGCTACTTCAGTATTTCACTAGATATCCTTTAATAGATTTTTCTGAGGGTTGTTTTTAAGTTAACCTTCCCCCTCAAAAAAAAAAAAAAAAACACTAGTACACAACCATCGTTTGACCTCAAACTTCTAGGTGTTTGATGGGCATGGGTCTTTCTCATGATTGAGTCATGAAAGTTCTGCTGGGTACAAATGAAGTTTGCCATGTTTTGTGTGCTGGAAAACACTAAGTTCACTCAATCTGCCCCCTTCACCAGGCTAGGAAAAACTTTCCAAATGTAAAGTGAAAAAGATTTATAGAAAAAAAATCTCAGTAAAAATAAAAGCTATCTATAAAGCATATCATCCTCTTGACATGCTATAGAGTCTAATATGGTAAGATGCCTTTGCCAGGCTGAGATCTAACCAATTTTTATATCCTTTAGAGAGCACCTTGGCTGGGACCAGAGCGGCCTCAGAAACAGTCTCAGCTCTGCCCTGCTGTCACAGCCCCTCATGCCTCCACCCCAGCGTCGTCCTCTGCAAAACAGAGGAAGTTACCCTGAATTTCTTCCATAAAACATTGATGTACGCAGACGAAATCACTCTACAGTACCACACCACCACCATTTCTCGCTGCACTGAATGGATACCATTCCTGAAAAAGTTCAAGTTTTTCAGTAAAAGATGGTATTTCAGATGTCAGACAGACCTGACCCTCAGTTCTCATGGCCACAAACACAGACTGGTCTCTAAAACAAGCACATCCAGCCTTGCTCACATCAACCACCAAACTCTTTTGTAGAGAGGCGACCTCCACGCCGCCTCCTGCGATCGCTCCCTACTGCTGCTGTCTCCAGTGTTCTCGGATCAAGGCTCAAACTCACTGCAAGCACCACCCCAGGAAGAGCTACTGGCAATGTCATTAACTCTACCAGAAACACACGCAGAAAATTTCACTATCATTATGTGTCGGTGCCAGGAAGCAAATGTAAAAAAAAAAAAAAAAAAATCACCAAAAAAGAAAATAAAACCTCTGGATTCCTGGGCCAGAAAGAGACTGTTACAGGTATATATAAAACCATGTGCTTTTAAACAGTATTTGTATTGATACTGGTAATTAAAAGCGATAGCACAGAAGCAGCCTCCCAACAGTTTAACGCTGGGACAGGTTTCCCGTGGCCCTCCCCAGCCAGGCTACGTCTGAGCAGCCAGCCAGCGGCACAGCACACGCCGTAGTTGACATTTTATTAACAGCTCCGTTAAAATAAGCGGGAGCGCATCCAAGCAAACAATCCCCAATCAATAGCAGAGTTTAAATTAAGACCTCAGCTGAGCCGGAGAGGTGGGGCAGGACCAAAAGGCAGCCAAAGCAGCATGGGGAAAGGTGACATCCCCGCCCCGGGGCGCGATGCCTGACTCACAGCTCTGCTCTGAGCCAAAAGTGGGTTTTTTTAAAAAAAAGAGAGCAGAAACCCACTCCAAGGTTCTGCGGAGGGCTGATCGCCATGGCGCAGCGGGATGATGGATGCAGATAAGAGTACATGATCCTGGCTTCTCCTGGCTGGGGTCAGAGCTTCACCTGCTGAGTTTCAAAGGCTGGAAACATCTCAGAGGAGGGGGGCGAGCAGCTTCAGCAGCAACACGTTGCCCGTTTGCTCTGCGCGCAGCATGTGCATCCCCAGCGGCTGCTCTCTCCACTCCCAAAGTATTTGCAGCAGCCAGAAAAGTTTCCTAGGCAGTTCTAAGATGCTCCCAAACCACCATCCTCATGGCACAAGTTGCGTCTCCAGCTAGGGGAGCCCAGCTCCCCGCAGCACCTGCAGAGCCGTGTCCGGGAGGAGCGGGACAGGAAGGGGAGAATTTACAAAATGCACACCCTGTGTAAGGCTGCATGAAGTATTTCAGGGGCAAAACGTTCGCTCTTCAGAGGCATGTTTATGATGCAAAGAATTAGATAAAAACCATCTCCTGTAGGGACAGTTCAATGCACAGACAAGGAGTAGAGTCCTGCCACGAGCAGAGAAATCACACTGAACCCATCTGTGGCTGAAACTGCCCCAAATCCGATTCTCCTTCCCGTCCCACTGCCCCATGCCTCAACAAAATGAATAAACCCAACCTCACAGCAGCATCCTGAGGATAAAACCCATATGTAGCTTGTAGGATGGGCAGGTGTTCTGGGGATGTGGCCGAGCAACATGGCTTGAGACAGGTTTTGGTCCTTACACACAGTAATTGTTCCCACTCTACCCTCCATCTTCATGTGCAGCTCAAAAAATAAAAAAGGCATCAAGACACACTGAAAGTTAACTCCAGTCCTAAAGAATCTCAGGTGGCAGCTGCATTTCCAAGCACTTTGTGTCCCTTGTCAGCTGCCAGGAGATACAAAGGCATTTACCCCTGCCCCAGCAGAGCACTACCCAGATTGAATCAAACGGACATTAACCATCACTTAAAAGGGATAGTGGGGAGGCAATTAAAAAATACTCTTTAGATTATGAAATTTATTACGTTTTGCAGTAATATCAAGGTGCTATAGCACACTGTGTACTCATTCTGGGCCAAAGCTGACTTCATCAGCACACCCAGGATTGTTTGCTAAATCAGACCAGGACTAGGGCATTTGAAAGGGCACATGCCCTTGCGAATGATGATTGATTAGCACTCCACCAAATTAAAAGCACAACAAAAGAAAAACCCGGATCATTAACTAATTCACTATTAGAGTAAATCAAGCTGTGCTGCTTTAGCAAAGAAGAGCAGGGATTTCTAAAGAAACAGCCCCACACACGCAGAGAGCACGCACACTCACTCCACTAGCCCACTGGCGTTTGTTTTTATCTTTTTGCTAAAAAGCAGCAAGTCCCAGTTTGCATCTCCAACGTTCATTAATCATCTTCTACTGACTTTGTTCAGTAGAACATTAAACGATGAAAACTTCAGCGTTGCTCTTTTAAACACTGAGGCACCCTTGTCATCTGCCAAGGATGAACGGTTTGGTTGCCAAAAAAAAAAGTTAAACAAAGCAACAGGAAGACTTTAGGCCGGCAGAATATAACGGTCCACGGCTGGATTTGGGCCAAATGACTAGAAGTGACCCCACTGCATTTTTAAATTGCCATCTGGTCCCGCAAGCGAGAACAGCACACTGATCATCCAGGCCAGAGTAAAATGGATGGCATACAGCCTGCACTTAACTCGCAATTAAATTTTCAGTGGTTAATGAAGCATTACTGCAAACATAAGCACCCATGTTCCTTCTGTTGGCCATGAAGAGAGGGAGAAGTGCCTCTTTAGGGGGTCCCCAGGGGAAAACCCCATTAGAGAGCAGTGGCTTTCAGATGCATCTCTTCGCTGACTTAGACAGGGGTGGCGACTTCATCAGCTGAAGGTGAAGAGGTCAGTTCATCACTTGGGGTTGGAGCTCTTTCTCAGCTGGTCATGACAGAGGTTAGCTGTGACAGGGAGCCCACACTACCTGGCTCTGATGGAGACATCTCAAGTTTGACGGGCCAGACTAAGCTTAAATAGTGAAGCACCCAGAAATCCTGGAGGATTATTGGAGTAAACTCCGCACAGATGTCAATCTCGTGAAAGTTCGGTGCATAAAGTATCTTCAATTTTATAATAAAAGTGCTCCAACACTCACAGCAAAGGAACGCAGCCTAGCCACAACGACGTGTTTTTCCTGCAACCCCTGCAGACCCTACCTGGCCTGGAGCAGAGCTTTCTGCCCCTCCTACAAAGCTCAGCAGCTACCCCAGAAGCCAAAACTGCTGGGGAAGCCACCACCAGCTTTTGGCCAGCAACGCAGAGACACGGTGAAAGTCTGTGTCAGCAGTGCCAGCAGGTCTGAACTGAGCATAAAAAAGGTGCTGATCCAAGTGAAGAAAACATTTTGGTTTTTTTCCAAGATCAGCACACTAAATTTTATTTTTTTTTATTTTGGTCATCAGTGTTAATGAAGTTGCAGGTTAACTGAGGCAGAAGGTGAGAAAAGCCCTCTAGGTCTGTATCCCCCCAGTTTAGAGGTGCTGATGTGCGGGTTTGGGCAATGACTGAACGAACCACACAGCTTGCTGCTTCTTGTAGTGACACCGCAGCCACGCAGCCCATCGCATCAAGATTCTAGTACCTGATTAGAACTGAGAGACATCCCCAGCCTTGTAACACAGCCCATCACGTTAGAAACAGCCTCTTGCTTTGGAAATGAAACTAAAGTGTCCCCATTTCTTCCTTCAGCAGCTTGCAGACTGAGAGGTGTATCGAATGGGAACATAATGCCTCGACCGAAACATTTACTTCCCTGAAAACAATCTTCATACAGCGGAACTGACAATGTTTTTCAGTAACACTCGAAGACAAGTCAAGGACAGATTAAAAAGATGCAGTAATCTAATTATTTTTTTTCCTCCCTCCAGTAGAAAATAATGCTTTCAAATGTAAAATATCTACTTCACTAACTTTGTTGTACAAAGCATATTTGGGAAGAAACATGTTATTATCATTTCAAACCAGAGTAAGTGGAAAGCTTTAAGCCTGGGTTATTAGAAGATGTGATCGAAGGTTTGCAAACACTACAACGTACAGAAAGCATTTTTATAGCAAAAATAATGATATAAAATATGCTGAGGGGAATGGCAAGTGTACAGAATAGTTAATATCCTAAATATACATGGGAACCAAATGGCAAGAATGAGCCCTCGGCACCCTCTGCTTAAGATAAGCTCCTACAAAAGCACCTACTACCTGGACTGCTTGGTGCTGCCAACCAAGAGGATGAGCCTAGTAGGGCTGCTTCCAGCCAAAACTCCGCATTTGGAGAAGAGTGAAGGTATTTGCACCCCGTATCAGCAGGTGTCAGTGTGCTGGCAAAGCCTGAGGAAACTAGCCATTGGATTTAGGTGCTACAGAGAGGCACAGAGGAGTTTGCCAGCAGTACCTCTGCCACCGATCAAGGTGGTACTGAAGTCATCTCTCCCAAGTAAACATTTTTCCCGACTTCCTGCAAGAGAAACACTACTGCATCCTCCCTTGCCCTCTTTGATGGAGGTTAGACAGGAGGTCCTGGGGCACCCAGGCTGGTGTTGAACCTCTGCACCCACAGTCACTCATCCAAGAGCTCTCACAGCAGCTCTCTGGCTAAGCCCCATGGCCACCAGTTCCAGAAGCATCCCTGCTAATCCATTTTCTGGAAAACATTTCTTTCCTTCTTGCTAACACCAGGCCCACACAGTTCATCTGACTCTTCCTCCAGTGTTTCTCAAGTAACTTGAGTACCCAGAGCCAGTTGGTCATATCTCAGGAGACCACAGCAGAGCATTGTGCAGGTCTCCTAAGAAAAAGGTTTGGATCTGGCATTGACACGCAGCACCGTCCCCATGTTTGTTGTACAACAGCATGTGCTTCGCCTCAACCATATCTGCCTGCCAGCTCCCTGGGGTTGCTCACGCTGCCGGACACAAACGATGCCCTCAGCAGGTTTCATCCAGAAAAATCCTAAAATGTGCAAATCAAAAGCAGCTCTGGCAACCCACAGTTGCCCCTTGCAACCTGCACAGCACATCTCATGGCTCCCCCCACACAGCCCACAGACCCTTCCTGGGTTACAACAAACACCCATCACACCGTCAGCTTGTAGGGCTCCACATCCACGGCAGGAGGGTGACACAGACAACGACTCTGCCAATTGTAGTCTCCAAAACCAGCCCAACACCCCTCCCAAGGGGCATCCACTGTGCTTGCAAGGCTGAAGTGACAGCAGAACACATCTTCCCTGGGAAAAATGAACAGAAGACTAGAAACAATTTGTGATGACCCAATGAAACATGGAATGAAGTCACCCCTCTCGCTCGAGGCAAGAGGGTTATCTTCTCCAGCCCCTCCTTTGCCAGAGTCATAACATAAATGAGCTTTCAGTGCAGTTTGCAGCTGACAGCCCGCAGCAGGACATGGGTTGGTACACAGCTGAGGGCACACAACTACAGCAGACCTGCTGCTGTAGCTTAAGTCAGCCTGAGGTTTCTCTAGTCCTCTTCCTACCACAAAAGTGTGGAAATACTCCTTCCAGGAAACTTCTTCCTCCTGCACACCTCCAGGCTTTCTCACCCCAGCTGTGCAGACAAGCCAAGGACAAGAGAACATTAAACAACATCACCAAGGAGGATCCTCTCCCCCATCCATCCCCACTGGCGCTCGTTAATCCCAAGCCATCTGCGCAGAGGGCCGCGGCGCTGCCACGGATGAGGAGATGCCACCAGCCGCCCAGGGAGCTGCAAACACGTGCTCAGGGAGGAACGAAGACGTGGTTGGGTTCAGTGCTGCAGCCTTGCTGCTGCCAGCAGTGGAGGAGGCAGCTCAGCACCCGCAGATGAGACACGGGCAGCCGCCCACAGGCACTACACACCCTGAGGAAACAAGCTTCCCCCAGCAGCAGCACATGTCCCTGAGCACACCAGAGCAGGCTCTGGTGTTCTGTGAGCATCTCTGGAGCCACCCCATCATGGAGGAAAAGGGAGTTTTCCTGATTGCCCATACCCAGCAGATTGTGAGCTTTCTGGGGCAGAGACTGTGCCCAGCACACTGTCACCAGAATGAATTAGACAATAGTCACAATGGAAGAAATTACCAAAATATGGAGAAAACCCGATTTGGAGGAAAATGTCCTCTTCACGGACATTCCTGAGCCAGGCAGAGCTCAGCCGCTGCACAGCAACGTGCCACACGAGTGCATAAATTCATCATGGGCAGATGGCTGATTTGACTAAACCAGCCTTAGTTTACACTGGAGCCCATCCATCCGTCCCGTGCCAGAGAGTTATGGCTCATGTTGAATTCAGCTTCGCTACTCCATAAATTTCAGGAGAGGGAGTCTCAGGAGGGTAACCTTCACTTTTCAGCATATTCCCTGTGCATAAGCAATGGCCGGGAGCACAGCGTACAGCCAGAAAGCAGCCGTGCAGAGGAGAACATGCAGAAGGCAACCAAGAATGGCAAGTGGATGACACGGAGGCAACCAGGGCCAAACGCAACTGGGAGGGAACATGATTAAGCTGATGCCTTTGAAAAGTACCTCTCACACTATTACAGAGCTCAGGTTTTGCCTCTGCATCTGCCATTTGCAATTTAAATCATGGCACTCAGCTATGCAAATCCATATTTAAAAGAGGCAAGAAATAAACAAGTGTTACAGAGGCTCTCAGAGCATCTTGAAGCTCTGATAGTATATTTTTAAGTGTATGCAAATATGGGAATAAATGACGTGGTGAGTTTGCATATAGAGGTACGTATGAGGCAGGTCTTGGTTGCACCTTCATTTTTCCAGTTTCACTGATTGGATCCCTCCATAAAGGTTACGTAAGGGCTGGGTGCATAGATACATGCAAAACAGAGCTTTTAATGATTTTTAATAATTTACAGTTATCACTTACAAATATACACATTTCGGCAGCATGCATCCACATGAGTCACTTTTATTCAGTCTCTCTCCCAGCCCCACTTTAATTTCATTTTCTAGAAATTTGAATTTAAAAAGTCCGCTGTTTTCCAGAATGACAGCAGCGAGGAAAAAAACCTTCATAAAAAGAAACCTAGTGGCTTTCTCCATATTTTTTTGAGCTACTCCATGACATTCCTGCTCGACCATGGAAATCCAGCATAGAGAAGAGCAACCCTCAGCCTACAGACACAATAACTACCTGGAAAGATGCAGCTGTGTGCTGAATCGAAGCGCTCACGCACAATAAGCAGCTCGTGCGGCATAGGAGACCTTCTGCCAATACTAAACACAGTTACCTGGGAGCATCTGTCAGCGTTCCAGTGTCCCCCAGAGACACCCCTCACCTCGTCCCATTTCCAACTCCGTTTGGTTTCAGAGTACTGACTTTTAAAGTTGTCTATCACAGACATAAGCATTAGCCAACCTAAACTTTGGGTACAAGCCATGTTTGGAGGACAATTACTACGTGCATTAGGGGAAAGAAGGGAAGATTGCGCTAGCAGGTTATTTTGGGGTGGTTTTCCCCACTTGTCATTGTCCGGAGTTATGTAAAAAGTTGCCATTCTAGAGTCAGCCCAAGGAAGAACACAAAGTGGCTCCCACTCGCATCTGAGTTATCGATTAGAGTTTATTCCTAACACATGTGGTCCTTTGGTTTCTGGGGTTATTCGACTCTGCTACTTGGGCTCACCATTATCACAGCTTTCGTGATCCAGTGTCAGAAGCAACCTGGGAGAGACTCTGGCACACCAGGCTCTGCCACGCAGCATGCAGCCCCCACGAGCCCTCACCCCATCAATAACCCCACCCGGGAACAGTTTTCATACCACACACTGACAACTTCTGGCTTTACAAGTCCAGGAATTTCTCCGTGTCCCTTACCTCCGCTCCCATTTCCAATAGGTCATCCAGGCTTCTAATTAAAATCAAATTTGAAATTATGAAACTCAT
This sequence comes from Athene noctua, assembly GCF_965140245.1. NCBI lineage: Eukaryota > Metazoa > Chordata > Aves > Strigiformes > Strigidae > Athene > Athene noctua. The sequence goes on along the minus strand of NC_134042.1, from coordinate 51,153,838 downwards.
TTTCACAGCCTTACCAACACCCTGGGGCCAGTGTGCCCAACACACCCCCAAGCCTCCATGGCCAGGACAAGCTCAGCCTTGCCAGGGTCAGACCTCATCCCTCTCTGCAGCTCCTGACGGGACATTGCAGAGAGGCTGGGGCTGGGCTCTGCTCCCAGGGGATCAGGGACAGGACAAGAGGGAACGGCTGGAAACTGCCACAGGGGAGGCTCAGGCTGGGCAGGAGGAGAAAATGTTTCCCAGCAAGAGTGGTCCGAGAGTGGAACAGGCTGCCCAGGGAGGGGGCAGTCCCCATCCCTGGGGGGGTTTCAGGGCCGTTGGGATGAGCTGTGGGGGATGTGGGGTAGGGGAGAACTTTGTAGAGTCGGGCTGAGGGTTGGACTCAATGATCCCGAGGGGCTTTTCCAACCTGAAAGACTCTGTGATTGTGATTCATGGCACAGCCCCACTCCTCACCCCAGAACACCCAAACAGCATCTGCCGTCCCATAACAGGGCTCAGACAAAGCAGAAACTGCAACACGATGAACATTCGAGATAACTCCACACCTCCTCTTGTTATCCCATCCATTAGCAATTGCTGGACCAGCAGACCAATCCGCCCATCTAACCACTTGAAGACAATACACACAGCAAAAGTCGACATTATTCCTGCATTTAGAATATAAACCCCCCACTCATTAATCCAACAATATATTTCAGTGGAGATACAAATGTTTTAATTCTCCTAATAAGGCTGGGAGTCATTTTACAAGACACACAATTTGGTTTTTGTGTTCCTTTGGACAGAGCTTCGTGCTTTTGAAGCGGAAATTTTGCAGCTCTTGTGAGTTTGCCATTTCCAGCTCCCTTATTCCCAAGGAGATGCTTTGGGAGAGCACCAAGCCTGCTCACAGAGCCATCAGTACTAGCAAAGTCCACGGCCAGAAAGGCCACCACAGTAATAGGTATGGGAAGTGAGATGGCATCTGCTTCCTACCACATAAAACAAAAAGAACCACCAAAATTCGACCTTGGAAAAAGCAAGGTGGACTCCCAGTTTCTTAGGGAACCATCAGTGCCACCCTGCCAAGCCACAGGCTGGGGACACGTTATGTACTAAAGCCACCTCTGACTGCATTTAACACCCAAACCCCACCTAGAAGCAGGAGAGAGTCTATGGAAAAGATGATTTCAGAGATTTAAAGACGCATTTCCGGCACTAACATGATGGGCTGGAGCCAGTTTTAGCTGCAAACCGCAAAATCCATAAAAATTAATTTTTGCTTCTAGAGGAAACAAAAAAGTGCTTGCTGGGCAGGGCAATCATTTCAATTTATACCATTCTGTATATGCAGAGATTAGACGAGATTACAGGGAGTGGTTGCAGATGCGCAGAGAGATAACCTAAGGGGACTGGGGAGAGTTTAGTCATTCAAAATATTAAACCGGTATCACTTGTTTAGACTGTAGCCATCAATGCTGCGTACAGGCTGCTGCTAACTTCGATATAAGGTCTGTGACCTCCAAAAGTGCAAAAAAGTCTTTTGCTGTGTGTTTGGGGTTTACCACATATACTGAGGATATGCGTCTCAAACATGTAAATTGCAGGAATAATTTTTAGCAACTGTTAACACAGCGAAAAATAAAATTGAAGTCTTAAAATCCCAGCATCTTTAAATGCAAAGACTCTGACCTCTAATTGGGCACCGAATACTAAACAACCCTTCCCATTGCTGGAGTCTACCAAGTCAACATGAGAAGCAAAAAGCCAGAGTAGCCCAAAAGGACTTCTTGGTAGGGTTCAGAACCACCTGCAGAAGGTCCAACCCAAGTCAACAGGACCTGGCTGAGTCCCTCATGCCCGCAGGGATGTGCGGAAACACTCACCCACACCCCACCACCACACCCAACCGTGGTGATGCTGGCGTGGGGCTCCCGCACTGCCTGGACCTGCTAGAAGGCGTGTAACCTCCACCCTGTCTCTTCCAGAAGGATCTCAGAGCCCTTCTGCCACCATTAATCCACACGTTAAAAAATAAATTAGATGATCCCAGCTGCTTCTGTAGCTCTGATGAGAGCTACACACCCTGAATTAGCAGTTACTTGCCTGGTATTATTTTTTATTTATTTGTTCTTCTGGGGAATAACATCACCACCCACCCTGCAGCACTGTCTGCTGACGGATGGTTTTAAGGCTGTCACCAGCAGCGGTGACAATCTAATGCCTCCAAAACCCAGGAAAAGAGACGCAAGGTGTTACAAGGGAAAGTTAAACAGAACCAGAAGTGCAGACGCAGCTCTTGGGAGGTTGCTGGGGTTTTTTTTTTCCTCCTTCACAAGTCATTAACAAGCAGTCGGATCCTATGGTGATAAGATGTAGAAATTAGTGGTCCTGTATTCTGAGCAACATCATGGTTCCTGCAGTGTGTCTGGAAAGTGAGGGGCACCTGCAGCTACGTGGCTGGCTGGGTTCCTGCCCAGCAACCACTCCAGCGCCACCACAGTTTATTTATTGTGCTATTAATGATGCGACAGAGCACACAACCCGGATCAAGCATCTTTTTCATTTTCTGTTCAGGTTTAAAGAGAAAACCCCACCGAATGATGAGACAAGAATAAATTGAACAACATACCTGCTCTATACATGAGTGGAGATCTTGAGAAAGCTATTTATACTTATCTAAAATTAAAGGCTATAATAAAAGTAATAGCAGCAGGAGTCGATAAGGGAAGAGCAACAGACATCATCTACCTGGACTTGTGCAAAGCATTTGACACCGTCCCACATGACATCCTCGTCTCTAAATTGGAGAGACATAGATTTGATGGACAGAGCACTCAGGATAAGGAGCTGCCTGGATGGTCACACTCAGAGTTGTGGTCAACAGCTCCATGTCCAAGCATAGAGCAGTGACAAGTGTCATCCTCAGGGCTCAGGGTTGGGACCGGGACTGTTTAATATCGTCATTAATGGCACGGACAGCGGGATGGAGGCCCCTCAGCAAGTTCCTCGCCGGTCCCGAGCTGTGTGTGCGGGGACACGCTGAGGGCAGGGATGTGCCATCCCCAGGGACCCGGACAGGCTGGAGAGGGGGGACCTGCAAACCTCGTGGAGTTCAACAAGGCCAAGGGCACGGTCCTGCCCGTGGGTCGGGGCAATCCCCAGCACAAACCCAGGCTGGGCGAGGAGGGGCTGGAGAGCAGCCCCGAGGAGAAGGGCTTGGGGGGGTCGGAGGGTGGAAACTGCCTGTGAGCCAGCACCGTGCGCTGGCAGCCCAGAAAGGCAACGGTGTGCTGGGCTGCACCCAGAGCAGGGGGGGCACAGGGCCAGGGGGGATTCTCCCCTCTGCTCTGCTCTGGGAGACCCCCCTGCAGGGCTGGGCCCAGCTCTGGGGCACCAACAGCAGAAGGACACGGACCTGCTCGAGCGGGGCCAGAGGAGGCCACGGAGATGCTGGGGGGGCTGGAGCCCCCCTGTGAGGACAGGCTGGGAGAGTTGGGGGGTTCAGCTGGAGGAGAGAAGGCTCCGGGGAGACCTTAGAGAACTGCCACCTCCACTATACTCCCCGCCAGCTCAGCACATTCCTCTACCAGTAATCAAAAAGTGGGTCTGTTCACATGGTGAAGGGAACTCTACAGCTGCAGCCTTAATTACTCAATCACTTCTTACTTCGAGATTTGGCAGCACTGGAGGAGCACAGTATGGTTATTGCCCTGTCTTTACCTTACCTGCAGCACTTAACCAAGTCATCAGCTCAGTTTAAACGGTAGTAATTGTTTTAGTTGCATTTCTTCCAGGCATGGGAGTCCTCAGCTGCAAAGGGGAAGGACATAGGCACAAGCAAAGACAAAGGAAGAGGTTTTGTCCCCAGTTTTAAACCCCACGATACCAGAGTGCCGTTCCTGAGCCATAATTGCTGCAGAAGAAGCTGAAGCCACACTGATGATTTTGAGTACAACCACACACTTGTGGACCCTCCTCTATCAAGCAGATATTACCACGTCCAGCACCACGCATGATGAAAAGGAAAACCTGTTCTTCTCTCAGCATGGATACAAGGGCATGATTCGAAGCAAGGATGAGGCTGCACCAGACTCGCTTCGAAGTGAATGCTGGATTGGTCGTTACTCACAGCACTCCAGTCAGCATCTGTGGTTGTTCAAACATTTCTGGGCTCACACCGAAGACAACTGGGTTTAGTTCTGATGCGCAAAGGCCAAGCAGTGCCAGTCTTACCTGTCACTGAAGAGGATGGGAATGCAACACGCCAAGTGGACATGTATATATCTACATCATCCAGAAAGCTGAATGACAGGTTGGGGTTTGTTTTTGTTGTCACAAGTCAACCATAGGCGCTCAATGCAAAATAAATATATAAAATACCCCGAAGAGATATGATTATTTCTCCTTAAGATAAAACCAGCCTGTTTATAAACCCTAGATATGGAAGATGTCATCCTAATAAAACCTTCCTATTTCTTCAGACAGCCCCATTTCTATTGCATCTTATCCAAGAGAAAGCTTTGAGGAAATCAGTGGTTGTGCCAACCCTGAAACATGGGCAAACCTTCACCCTGTTCACTCCCTACACATAAAAAATTAGGTTTTAATTGCCACCTCCCACTCCGTACAAAGCACAGCCCCTGTGCACACAGCAGCACCTCCCAACACCAAACTTCTGCCTTAAACAGAGATAAGGGGGTTTAACAGCCAAGCCCTCAGTGCTCCATTCTCCACCAAGCCAAATGTAGGGGTGCAGATTTCCAGGCAGCAAAACCTATCTGTGAATGGGCAATATTCAGATATTTAGTCTTAAAGTTATTCACACGGGAAATCTTGCATTTATTTTAGAGTTACAGCTATGGAAGTGGACAAATGAGAATACAGAGATAAATAAGCGAGGATGCACGACCAGCCGTAGGGGCTGAGTACCAACATCTCTGGAACAGGGCTGCTTCCTCTGACCCACACCTCGCCCAGCCTTAATTTTTAATGTATCTGTAAAGGGAAAAAATAAATACAAATTTCCCCTTCTACTACTGCAGCCTTCAATTCTAGAGATACAAAACAAACAAGTGTTTAGTTATTCAGGAGGAGATGGGTGCCCTTAGCATGTACGTTCAGCTCCTAGTGCTGCCACTGCGTCGGAGAAATAATTTCATCTTTTTGACCCAGTTCTAGAGCTGGGCAAATATTGAATATTGATTTTTTTTTTTGTTCACTTGCCAAACTGGGGGGGGGGGGGGGGGGGGGGGGGGAATTAGGCTGAACTGAACTAATATGGTATTTGCTGTTACCACTGGTTTTTCAATTTTGTTGAAACATCACCATCTTGAATCCTCTTACTCAAACACAAAATATTTACGCTGTTGTGCTCTGCTTTAATCTCTTCATTAAATATGAAAAAAAAAGCCCAAATAAAAATATTGAGACACAACAAAAACATTTTAATAAGATATCAACTGAAGGGAACTCTTGCAGTTCTCCAAGTTCTTTCCCCGTTTCTCAGCTGCAGCTATATCCAAGAGCTATTTTCATGTGAATAAATTATTCACGTAAAATGAAACAAAATGAGAGCTGAACTCTGCCCTGATGGCCAACTCCAAACGAAGGCAGCAAAGTTCTCCGAACCTTCTCCTATCTATTTTGATTTAATGGCTTTAGGTATATGAACTATGCATTTTTAGTACATAAACTACGTTAGAGAGAGATATATTTTTATATATATATATATATATATATATAAAACAAATAAGGACTGCCTTAAGGTAGGTATACAAGCATTTTTAAACCTGCTTGGGGCCCCAATCTCAAGTGGAACCTTTAAGCTTGGCCATCATACAACAACAGGCAATGTGACTACTCCATTTCAGTGCTGGAACAGCTACCAGCATCTCCATAAATACACTGGGCATTCGTTTCACATACCAGCAGTGTGAAACTGTCATGATCAAACCCCTCAAACCAACCACTGGGAACCTTTTGATAAATATTCATTATTGTGGCACTCATCTAAGAGGGAAAACTGCAGAATAATTAGCAATCCTTGCATACAAGCTCAGGGTGTCAGGCAAGATGTGCAATTACAGTTCTGCCATGGCACTCAAGGGGTATTTAATGAGTTTATTCGGTTGAACATTTGTTATTTTCTGAAGCAGATGTCAACACTTCTATTTCAAGAAAATAATTCCCCCCCTCACGATCATCAAAATGTCTCCAGTTATTCCATATGCCAGGAGGCAAGCGACTGCCCTCCTGAAAGTTACAGAAATGATTCAAAAAAAAGTGAAGACAGGATGCTGAAAAACAGCATCAGAGCTCCCACCACACTGCGAGCTTCAGGAGAAGAGCAGCTTCAGAAAACCACGGAAGCTTGTGGGTGGGAAAACATAAGTTCTGTCACTGGTCGTTTAATGTCATAATTACTTTTCACATTGATTAATTGCTCTTTAGTGCTAGAGTTAGAACCATGCAAACACTCTGGCAGCTTCTTAGCTCTCTTATTGTACGATTACTTCCACGCCAAAAAAAAAAAAAGAAAAAGCATGAAATACCCCAAAACTGCATCCTCCTGCTCAGCCCTTTAAGGCGAGACAGGCGGTCTGCAGGTTAGAGACCACAGCAGCGGCTGAGGATTTGGGTCAGGCCTTTGGCACAACACTCCGCAGATCACACGGATGCACTGAACTCCGGAGTTAAGCAGCACCAGGGGACATTCCTGGGAGGTCACCCGGAGGGATGAGTTGTTGGAATGATTTGGCCTGAGCTGAGTATGATGATTCTGTGATTCTGGGCGGTGCTCAGAGCCGGGAGCCCATCCCAACAGGCAATGCCACATGTGCACACCCTGTTACTGAGGTGAGCAGAGCTCTGGGTGTTTGACCACACTGCTCCGTGCCAGGTTGGGGCATTCCTGGGGACCCTGAATTCAGCTGGAAATCAAGACAGTAGCTAAACTAGGAGACAGGGGTTTGGGGGGTACAGATGCTCTCAGGATCCCAGCACCCAAGCCGGGGGTAACACATTGACTTCGAGCTTTGCCCGCCCGCTCCCCGCTGTGCCCCTCTCCTCCAGGTGCAGCACAGTTCTGGGGCGTTCTAACTTTTAGTCCATCCACTACAGACACCTTTTTACACCCCACTGGTGTTGGGGACCTGCATTTCATTCACCACAGCCATCAGCTCTCTCACTCGACTTTGCTACTGTTGGTATTTCAGCATCCCTCATTTCCCCACCTTCATCGTTCTTTCTGAAATCCATCTGCCCCCAAGGAGGAGCCAAGCAATCCCACTGCCGGAGCAGGGTCTCTGCTGTGCCTGCTTTTGCAGTCTTCTCTGGATTTTGTTCCTTTCTCCTTCAATCATTTTGATTTCCAGCTTTTTCCCAGCTACTTCCTTTGACCTTAAGCTCTCACCAACTCCATTAAATCCAAGTTGTTGTGTTTTGGGGCATGTGGTATTAACTGCACTTCCCAGACAATACTCAACCCATGGAAAGGGCCAGTACATCAAGAGTTCCTAGAAGTAAACTCAAAGTTATTGCTTTTCAAGCCTGTAAGAGTCACATTGTCAGGCTCTTCCATACTATCGTGAAAACTGTAAATTTACTTCAAAAGTAACTGAAAGCTCAGATGCTATCTGTGCCACCATCCTGAGCCTTTCAAATGGAGCTGACAGGGTCTTGAGGAGCACAGGAAAAAAAAAAATACTGTTAGCCCTTCAATAAATGCCTCATAGCAGCAACTATTCACACATTTTTCCTGCTCAGGCTCCAAAGCACTTTGCAAAGAATACCAAAGACTTCAGAACTTGTGTTCAGGAGGTGGGACACCCAAATAGACATGAAGCCTGTGAGCAGCTAGGAGTCATCGTCCATCCCTTCAACAATTGAATAAACTGTAATGCAACTAGTTGAAAAGGCAAAAGAATCTTCTGGACCAAAGCCAGGACAAAAATGTGCAAAGAACTACAAAAATTTACAGAAAGCATCGCTCTTCTTAATAAGGGTTTTCCACTTCTGATTATAGGATCAACCCTTCGGAACACACGTGAGTCTTTAAAGGCCTCCATGTCACACTGGAAATAATCAGAGGATTTCACAGGTTGCTTCTAACCTTAACATCCGGGAATCTTTTATTTTTCCTGCCAGAATATGGAGATTTGCTAAAGAATGCAGCCCCATTCAAATGCACACATAATTACATGCCATCAGCGTGCTGCAGGAGCACTTCTGTCATCTGCTGGAAGAACCAGCATCCGAGCTTGTCATACTGGCACTGCAAAGGAAAATGGCAGCAGTCCTTCTACCCGGCTTCATCTGGCGCTGCAGTCTCTCAAAATCATTAATACCATGAGAAGGTGGCAGAGGGAACCTGCACTGGTTTTCATAACAGAAGAACTAGGAGACAGCAATGAAATTACGTGGCTGGTGCTTCACACCACGCAAGGAAATTGTGTAGCTCTCAGAATATTTTGAAGACCCAAAATAGAAAGAGTTTCAAAAGCAGTGCAAAGAATTGAAGAAGGAAAGACTCATTTAAGACTGAAATGCAAAGATATGTGTGCAACCTCCATTTCAGGAAACCCTTCAGACACAGCAGAAATCAGGAGGGCACAGTGGAGGAAGCACCTTTTCCAGAGCAGACCTTATATTCTGCCTGCAGTCATCTGCCACGAGTTCCTGTGGAGGGAAGACAGGGGACAGCGCCTGACCTAGGGAGACCATTCTCACACCCTTGGTTTGGGTCAAGTCACAACTTCTGCTCTACCTGTTGCACATCAGCAAGGAAGAGACCCTCGTGGACAGGTGTGATGTTTCCTGTAAATACCTACAAGTAGCCACTGCAAAAAGCAATTCAAAGCCATTCAACTGCAGAACCAGCAGAGATGTTGCTCACCCATCAGCCACACTAGATGCTCAACCATCCTCCCAGCCTGCCCTGGCCATGAGGTAGGGGACAAGGTGGTACTAACAAGTCTAGATGTCACCTTTGGGTGAGCTCACCCAGGTCCCACAGCAGATGCAGGTCTGAGAGCCTGGACTTCGGGATGACCTTGAGGTGTTTGAGGGTGTCTCCCCATAAGAGCTTGCAACCCTACCTGCAGCCTTTCTGTGGATTCGCATCTCCGACAGCCAAAGAAACACCCTGCCAAAACAAGCACGGCCAAGGGAATTAAAGCTTTCCTGTCCTGGAGAAGTAAACCTGTGCTCCCTGCACAACCACCACACGCATAACTGCTTCCAACGCAAAGGCAAGTTGTTGACTGGAAAGAGCTGGAAGAGCTCCTGAAGGAGCCTGGCAGGAGGAGGAGGCGGCAGCAGCTTTCCAGCAAGGATCGTGGGTGCCCTACTAGGAGCAGGGCACACGTACGGGCGATAACCACGCTGTGTTCCGACAGTCAAGTGTCTGTGGAAATTCAAAGCAACTCTTGCTCTCCGTCTGATGATCTGAACTATTTTCCTGTAAAGTCTTGATTATATTCTTTATTTAGCGCTTATGTAACAGGATGGTAATTTTAATGTTCAGTCTCCTGAGCTTCACAGCCCTGCACTGCACACTCCACAGCAAGAAACAATGTGCCTTAAAATAATCTTTGACTTCTTTTTCCTCGCTCTTTCTCTCCCTGGAGACCTGAGGAAGGACTTTTCAGAACTGTTTTACCTGAAATATGTATGGTTAAGAACTCTTCAACTCACAGCTGCTCTAGTGAGCAATTTCATTCATGTGCTATAAAAAGCCAACATGCTGAACTAGTTCAACTTTCGCCGTTGCCATTTGCTTAAGCAGCATGATGTCATTCTGCACATTTTTATTCAATTCACACAAAATGAAAGCTATTTCTCTATGATAAAAGAGCATGTCACACAAACATAATTCCACAAGACCTACCTACCATAGCCAGGAATAGAGGGGGAAAAACAATGCGTTTATGTAGTTCTAACACTTCTACCATGCTGCCTAGTGATGAGGCAATTAATGACGCACTCTGAGATTCTCTCTCATGGCACTCACTTGACACACGAAAAAACACAGACCTGCAAAGCTCCTGCGATGCCCCAGACCCTGAAGAATTGGGTAAGAGACATTGCATGTATACATTTACAACACTGAATCCCTGATGAGTCTTTCACACCCTACACAGAAAATAGAAGACAAGCCAAAGGTTCCTAGCCCTCCTTCCCCCATCTATAACTCTACACAAAATTCAATCCCATCCAAGAAACATCCTAAACAGTCCAGCTCAGAACTTTATGGCAACATACCTATATAATTTGTATAACGCAAGGAGCTCTGCTACCTTTATGTAGAGCCCTTGCACATGAGGGCTCACTCATGTGCACCCCTCACTCCTCCTTCCCTCCCCATCGCACAGGAGGTGCAGCCCTGGCACATCATCACTGCAAAGCCTTCAACCAAGGAGCTGCTGTAAAAAGATTAAAAAAATACAATATCAGGAATGCCCTTTGCAGTCAGCAGGCTCAGCTGTACTCTGACCTGGGGTACTGCCCCCCTCCCCTCAGCTTTCACTGTGAGGAAAGGGGAAATCCCGCTACAAAATAAATTTCCACCCCCCTCACTGCTTATTTTGAGAAATTAAACCTGCTCATGAGAAACCTCAGTGCAGTCAAGGCCATTAGGGATATCTTTAGCAATAGCAAGGCAAGAGGCAAGACCAGGCCATAAATCTGAGCCATGGACCATCTCAATCTGTAGCTGTTAAGAGCAAGGGAATAAATTCAGCAGGAGTTGGATCCTGTCATCCTGAAGCTATCTTAAAGCCTTAAACCCATAAGGAATCCCCAAACACTCCTGTACTTCCACAGCAGAGTCCTGAAAGCAGCAGACCATCCCTCGTCTCTCTCCTGACCGCCCCAAAATCCTCATGGGAAACCACAACATGCAGATATATCTGTTAACCTTATCCCACAGCTCTCTCCTATTACATCATGACTTAACTCAATATCCATGTCGATGGACTTCGGGGCGCTACCTGTTCACCTGCCAGCGTTTTGGAAAGGATCAAGGTTCCTAGATACGCACATAGCCGGGCAAACCACAAGGAAAAACCTTCGTAACACTATTACTACTCTTTAGGAGATACACAGCTTCTCTCCTGCACCTCAGGCCTTGACCTAAGGACCAGAGTGGCCCATCCAACCTCCAGTTGGAAGGCAAGACATCTTCCACCACGCTTACTGAATGTCCCATCGCATCCCAGCTGCTCAGCAAGCGTTGTCCCCACACCAGCCCACTCTCCTCACTTTACTCTGTTTCTCGCTTTGACGAAAGCATCTGCAGGTGAGCAGAACACGTCTTCCAGTGCTACTGGATGAAGCGAAGCCTTTCAAGGAGAACCTGGTCCCCGCCGCAGGGCTACATGTGGTTTTTGCAGTACTCTGCACTGACGGCACAGACAACGTGGTATGTAAAGCCTCCACCTGCCTGCCACTTCATTTAATATACTGCTTTTGCAAGGTATAAAAGACTGCTTTACCTTAGGGCAAGTGTTCAAGGTTAGTTAGATGGAAGCCTAAATCTAAATCCCATTAACAAATAACAGGATCTACATACAAAAGGGCCCCATGTGGCCACACGTTGTGTAGCTCTCCCTGCCCGACGTGTCTTCAAGGATACACTATGAAAAAGGACCACAGCATCTCATGCCAAGACATTTATAACACTGCAATTGGTTGTAGCTACAGGGATACACTTGCAAAAAAAAAAATAATCTGAATGACAAATGGGAGCAGGAGTTCCCCTGACTCTGAACATGGACTGTGGCTAATGGAAATGAAGGTCCACAGCCGCAGGGCTCTGTGCAGGACCCAGCACCCATCCCTCATCTTCCCAAACTCATTCAGACTGTCTCAAACCCAGCAGATGGAGAGCCAGAGGTGCCAAGCCTTGGACCACAGCTCAGACAGGCAGAACTCACCCAGCACCTTTGCCAGCAGCCTCTGGGTGTTTAACAGGATTTCAGAGCCCACCTCCAGGTGCCACAGCACAGAGCTCTGCTCCCTGCAGATCAGTCCGAGAAGGTCTGGGGTTTGGTTCTGCCACAAACTTCACATAATTATTACCTTTTTTCCCCTCCCTGTAGCTTCCTTTTCCACATGTAAAGAAGCAAGCAGGGGAGAGGAGGAAAAGCAACTACAAAGATGCCTTCATTTCACACAAACTGCACCCATCATGCTGGTCTGCCTCAGTAATCCCTGGTGGGCTGCACAGGCAGGGAAGCACACACACACACACAAGTGACTCTGAGGTGCCAAATGATGGGGCTCCTGCAGCCCAACGATGGGAAAAGAAGCTCAGGCACCTGCCCTACAGTACTGCAGAGACAGGGATATTTTTTTCTTGCAGCAACTGCCTCCCGATAGAAATTTCTAGTTGTCTCTACATATAGGAACATGTATAATTGCTGTGCATCTGGGACTGCACAGCCCACAAAATTCAGCTCTCTCCAAAGGGACAGGAACACAAGTTGCACAACAGACTACGAGCCAGTGGTCTCTCCATCTGGCCGCTTTGCTTTGCGTCTGTAACATCGCTTTTAAGACACCCATAGCCAGCATCGACTCTGCTCTCCAAGGAAGCAGAGGGCAGGTGCTTCGAACCCCCGTGTTCCCTCGGGGTGGGCAGAGGCTCTTCCAAAGCACAGCCCTGAAATTGCAGGGCACTGCTGCAAGGGACAGGGGACACAGGGGTGGCAGGACAGAGCAGCCTGGCTGTGCTGCCCACCCCGATGCCTCAAGGCAACACCAGGTTTAATTGCAAGGTGAGACTTGCCCCAAATAATGCAGTGCAGTCCTCTGCTGTGTTAGTCGATGTGAATTTACAGGTCACCCAGATAAATAACCTGAGCAGGACACAGGCATGAGGCTTGTCGAGCCGGAGGAAGCAAACTTGAAGCACCACTCCTGAAGCAAAATATTTGTTCCACAGTTCTGGACCCCAGCACCTACACACCGGGTCACGTCCAAGTGCCATGTGTACACTTGGGGGTGAGTCCCTGGCAGAGCTTCCTCCATAGCCCGAAGCTCTTCACTGCAACAGCCCTAATTAATAATAATCCTCAGAGATGCAGAGCTCTCAGGACTTTATATCTGCCAATGCAGAAGTGCTTTCCAAAACAAGTTAACTTGTTTTCACGAGGGTACTTAGCCTCATCCTTCAGATCAGGCTTATACTTAAATCTCTCTTCAAACAAGCCATAAACTACTTTCTCCCCTTTCACTAAAGTGACTACCAACTGCACCCATGCAGCAAAATTAACAGCTCCAGCTTCCACAGCATCATCCTCTGCATTATTGAACTGCACCGGGTCTTTGCTCGGGCCAGTACTGATCCCCCTTCCCTGCAAGAGGAGAGGACACTGCCAAAACTCAGCACCACACATTAATTGCTACCCCCCAACTCCACAGGTATATCAGGGCAGCAAGAGACAACCATGCCATGCGTAAACATATCAAGCTACCAAAGCCAGGAATATCAGAAGCATCCCCACGCTGGCATGGGGCTCAGCACAGGGACCAAAACCTGCCCGGGATGCTCAGTGCAGTCCTCAGTGCCCGAGCTGCACAGTTACACCCACCTCAGCAGTATGAGAAAGTCAAGTAGTGCATAGGCAGACTTCACAGAATCAGCTAGGTTGGAAAGGACCTTGAAGATCATCCTGTCCAACCGTTAACCCAGCACTGACAGTTCCCAACTCCCCCAGATCCCTCAGCACTGGCTCAGCCCGACTCTTCAACCCCTCCAGGGATCCCGGGGACTCCCCCCTGCCCTGGGCAGCCCATTCCAACGCCCAACAGCCCCTTCTGCACAGAAATCCTTCCTCAGAGCCAGCCTGACCCTGCCCTGGGCAGCTTGAGGCCATTCCCTCGGGGCCTGGCGCTGGGGCCTTGGCTCCAGAGACTCATCCCCCCTCTCTGCCCCCTCCTGGCAGGGAGTTGCAGAGGGCCAGGAGGTCTCCCCTCAGCCTCCTCTTCTCCAGACTGAACCCCCCCAGTTCCCCCAGCCGCTCCCCAGCAGACCTGTGCTCCAGACCCTGCCCCAGCTCCGTTGCCCTTCTCTGGCCACGCTCGAGTCATTCAATGGCCTTTTTGGGGTGAGGGGCCCAAAACTGAACCCAGGAATCGAGGGGCGGCCTCACCAGTGCCGAGCCCAGGGCTCAGATCCCTTCCCTGTCCCTGCTGGCCACGCCAGGGCTGACACAAGCCAGGATGCCATTGGCCTTCTTGGCCTCCTGGGTACACTTTCTGACTATCAGGGAAATAATGTAGTAATTCAGGGCATAATTACAAAATTTTGCCAAGGGTTTTAGTGGGGCACCCATTTTAGGATGCTCCCACCTACATTTTCACTCCTGCCCTAAAATTTGCATCTCCTGGGTTCAACCAGGACAGCTGTTTGTGAAGACCCACTACAAATGGCATCTCTGAAGACACCCAGCTTAAAGACAAAAATCAAGGGATTTCAGCACAGCTGAGGGGGCAGAAAACACTGCTAGAGCCATGAGAAACTCCTAACACACCTCTGCCACCAGCAGAAGACCCTCACCAGCAATACTGAAGCACAGAAATTGCTGGCAACATTTGTTTTTAATGCAGCATCTGTACGTGGTTTTAGTTAAAAGACATTTGGGATTTTAAGAGTTTCTCACAAAATGTAGCAACTCTTGCTAAGAGTATAATCCACCTTCTAGAAATAACGTGGACGAACAGAAGATCACCAACCATCCCTTTATACAGTTTAAGAGCACATCGTATTTCAGCACAAGGAATGCAGCTTCCGGTGATATCAGGTATAACTGGAACATCGCTGCAAATCAAAGCATCCAGTGGCTTCTCCGAGAGCTCCCGGGAACCCTGCTCCTCAGCACAATGACATAGAAAGTGTTTGGGTTTTGTTTTTAGAAAGCTATCCATGTTGGTAAGAGCTGAACCAGTCACACTACGTGTACAGGGATGAGGGTGCAGGGTGGGAGAGCACCGAGCATCTCAGGTTTGGTGCCCTTGAGGACACCCTCAGATGAGTAAGAGCACTCTGCAGCTCCGAGAGCCAGCAGTGAGGAACAGGCACACAGACAGCACGGTTGAGTAAGCCTCATTTTCCTAGGACAGCAAGCCAATAAATCACTTGGCCCCAATCATGTTAAAACCCAGAGTACTGCTTTTTACCCAAACAAGCATTGCATCAGTTTGCGCCTCCTTTCATATTCCCAGGGAGACAGCGATGCTCTTAAGGTCTCAAAGACCGCTACTACCTGATAGGTTGTTAAAAGGAAGATTTCTGCCTTGAAATATATTTTTTTTGGCAACTGCACACCAAGAAGAGAAACAAAAAGCCCTATATCCTCCCTTAGAACTCAAAGGGCTGAGTAAGAAGTTTCCACATCCCTCTCAATGCCCCAGCACCCAGGTCCTGCTGTTCCCCCCACACCTCCCTCGACTTCAGAAGGACCTCTCAAGGATCCCCAGCAGCCACAGCCACTTCCCATCATGTCTTCTCCACCATGTCCCGCTTCGTGGTTGGGTCCAAGCACACCCTCGGGGATGTCTTGTCTCCTGGTCTGTGATAGACTGTTCCTATGGGGCTGCCCTGCTCCTGGGGATAGAAGTGACCACCTCTGACCCCTGACCCACCATCTCACACCTAGACACCGACATGCCATCCATCCTCCTGCATGCCCAAATACCCTTCTCAAAATTAAAGGTCTACTGAATGTCTACAGCCCAACCACCTCAACTCTGTGGACACAGGCACACATTCAGGAAGAAATCCTGTTTCTGGTCAGGTAACAGTATGTCTGGTTTAAGTCTGGATGCCTCACTGGGGAGGGTATTTTCCAATTTCTGCATCTCCAGTTTAAAGCAGCCCCGTGCACTTCTGGCAAGCAGACTGTACCTCAGCTAACACAAGATGTCCACTGGACATTTTATCCCTTCCTTCCCTTTAAAATAAAACCCATCCAGGCTGTGAATTAGTGTTCTCACTATTCACGTATCACAATAAAAGATATCGTGTAGTATCCCAGAGGAAGTGTGTTTGCAGGGAGGTTGGGGTAAAAGCTTCCTGTTGTGTCTGACATACTCTCAAAGTGAGCTGCTTCAAAGCACTGTCCATTTTTCAGATCTGTTTTGTCCAAATACAGCTGCTCTGCCAGTACATACTCCCTCTCCCCATTCCACCTTTTGCAGGCTCTACATTGTTTTCACTACGAAAAATCCATCAAAAGAAACACACAGCTCAAAACAAGCAAGACTTCAAGAGTTTTCCTACCACACGCCATCGCTTTTGGAAAGGCAAAGCTCCTTCCTGCAGGGGTGAAAGATCTATGGGATGGTTTAGTCATGCACAGCACAGAAGTTTAAGTCTGTGCCAGACTGCAGAGCAAAATGAATCAACACAACAATCTTGAAACCCTTACAGGGGAGCTGGTACTCAACAGAACCACGCTCAGAGACTAAAGAAGGGAGATGAACTTCAAGATTCATCTTAAAATGAAACTACACACCAGCAAGCCCAGAAGGTGGTTATTTTGTGAACAGATCCCCTGGACTTATTTTAGCTCCCACTATTGCAGGGATCAGAAAAAATATCGTGTACTTATCCCTGAAGAACAAACAGCACAATGCCTCGAAGTGTGCAATAGGACAGCTTTACCATTGGGATTATTTGAGTTTCACGATTTCATAACTCTTTAAATGCCTGAAAGCTTAAGTGTTGCTGTTTCTGGGCTGCTTTCTTTATCCTACACAGTGCCCTGACCAGAGTGTACCAATTTCTTACATTATTGTATCACTAAGGCACTAGACTGTTCTAGTCACGTATGTTACATTACAGAGAGGAAAAGTTGAAAAAGGTTGGTTTTTTTTTTTCCCCCCAGGCAAACGAGACTGAATTCTGCTGAATTACAGTATCAGCCTATGTCAATAGCAAGTCTTTCCCTAGAAGAGCATGAGAAAGTCTTTCAGTGAGCTAATGAGAGCATGTACTTAGCACTAACCACCCATGACCCCAATCAGAGGCCCAGACTGCTCCCTCATTTCCCACCTCTCTGCTCAGGTTTGGGAAGATTTGCTCAGTGTTTCTCTGATGCACATAGGACATCCTCCAAGAGAATCAGAAAACCATCAACATTCTTCCTTTGATTACCACTTCCTTCCTCTGTAAACCTCGTTTCCATCTTCCCATTTAAAAAGGCAATAAGCCGACGAGCCTTGCAGAGCCTACCACATTTTCTCATCTTCCTGTTTGTTTTGTGGTTTAGGCTTCAATTAATAAAAATGGAAACATTCCACAGGACCTTCTAGAAGTCACCCTGAAGTTGGACAACAGTTTACAGCTCTTCAGCACCTGGGGCTCACCCTGCTCCATCCCTGTCCCACTCCTCCAGCAGCAGCAGGGATGGGATCCACACTAAAAGGGGCTCTTGGCATCAGATCTCCTGCATTCACCACGCCTTTGTGGAAGGCAAGTGAGCCTTTAATACTTCTTACAGTAATTAATAATGCTGCTTTTTTCCTCCTCCTCCCCTTAAACTAAATACTACCATGACTGCTTCATAAGGACATGCTAATTATTATTTACATTGCAATAAATCCTTGGAAATCCTGCCAGGAGCTGTGATCCCACTGTGACAGGTGATGCACAAACACAGCATAGTCCCACCCTAAAGGCTTTGCAGGCCAACTAAATTTGTCACCAAAAAAAAAAGATGGAAAAAAGCTCTAGTCTTCTGCCCACTGCTAAAGCTCTTTATTTGTTTCCTTGGCACACTTCATCTCTCTCCTCAACTACCCACCCTACATAGTTCACCAATGACCTTTGCATCACACACTCCAAGTGGCTTTTAAATTGGAAAACCAGCCTCCTCTTTCCAAACCCTGAAAAGCTTTAATATTCCAGGAACCTTGTGTTTCCCCTGCACAGGGATACCCGGGAGCAAACACCTCTGAGGGAGCATCCACAGAAACTCCCAAATTAAAGTCTGTACACAGACAAAATAGTTTAACTGATCCATTAAAGCTTGTCAGCTTTGTACAGGTTTTGTACAGCTTGTCAGAGTTTTGCTTTAAACGCCCGTGCTTTAGGTAAATTTTATTAACATTTTAATGTGTAATAACACACTCTCACAATTATGAAGCTAACACAACCATACTCGAGTGGTAAAACGCATTTCCTGCTTTAAGTGAGCAGCTGTAAACTTGAAATTCTAATTGAGAAAAATCAACCTTAAGGGGATCTTAATTCCAGCCGCAATTTTGTTCTTGCTTCACAGTGATCTCGAACTAGTTAAAACTAGAAACTTTTCTAGTACAACACACATCTCAGCAAGGCAAGAGATTTGCTCCTTTGGGGATATTTTACATTTCTTGAACAGTTTGGGAGTAGCACTCAGGCTCCCTGCATGCCGAGCTGGTGGCCAGGTGGCTGCAGAGATTAAACCTCTGGCACAGAGCATGTGGGAAAGGTCCCGAGTTCTGTGTCCAAAATCCGATTGGAGAGAGAGAGAAGACGAGACAGACACAAGAATAAGGTCTTCCTAAAATAACATCGGGAACCATGACTACAGGTGTCTCCAGGCTCACCTCATCCTCATCACAGCAGCACTGAGCTCTGCCCAGGCTCAGCATGAACCCCAGGAGCTGAGCACAGCTGGCCTGCAGCTGGCAGACACCGCACACAACCTCTGCAAGACACAGCCCCCGCCTCAACATCCTAATCAAGATTGGCGAGAGACACGCATGAGGATTAGCTAAAGGTAAACCCTGTATTCCAGTGCACAACGCAATAAGCGCAACAGTTTTTCTAGTCAACATCTTATATTTAACAACATCAGGGAGGCAGCGGTGAAGCTTTAACAGCTATAATAAATTGCTTCCAAAAACCCCACAAGACCATCCTCATCACCCGTTACCCATCTGATCCGCTCCACTTGCTGAAATTAGATAGTTTTAATATGACTGAACCAGGCACATTCTCACACACGCCTGATCTTTGTGACCAAATATTATTGCTGCGCGTTGACCCAGCGCTGAGGGATCTGGGGGAGTTGGGAACGGTCAGGGTGAGGTTCATGGTTGGGCTGGAGGAGCTGCAAGGGCTTTTCCAACCTGGATGATCCTTTGATTCTGTAACTGGAGAATCTGGGCAAGCAAAAGGTACATCCAAAACCAGAGGCGCATTTCTGGAAGGCCGTGACCCAAAGCCCACTGTTACACAGGGGAGTAGAGCATCACACCTGGGAACAGCCCCCACCACCTGTGAGAGACTGAAATGTCACAGGACTGCCCCAAAGCTTGCTTGTGTCTGTGCAAACCTCCAAGAGAAGCTGCTGCGGCCTGTGAATTGGTCTGGGGGATGCTGCCCATGTAGGCCAGACCCCATGTGCGCATTGCTAGTGAACTGACAAGAGGAAACAAACGTTCCTGCCCTTGAAGCTGGCTGCAACAAAACCTGTTGGACCAGAAAAAAAAAACAACAACAAAAAGGCGAGCAGATGTGCTGATCAGTGGGTATGATGAACTTAAAAGGCAGCAGAAAATCTTTCTCTTTGTGCATCTCCCTTCGAAGCCAGACCCGTGTGCACCCACCACTGAAGAACTGAAGGCTGAGGACCAACGGGACACTGCTGGATCCATGGTGGTGACTATTCTTGCAGTCCCATCCCGCATCCTTGCTTTATTTCTGTCTTTTCCTTCTATTCTGTCCTATCGCTACCCCTTGACACTTTTTTAACACTAAAAACCTACTTCGGGTGTACAGTATTTGACCTCTGTGTCTTAACATTGCTCTTGGGATCCTATCAAAACCTGCCCCAACATTGGATAAAGACACCACCACAGCACACACGGTGCCAACAACCATCCAGTACAAGCCCTGCCGAGCGCTACTCACTTCGGGAATATGTTCTACAACAGCAGAAGTCAAATTCTGTTTTGTAGACACCAGGTCCTTCTTGCAAAGAGTGGCTTTCACCTGCATCAGCCCTTCCGAGGGGGACGTGTGGCACAAACTGTACGACAGACAGCAGGGAGCCAGCCAGAAACAACCACCATCCTCAGAGGGCCTAGCGCTATCGGCTAACATCACTCAGCGCTCAGAAAGAGCCAGGGCTTTATTTAATATTCTTCCATATGGTGCTTTATAAGCTAATAACTGCAGAACAAGCAGCCAAGTGCTGTACATTTGCTATCTGAAGGATGTGAGGAAGGAAGGAGCACATTCATCCCTTGCAAGAGCAAAACCACTGGTGAGTCATTACAGGCTTATGAAATAGAGACCATCTTGGCTAAGAAACCAAATGTGCCAGCAAAACACCTGGTGGGTTTTGCCCGCGCTACAGTTGTAGAATTGATTCCTTAATGTGCAGCTCTCGGCTTCTATTACCCTTCGTGGGAATGGCACAAGCACAGCCCTGGGCAACGAGTGGGCTACCAGCCCGACCGGCTGCAGGCCAGACCCCGTGGGACCAGCGCTGGGAGCACATCTGGGCACATTGACAAAGACATCTATATTAGAGCCGCGCTATGAAGCCTTCTGATAGCAGAGAGCAGCACAAAGCCAAGCAGCCACAGAGGAAAAAAGCATAAAAGAATTCTGCTATAATGGATAAATAACAAAATAACTCTAAAAAAGTATTTTTTACAGCAGAACGTTGATTTGCAGAGTCCCAGTGTAAGCAGAGCACTCCCCCATTCATCACAATAGTAGATTTATTCCTCCTTTATGGATTTCTCCCCCAGGCCAGCTCACTTTTACCCCCACTAGATGACTTATCTTGTTAACCTTCTTTCTTCCCCAGCCTAGGAATTACCACCAAATCAGGCTGCCAATATAATAATCAGCCTGGCAGCAGCAGGAGCCACAAGCCACCCACCAGCACCCACCCACCACTGTGGCTGCACAGTGAAAAACATCCCTCAACAACCATATCCCCCAACAGCATTTTCTTCAGACGGGGCAGAGCCACCAAGGACACGGACTCCGAGGCTCACTTTGCAGTTCTTACGCAAATATACATAACAGCACGTGGCTAAAATCAGTTTGCCAGAGCAATTTTAGCCATATTGTTCTAACAACACAAAAAATAAAGCAGGATTTCCCAGTTCTTGTCATCCTGAGCCACAGAATAGAACTTAATACCAGTTCTTCCATTTCTTTTTCTTTATCGTCCAGTGGCAACATGGACACTACCCGTATTTGCTGGCTTTAGAGGAAACAAGACTGAAGAAAATGGAAAAGCAGGACTGTCCTTGTAAGGACTGCAGTTAACGGTGGGCCAAAGCTCGTGGAGAATCACAGGATGGCTGAGGCAGAAGGCACTTCTGGTTCAACCCTCAGCTCAAGCAGGGCCACCTAGAGCCAGTTGCCCAGGACCACGTCCAGCTGGCTTTTGAATATTGTCCAAGGATCGAGATGCCACAAGCTCTCTGGAGAAGCTGTAAAAGGCTTTTCTGTGCTCAACTCTTCCGTTTTCTGACAATGGAATAAAGTGGTTTTAACCCCTTTTCAAACACAAGACCCTAAAAAAGAAACTAGGCTTTAAATAGGGACAGTGATAGACAGGTTCCTCTGGACATATTTTACCACACAACCAGTTTGTGGAGCTGGTTTCCAACACCACTCCTAACTAGCATTGCAATTTAATTTAGTCCTGTATTAGCTACAGCTGTGCAACTCTCAATGGTGGAGCACTGCTGACCCACAGATTAATCTTCAGCTGTCCTCATTAACACACACTCCCATCTGCTTCATTTCTGCCCACATGTAGATGCACACCCCCCCCATCAGAAGCCCAGGGACAGACCACAGGTCAGCACTGCCCCAAGCCCGCATCCCACTGCCAAGCACAGTTACACCAGCTGGGGATGGCCAACATTGGGTTTGATGCACTTAGACTGAAGATTATGGACCATCAAGACATCGGGATACGGATGTATTTGGTGGAAGCATGGAAAAACTGCTCCAGCCTGCAGGGCTGTTTTAGTAGCAGGATTTATCGGTGGCAGAGATTATATAAATCAGCGCAAGGGCTGAATCACAGCCCCGCAGTTAAGGTATTTCCTCGCTCCCCTTCACAACAGTTGTGTTTCCAGCACAGCCGCTCCCCAACACCCTCACCAGAGCCATCATCCGCCATGCCAGCACAGTCATACTTCATACCCAGAGTGAAAAAGGAAGCCTGGGCTCCTGCCTTGGAGGAGAGGTGTCATCTAACAATACCAGCTGCCAGCACTGACAGCTCCGGCAGCAGGTTTGCAGCACAGGCTGGGCTCTTCCACAGCCACTTTCGCCTCCGATCAAGAGAGTGCTTCCACTCCAGTAAAAACGTAGAGGTGAGAAACCCTGCTCACCCGTTGCGCTGGTACTGGAGAGCGTTTGGGGTCAGAGTGACGTCTCCTCCCGTGCACTGTGCTGCATTTTCAACCAGCAGTTTAGGAAATGCGAACAGAAAGCAGCTGAGCCCTGAGATCTGAACTTCTACCAGCACTGGAAGATGCCAGGAGTGCTGGTCAGGGCACTCAAGGTGGCTCTGCACCATCCAACCATGCTCTGCCCAGCTGCTTTGACCCAGAGTCATTAACGACAATGATACAAGGGCAAGATCATGATTTTGTGTGTAGTAAAACTGGAGCCACTCAGAAGCGTTATTCATCTGATGCACAACAGCCATGCCCAGAGCTCTCAGCCCTCTCCCACCCTCCTCCTGGCTGACTCACTGGCACTGATTTGGGTGGCTTCATGGTTTCCTCTCTATACCCTGCTGTGATGAGACAAAACTCAGGTCTCCCATGGGACACAAGCCATCAGGGCCTACTGCCTCAACAATATTTTGCTTACAGTAGAGTCTCTAAACACAAATTCAGTCATTTCATGGCAATGCATTTCAGTAAAACATCTCCCAGCCTGGCTAGCTGAACACCATGCAGCTGTGGCACGGTGTCAGGGAGCAGATGGGCATGTCCAGAGAAGGGCAACGGAGCTGGGGCAGGGTCTGGAGCACAGGTCTGCTGGGGAGCGGCTGGGGGAACTGGGGGGGTTCAGTCTGGAGAAGAGGAGGCTGAGGGGAGACCTCCTGGCCCTCTGCAACTCCCTGCCAGGAGGGGGCAGAGAGGGGGGATGAGTCTCTGGAGCCAAGGAGCCAGCGCCAGGCCCCGAGGGAATGGCCTCAAGCTGCCCAGGGCAGGGTCAGGCTGGCTCTGAGGAAGGATTTCTGTGCAGAAGGGGCTGTTGGGCGTTGGAATGGGCTGCCCAGGGCAGGGGGGAGTCCCCGGGATCCCTGGAGGGGTTGAAGAGTCAGGCTGAGCCAGCGCTGAGGGATCTGGGGGAGTTGGGAACGGTCAGGGTTGGGCTGGAGGAGCTGCAAGGGCTTTTCCAACTGAGATGATTCTGTGGGCACATCTAGAAGATTATCACAAGCAGCAATGGGGAACTGAATTCTGGGAAGAGAAGGCTATTATGCATCTTCCTCACTCCCAGCTACAAGGAGTTTTAATACAGTCAGGGGGCTGAACATTTTTGCACCCAGATGACCACACAAAAGCTCCAGAGGTTAGAACTGCAAGTCTCAAACACAAATCCCACTTCCCATGCGAACACTGGGTCTGTCCCACCTTTACAACACCGGGGTTGGTGAACAAGACTACCCTTGCCCTCAGGGATCAATCTGCCCCATTCCCCTCCAGCGCAACAAACCCAGCTACCAGTCCATGATGAATGAGTTACTGAACAAACCTGCCAACTGAGCTTCAAGTACTCAGTATGTCAGTCAAGCAAGAGAAGGAAGGTCTACAGAAACAGCAATACGCACATCTAAATATCACCCTGTTGTGCTTCCACACTTGGTGTCCACCATCTCTGTTCCAGGGCTCACCAGCCAGCTTCTCATACTGCCAAGACAACACTGTCCATACGTAGTGGAGTCTCCAGGCTTCTCTACCTGAATTCGCTATTACCTGAACAGCTCAGGCAGAGCACGGGGCACCACTGTTCCTCCAGAACATCAAGAACCACCCAAGAGTGAAGGAGTTCAGAACTTGGCCGGCGGGCACAGAAGGGAAAGACTCATTCCTTAAACACACTCATTTCTCATGCTCGCCCTAAGTCTGTGCATCACTCCTACAACTTATCATAATTCTTAAAGCAAAAAATACCCAGAAACTCCACTCCTTTTCTCTATGAGTCATCACACCACACTGGGGAGAGGGCTCTCCGGGAGCTCCTACGTGAGTGCTGGGAGGATGGGAAAGCCCGTTAGTGAAATCCCATCAGACTTCACTGGATGGGAGTT
The DNA here is from genome assembly GCF_965140245.1 of Athene noctua. Taxonomy (NCBI): domain Eukaryota; kingdom Metazoa; phylum Chordata; class Aves; order Strigiformes; family Strigidae; genus Athene; species Athene noctua. Next base: position 51,129,554 of record NC_134042.1, on the reverse strand, counting down.
TAGTTGCAGGGTATTGGTATTACACTTCTAAAAGCCCCTGAAGTTTGAGGGCTTGACTCGCTTGAGTGCAGAGTAGCTGTGGGCAACATGATGTTCTCTTTATGAGAATGTTTAGCCACAACAGTCACAAATATTTTTTTAGGTGCCCGAGGTAAAGTTAAGCTTTCCTATAAGGCAAAACACATACATTAATTAAACTAACTAGAAAATGTGAAGGCTTCTGCCTCAGATGAGCAGTCTCATAGCTTAGTAGTAAAATCTATTCAACCTGGTTGACCACAGATCTTCTGTTTTACACAGAAATATCCACTTGGCTAAGAGCAGGCACTGGCTGAACGTTCACAGCAGCCCAGGAAGGCATTGATACCAACACGAAGTCACACCCCATGAATACAGAAAAGGCTCATTCGTACACATTAATCATTTCAGTCCTCTTTTCTGCTGACACAGACATCCCAGCTTCTGCATGGGAAGGGACACCTCCAACAATTGTTCATCCACATCGTCATTAGCATTTACAGTCATGTACAATGAATTAACTGATAATCAATTAATTAGCACTGCGCTACAACAGGACACTATAGGCCAGACAAAACCCAGCTGGCATCGTGAGCTGGATCTGACCTCCAGCCACAAAGAAAGCCAAGTAGTGACAACAGCCTTGCTCATTTAAAATAGATCACTCCAAATCTCCGTACAAAGGAAGCTGATGGCACATGTACAGTCTTATTATAAGAGGGGAAATTACTAAAGGGGACAGATTTCTTGCCTACGCCTAGAGATCAGCTCATTTCTCACTGACCTAAGACTTGGGACACAACACAGCAGATGTGGTTCACTGCTATGCAAGCTCAAGTGGGAGATTCCACACCCCCTCCTTCCACAAAACTTTCCTCCAGCAAAGCAGAAGATTTCAAAGCCTGACATAGTCTATAAATTCATGACAGCATTTTTGAATAACTAGAAAATATTTAAATGCTTTGACATCTTTTTAAGTGAAAAAAATTTTTCATTTTGAAACGGCTGTTTGAAAATTCCCTTCTGTTTTATATTGAAGCACTCATGCACCTTTTTTGTAAAAAAAAAAGCCAAAACCCAAACCAGAAAAACCCCCAGCATATTTCCATTTTGTCAAAACACTCTGATCACCTGGGACAACTCCCGCAACTCTTAAAAGTTACCATTTTCCCAAGAAAACACATATTTCCCCTTTCACCCCAGCTCCAACCTCAGTGAGCTTAGGTCAGGCACAGCCCAGAGACCCAGTTCTCCAGACAGCATCATTTTTCTCTCTCCCTCACTAGGAGTCAGTCAAACATCACACACAATAATCTGGAGAAGCATGTGGCAGCTCAGGCCCAGAGGCCACACTGGGACCAGAGCATCCCTACAGAGCCACCACAAAGCTTTACTCAAGAAAAACTGAGTCCCACAACAACAACAAAAAAACCCATCTCCTTAACCATGTTTTAATCTATTAATAGAGTGGGTACAGGAAAGAATTAGCTTCCCTCACACACCTTATCACTACAAGAGAACAAGAAATTTTAATCAAATAAAAAATTAAAAAAACTCACATTTAGAAGAGCAGAGTAAGTGGAGCACCCCAGCTTTACCAGCTCACTCCAAGGCTGCTCCCAGTCTCTATGAGAAGAAAAGCAAGCTGCCAGTCTGGCCTTGCTTTAAGTGATGATTGGAATTAATTACAGCTGTGGGGGTGCTGACGTGCCCCTTTTCAAGAGCTCTACAATTGACTTTGTATTGGCAGCCTTGCTTATGTACAGAGGGAAAAAGAAAAAAAAAAAAAAAAAAAGGAAGCTGTTCTAAATTTGAGGGGGGATTGCAAGAAAGTGTCTGATATGCAAAGTTCTCTTTGGTGTTATTTGGCAGTGATGGCAGGGGGGGAAAGGGCAAAAAACTGGGGGAGTGGGGAACAGCCCTGGCTGGCCACTGAAATAACGAGCTATAAGTGGCAGCTGGGTGTATGGGATGTTGTCAGCTGCATGAAATCAAGATGTTTCCCTCACGTCTGCATCTCACCCTTCTGCAGAGGAGGTAGAGTATGAGGTCTGCAAGGAGAGGAGGAACTTTGCCCCCGTCATTTGAGGAGATCTAATGGGCAAAACTTGTTCTAAAGCAGCTAGTGTGGCAACACTCCCTCATTGCTTTGACCCTTGTAGTGTCAAATGCTGCCAAGGCTGCCTGATGGCTTGATATTCCATCAATATAATGCTAAGCAAAAAGAAAAAAAAACCATAAAGCAATCCAACACCTGGAACAGCAGAGTAACTCCACCTTGAGGAAAAACAGCTATTAATCAGGTGGGCAGCCTCATGCAGCATCCAATTCCTTCAGGTCCTTCCACCAGGAAATACTCATTTATTTGCTAATTCATAATCCGGGCCCCTGAGCCTTAAACTGTAATGACCTTCAAGTTTTTAGCTCGTTTTGGTTTTAGCTTCAGTTTTTAACCACTGGTGGCATGACCGGGATAGGCAGTGCCATGATGGGAGTGAATGGTTTGATGGAGGTGGGGGCACAGGAGGGAACCACTACCATCCTCCCCCTCTTCTCACCTTTCTCCTGTCCCTCACCCACACACATCTCCTCTTTCAAGCATAAAGAGTCACCAAGAGTGGGCAGATCGCACAGCTGGGGTGGTAAAGAACTTTTTTTATTGACTCTTGGGGAAATTCTGGAGTCTCTCAGGTATCCAGCTCATTTTTTTATTAAATACCACTCTTAACAGTACAAATAATTTTCTTAGAAAAGGGGTCACATTATAAGATAAAGGACTATGAAGTCAGGAGAGGCTCGATAAAGAAGTGTGTGCATTATTGTTATAAACATTATCTCAATGACTTTTTATTTAATCAGTTCATCAGCCTGGCTCGTCCTCCAAATGGTTGGGTTAGTCTAATTACAGAATGCAAATCACCCCGGTTCTCTCCACCGCGTTAACTCCCACCAAGCACATTTCAACAGCCAGCGCTTCTTCCAGCACCCATCTCGCTGTGAGCACATTCACAAGGATTTTTGGTTTAACAGCGGTACGCTAAGATGCCAGATATTCAAAGCAAAAACCTGCAGTCAAAGAAATTGCACATTCCTCGTTCACGCAGGCGAGGACCCGCTCCCTGCAGAACCCCTCCGAGCTGCTCTGAGATGTGCCACCTCCATCAGGTTCATGAGGAGTTATCAACCCACCTCCACCAGTCCCAGCATGGCGAGCTGGGAACACAAACCAGACTTTTCTTTCCAAGCATGGGGTGAGAATCAAAGCATCACTCTGCCCTGTTTGCTCCTGTTTCCCCGTGCTCAGAGATGCTCAGATGCTGGGGAAAATAGAGAGACGTGGCCCAGGAACACAAAGAATGGATGGGCAAAGCCAAAGAGCAGGACAAGCTGAAGAAACAGGCTGACAAAAACTCCTGAATTTTGGTACAGACATATACAACTGGGAGGAAACAAGCCCATTTGGCAGGACAGGCTGAGAAAGTGTCTACAGAAAAGGTTTGGGTGCACTCCTGCAGGGATGAAAGCCAGCCACGTCCTGGGCTGTATCAGCAAAAGCACAGGGAGCAGGTCGAGTGACATCCAGCCCAGAAAAGAGAAGGTGAAGACACTAATTGCCATCATCACCCTCCAAGTCATAGAGAAGACAAATCCAGTGTCTTCATGGAGGTGTAGAGCAAAATATCAAGCAACCGGCACAAGATGCAGGAAGGGAACTTGATACTGGGTGCAAGGCACAACATTTTCACAAGGGGTTTGGCCAAACACTGGGACAAGGACCCAGAGGGTGTGGGTGAACATCTGCAGAGATGTTCAAAACTGGATGAGGCACGGCCCTGAGCAACCCATCCCAATGGTGGAGTCGGCCCTGGTTTGAGAGGGGCTTGGACCAGAGACCTCCCGAGCCCCCTTCCACCCTAAATGATGTTCTTATGGTCCAGTACTTTAAAGTACATGCCCCCTGCACACAGCAGCTACCATGCAACACGATGCTAATGAAACGCTAAGGCCACTGTTTCCAAAAGAGTTTGAGCAGGAGCAAACTAATGTGGGTAAGTGATTAAGCAATTGAAAAGAATGACTTCAACTGCCAAATGATTGCAATTGTGCTCAGTGAACATATAATCCTCGTCCCTGTAATAAAGGCAGTGACCACACGACGCTGCGGAAGGAACGCTCGAGCTGAATTTTTATTCCCCAGAAGTAGGTTATTGTACAACTGTGTCAAGGTAGCTCCACAAACCGCCGAGGGATGACTTTGGGAAAGGGAGAAAACAAATGTGAGCACAAATCCGTAACTATCTAATCACGGCTGCTCAAAACGGTGAGACAGTCAGCAGGACTTACCTGCAAGCCTGTCAGGCTCCCGTTAGACCAAAAAGATTTCCAAAAAGAAGGCACGGACCACTGGAAGAAGCTGCCCAACATGGAAACCCAGGTCCCCATCCCAGCAGGGCCAGGCTCTGCTGGTGGATGGCAGGAAGCTATTTAACGCCTGTGGAGGCGCAGACCCTTGTGACACGGAGGCAGCAGAAGTACTTTCTCAAAACATCACACAAAGAAAAGGTACCTAAAATCAACATCATTTTTATAAACTTCCTCCCAGACTGCTTGAAGCGGACTGCAAAGCACAGCAGCTCCAGTAACACCTCATTATGTTTCGCCACCTCCCTGCTATGGAAAATACTTTCAAGTTCAGCATTAAACTTCCCCAAGGCTCAAATATTCGTGACAAGAACTGCCCCGACAAAGCTTAACTCCAGTTTGAGAAATAAGACAGGAGCCTGGAATATTAATCCAAGTAGGAACAGCCACGCCGGCTCACACACGTGCGAGGGAGCCGCAGCGAGCCATGCTGTGGCACGAGCACGCCTCGCCCTGCACGGGGACGGAGCAGGCACGGCTCCTATCAGCTCCTCGACTGGAACTGAGCATCACAGCCCACCCCGCTAAAACAGGAGGATGACTGACTGCTCATCGGTCGGCCTGATGTAAGGCTTTTATCTCCCTGCCTCTTTGATCCCTATCTCGCAAATCCATAGGCCACCAGCCAGAATTAGGCAGTGAAACGATGTAAGGAATAAAACTCCCGGTAGTTTCACGTTCAAGATGATGGCGCAGTTTTTCTGGCCGTCTCCAGAGGATTGAAGGCTCCCAGGTTGTTGCATCAAGGACAGTTAGATTTTAGCTTCACCCAATCAGAAAGGCTCGCTTTAAAACGGACACCAGTGCTGCATAACCAGACCATTGGCATAGGGCTGCTGGATCCAGACTCTCCCACTGCACAGGGAAGATGATGGAGATGCTAAAAGCTGTAAGAGGCTGCCAGCACGCAGCAAAAGGATGGCACGTATCCACCTGGCCCCGCAGGACATCTCTACCAGGGATGGGAAAGCACCAGCACTGGTCGGTGGCTGTGGGCAGGCGGGCTCCCCAGGTCTTCTTAGCAGCACACCACCAAAGCTCCTCTCTGTCTTATCCCACCTGGTGGGTTACAAGGGGGGTGAATCTTTTCACAGAATCACAGAATCATTGAGGTTGGAAAAGCCCTTGCAGCTCCTCCAGCCCCACCATGACCCTCCCCCTGACCGTTCCCAACTCCCCCAGATCCCTCAGCGCTGGCTCAGCCCGACTCTTCAACCCCTCCAGGGATCCCGGGGACTCCCCCCTGCCCTGGGCAGCCCATTCCAACGCCCAACAGCCCCTTCTGCACAGAAATCCTTCCTCAGAGCCAGCCTGACCCTGCCCTGGGCAGCTTGAGGCCATTCCCTCAGGGCCTGGCGCTGGCTCCGTGGCTCCAGAGACTCATCCCCCCTCTCTGCCCCCTCCTGGCAGGGAGTTGCAGAGGGCCAGGAGGTCTCCCCTCAGCCTCCCCTTCTCTAGACTGAACCCCCCCAGTGCCCCCAGCCGCTCCCCAGCAGACCTGTGCTCCAGACCCTGCCCCAGCTCCGTTGCCCTTCTCTGGCCACGCTCGAGTCATTCAATGGCCTTTTTGGGGTGAGGGGCCCAAAACTGAACCCAGGAATCAAGGTGCAGCCTAAATACCCCAATTTTGAATTCCCCAAGAGCCTGTGAGCCGGTGGAAGAGCCAGTCTCTGCATGGCAGAGCTGCAGGATGAACGGGTCGAGTCACGTCAATGACTCCGAGGAACAATTGTGCTGGTGACTTTATTAACGGACCACTCTAGTGAATGGGTGGAGACAATTCAGCAACATCCAACTGACAACCTTGGAAGAGCGAATAAAGGCCCTTTGGCAATGAGACTATTTTCCAAACAACCCACCAATGATAAACTGATTGTGATTGTTACAAAACTTATATACATGAATATATGTAAGAGAGAGAGAGAGAGAGCAGAAAGAGAAAGGAGAAAAGAGAAGAGGAGGGGATAGGAAAAGGGGAATCTCCATCCTTGGATCCCGTGTCGTCGTAGAGTAGCAATCTTGGTCTGTAGGTGGTGGGTCAACAAAGACACACGTGAGGTGTTGCCTTTATACAGTCTTTCTTACGCCTGTGCAACAGGTTGTTCCAGAATGTTCTTGTTTTCCCTGGCTTGTGCCTGCACAGTGAGGCAAGTTCTGTCTCTGGGCAACAGGAGGGAGGGGGAGAGAAACAGCCCATCACCCCCCTCCACAGAGCTCGCTTCGCTTCTCCCCCACAGGGCATCCCACTCGAGTTGAGACATCCTCATTACGAACAGTTTATTTTTTTTACAAACAGTTTGTGACACTCTCACCTTTCCAAAGCCCTCGCAACCAAAAGGAAATGTCTCGCTGGCGGAAAGTACGATTTAGAGTGTAATTACAGCCCTGGCAATCAGCATGCTAAATGCTGCCCTCTCCTCCCGTCCTCCTGGTGGTCCCAATGACTTTGTAAATTCCCATCTGGTGGGTATAAGCCACAAAACCATTTTTCTCAATTGTGGAGAAAACAGAATGTTTAAAAACTCGTGAGTTGTAAAGAAAACTTGTCATTTTAATAATTTTTAATGGAAACTGCACTTTTCTAGGAAGCTAGAGGCTCATTAACTTAACTACATTGCCCGAGTTACTTCCACGCAGTGCAGACACGACCAAGCAAGGCAGCGGCTAGCAGCCGCCATGTGTGAGCCAACGCCAGCCCGCAGCCAGGGCCTCACCAACACCTCACCGAAGCACCAGTGCCGTTTCTAAGATGCCCCGTTTCGGTGAGGTGGCAGCGGTGACACTGAGCATTGTAGGAGCACACACCAACAGCCGGGGTACAGCCACCCCGGGCTTCCGCGCTTGCTGCACAGCCTGTGTACCCCCCGCCAAAGCTGCAGGCAGCTCACAGCTAAACCCACGGCCACGGGTGAGCTCGTAGCAACTGCGGTTCAACTTTCTCGGGAGTTGTTGCAGAATCGTTACCACCTCGTGAGCTTCGGGAGCCGTCGTTGATGGGGCTGGGTGCAATGACAAGCAGGGTGCCTTAGGAGCCCACCCTCTTGCGTGGTGCAGAGGGGTACGTGATGCTGCTGCGTGTTGGGGTACACCCCAGGTACAGGCCATGTGAGAAGAGCAAGGTGCCTGACAGAGGCTTCTCAACACCATTTAACGACCCACCCTTCTTCCCCAAACATTCAAATGCTGACGTATTGTGCAGCCACATGCATTTATTAATAAAGAAGTATGTTACAAGCTGAAAATGATTACAAACGTCGCACAGTTCTGCGAACGAGTACCAGCCCAACATGTGACAAAAGCATCCAAAAATGAAATCCAAATCGAAATCAGTGAACCCATGAGCACCAAGGTGTGTCCCTTGTCATCCAAACAGTGCTGACACGGGATGTTTGGCCGTTTGAGGTGCCTGTGCCAGTCCACAGTCTGGGATGTCCCAGCTCCAGAGCCATCCCCCTGCAAGCGGGACACAAAAGAGGCTTCAGCAGGACCTGAGGAGGCTCATACCTGTATCTAAAGAATGTTTTTACTTCATCCCAAAACACCAGTGTTTTAGAAGCCCACATGCTGTCTGTGTCTCCAGCCCCGGGACACCCCAGGGTACCAGTACGGGGTGCCAGGGAGACCAGGGGGGCTCTCCCATGGGGTGGGTGGTGGGAAGGAGGTTCTTCATCACTGACTTTTAGAAGAGCACTGCAAGGGCTAGAGGAGGGCTATAAGCACAATAAAGGCAGCAGTAGGGTGTTTTCTTCACCCTAAAATTACAGCTTTCTTCTTGAATTATTCCTTCATGAAAAATTGCCCGGTGAAAGCCAGGGGAGCAGCGCGGGGGCTGGAGGATCACGCCACATCGCGTCCTTCGCACCCCAGCTGGGTATCGCCTTGCCCTCCCCGCTCCACCATTCCCACCCCCGTTCCCCTTCACTCCTCCGCTGGCGCCTACCGCTTGTGTTAAACGAGAGAAAATATTACTGCTACTGTGGATTTGTACTGCTAGCAGGCTAAAGAGAGAAATGCATGTTGAAACACAGCTTGCACTTGCTTGCCTAGCAATTCCCACCTTACCTTTTATTTTTTTAATGACAGAATCATCTCGGTTGGAAAAGCCCTTGCAGCTCCTCCAGTCCAACCACAAACCTCCCCCTGACCGTTCCCAACTCCCCCAGATCCCTCAGCGCTGGCTCAGCCCGACTCTTCAACCCCTCCAGGGATCCCGGGGACTCCCCCCTGCCCTGGGCAGCCCATTCCAACGCCCAACAGCCCCTTCTGCACAGAAATCCTTCCTCAGAGCCAGCCTGACCCTGCCCTGGGCAGCTTGAGGCCATTCCCTCGGGGCCTGGCGCTGGGGCCTTGGCTCCAGAGACTCATCCCCCCTCTCTGCCCCCTCCTGGCAGGGAGTTGCAGAGGGCCAGGAGGTCTCCCCTCAGCCTCCTCTTCTCCAGATTAAACAAATAAAAATAATTATCTTTTTATACTTGAAATCCACCTTGGATGAAGTGTAAAAGGGGCCAAGGAAAGGACGTGGCTCTTCCCTAAGGCAAAGCCACAGCCATGCCATGTGGCATGTCTCTGAAGAGCTTTACTGGCACCAGAGGAAGGTTTTCCCACCCCACTGCAGCCCCCTCCTACAACGCCATTAAGAGGGGACACCTCCCAGTGCCTGCTTCCCCCCAGCCCAGCTGTGCACAGCACCTAGCACGGCCCCAGGCTCGCTCCAGGGTTGATCTTCCTCTTCCACCTTTCATCCAGCGCTGCTCCCACATCTCCAGTAAAATTCAGGCTGGTGATAGTAGGGGTCGGAGCAAGCATTTCGCAGCAAAGCGTGAAGGCACCTGCTCACCAAGGGCTGCAGCACCCTCCAGGACCTGTCCGCTCCTGGCATGGGGTGTCCTGTGCCTGGCACTCACCTCTTCGTGCTCTGAGGCCACGTTGCAGCAGCTCCTGGTTGTTTCTGCCCCAGCCCCAGCGGCCTCTCAGCTCTCCGTCTTCAAGACACCAACGCTTGTCTGCTCTGCATCTTCCAGGGCACTCTCACAGCACGTGAGGGATAACCAGCTATTCCGTCTTGTAATGAAAACATATTTCCAAGTTACAAAATGATACTCAGGGGATTTCTCCATTTGCTGGTGCCATGAGGCCCGACGATGTGGCTCCAGCAGAGCAGGCTCTGCTCAGGCACTGCCTCTCAGAGCGTGACAGCTCCAACACCTCCAGAACCCCCCCAAGAGCCCCGTTCCTGGGGTACTGGGGCACTGCTCTCATTTTGAAGCCAATAGGACTTGGGCACATTGGCACTCAGAGGCCACCTGCCAAAAACCTGGCTGTGAGCAATGACCACCAGGGCTGGAACGACGTGGGTGCCATACGCACCAGAAAGCCCACGGACCGCGACGCTGCAGGTGTCACACACACACACGCAGAGGCGTGGAAGGGACTTTTCAGACCCCTGATCCCATCTCCTCCTCCCTTCCCACACTGAGCGTTACCTACCAACACATTTCATCGACTGCACTCTGAAGGGTACTCGGCATTTTAATCCTGTAAAGTATTAATAACATAATTAAAGTCCCAACCATTTGCTAAGTAACACATATTACTCCGATCGCGGCTTTGATATATTAAAAATAGATTAACTGCTTCCTAGAGTTTGAGGCCAGGAGAGACAGTGGGTCTCATCTGGGTTGACCTCCCACATATCTATGAGCCAGAGATTTCCCTTAGCAATCCCTACCTGTATCGAGCTTGCCAATTTAAGAAGCAACATTTGATTGTATATCAAAGACATTTCAACATCAGGGAGTCCAGCACATCTCTCGGTGAGCTGCTCCTAGAGCTAATTACCCCAGCTGTTAAAAAACCTCATCTTTATTTCCACTGTGGGCTTTGATAACTTCAAACGATTGCTGTTGGCTCCTCTAACACCTTAGGTGGCTGCTTGGAGCTAGCTCTTCACCACTGCCTGCCTCTTCCTTCCTGAGATAATTATAACATATGTTTATCTCCTTCTTTAACTACTTCAGTCAGTCGTAACCACCTTAAGGCATGGAGCTCCTCTAGTCCCTCCTCACAAGATCCGTTTTTTAGATCACAAACCTCCCTGGTACCCAAATATGCTGGCAACAAGCAATTGGGGCAAGCAGACGTCAAAATCAAGCTAAACACTGTCAAGAGTGATGCGGGCCTGGAAGGATGTTCAAGGACACCACTTGGTCCTTCAATCTTTCATGGATGCAAGAAGCACTCATGGAAGGAGGTATCTCCCAAGCTGGGCCTCCAGTTTGCTCCCGGGCAGGCACCGTGTCTTGAAAGAAAGTCCTCCTGCCAGAAGAGCCGGGCTTCAAAATCTGTCTGAGAATAGCAAACCGACTTCCCTCCATTTTCAGCTATATTTAGCGAGGCCATTATTTCTGGAGATGGCAGGAAATAATTCAGCCGGATCCAGACATAACTCAAAATTGGAAAGAGGGTCTATAAAAAGATAAACCAAAGGACCTAACGGGGAGCCAGTCATGGGGACTCGGCGTGGCTACAAGGGAGGGCTCTTCCAGCGGTGATGGAGCACTGCCAGCACTGAACACATACATTGGGTCAGACCTGGGTTGCGGTGACCGATGGAGCTGCCTTCCCTCGGACAGCCGCTCTCAAAAAACCCTTTTTCAAAAAAGAAAAAAAAAAAAAAAGAGTCTTCTCCATCTTTAAGAAAGAACTTATGGCGCTGAGCCCACCCGAGTCAGGGAGTGTGCCGGGATCCCGGCACTGGCAGGGGGAGGCAGGGAGCATCCTCCCCACTTGCCTTTGCTTCCTGCGTGGCCTGTGGCTGGGTGTCTCCCATCCAAAAAGGTGTTTTTCTGCTGGAGGAATGGGATAGACCACAGAAGACCCAGTGCCCTACAAAAGCATACCTATATATACACACGCATGTATAGGCTGGCACTGAGGTGGGTGCAGGGAGCAGATCACCCCTTCACTGAAAGATGCCCCAGAAAATATGTGAGGAGAGCAGAAGACAGAAATGAACTTTACTCACTCATCTGTTTCCTTCCTCCCCGGCACTTCATCTGACTGATTCTAATTAAACTGGATTTTGCTCTTCTGAGCCAGGAGAACTTTTATTTCATTTGTTTAAAGACTGCTTCCCTGCCATCGGATTCCCTCTAAATCTCCCTCACACGGAGTCAAAGGCAACATTTTGGCCAGAGATGCACAGAGCATCAGCTGCTCCTGGGAGGATGAGCTGTGCTGCAATGCCATACAGCACAGCACGGAGGCAACTCGCTGCATGCCAGGAGGATTGCCGTGAGCTGTCGCCCACCTCCTGGGAAACGCGAGACCCGACGGAAGTTTCTGCGTCGAATCAGCAGACCTGGAGTCAGGTTTAATCTCCGTCGCTGATCTTCTCCCACACACTCACTACTGACCGTTTTTACAACTTGACTCAAGGCGTTTGAGCCCGTCGACCCCCAGATTGCTGCGCCCCAGGGCAAAACCAGCCCCCCCGAACGCACAGAGCAGGCTCCCTCACCTACGGCACAACCAAGAACCGGGGGGGCAGAGTCAATCCCGATCGCTCGGCTGCCCCTAAGAAGCACGATGGCTGCTCCCCCGCCTCCGCACGCTCCCAGGTTTAGCTGCTGAAGCTGAAGTTCATCTCAGACCGCTGCCGAAAGCCCAGTGTAAACATCTGCGGTGCGAGAGAGGGAGGAGGAGATCCCTCTCCGGGGCTCAGTGAAGAGTTAAAGCTCTCCACGATCAGTTGGCTCCTGCAAAACCTCCTGGAGCGGGCGGCGGAGGAGCCCACAGCTGCTCAGAAACGCTGGCCCCTGCGGTACCGCATAATTCCTCCCCTGTTCCTGGGGCCGCCGCGCTTCCCTCGCACAATATCCCGAATTGTGCGGGGTTAAACCGGCCCACACAACGCCCGCATTCACACCCGGTCGGGGCGAGCAGCGTCGTGGAAATACCCTCCGTCCCCACACTGCCCCGCTGACATCTGGGGCCGGTGATGCAGAGGCTGCCCTCGCCGGCAGAAACGGGCAACCGGCCTTTCTGACGGGGAAAACGCTCTTGCTCAGAGTGGATTTATTCCTTCCTTTCCCCTCCCTTCCTTCTTTCACCCTTCCAATCCACTTGTTCGACCGGGGCAAGTGTTAGGGAAAGGCAAGGTCAGCAGCGGCAGGCAGACACGCTCAGCTCCGAAGCCAGCCGTCGTTAATCCCCCCGGGGAGCTGAGCGTACCGCAAAATAATCATCATCATTATAAAGAGGCAGCCGGAGGCGACGGAAGATCCTCCCTGACACTGCGTGACCCCGCTCCACCTCCCCTGGGATACAAAGCGCTTGATCCGACCCCAATCAAGCTGCCATCTGGGTCGGAAAGGGCAGCTCTGGGCTTTGGGTTCCCCGTTTCCCAACCTGTTGCTTTACGCGCAACCGGAATAAAAATGAAGTCCGTTGGATAACGTTTTGTGCTCGGCACGAGGAAGGAGGCCAATCTCTCTGACATTTGAAACAATAAATACCTGCGCTTCCACGTTACTTCACATCAGCAATGACAAGCCCAGCTGTTTTCTTGGCCGTGGTCACTTCCCCCAACACTTTGCACGCTGAGTTCCCCCCCCTGCCCAATTTCAGGCACCGCCTCGGGGAGCCTCTGACATATCTGAGCACAGTGGATACTCATTACATTTGTGATCGCTGGCTTCTGGGGGACGTTTATAGCCGTCCTAACAATATCTGCATCCGCAGGCGGGACGTTCAGCACTTTTTGTTCTAAGGATTGTAGTGAAACACAGCATGGGGGTGCATGGGGGGATGAATATCGCACGCTCACACTTTTCCTGATGACATACCTGGTGTTTACACACATGAAAAACTTCTCCTCAGTAGCTGCCCTGCTTATTTCCAGCTGAAATCAGGGGGAAAGAACTAAAAGCTCCGCAAGGAGCAGGTAAACTAGGGCCCGGTGGCCCTGGGGAAACCGTGTGGCAGAGGGGGCTGCTCCGGGTGCTGGGGGGCTGCCGTGTCCAACACCCCTGTCTCTCAGGCAGGGCTGGCAGGGTACCTCCTGCCACCCCCCCGGGCATCCCGCCAGCCCCCACCCAGGAGGTGGTGGCAGCGCTGGGGCTCTTCAGGCTCTTTTCCAGGATTTCACGCCGCCGTTCCTCGCTCCGCAGGGCACGAGGTGGGACCCCAGGGGCCACCACACAGCTCAGCACCCAAACCCCGGGTTCCCAGTGAGCTCCCCCCCCACTGCAGCCGGGGCAGTTTGGTGCCAGGGAAACAGCTGTGGAAATCTGCTCTCACAGAACTCCCACATTTTGATCAGCTGCCGCTTATCTCCTTAAAAACGCTCCGTGCCCATGTCGGCCTCCTCATTTAGCCATTTCTTCTCTTGCAACTTGAAGTTCTGTGAAAGGATAACCATAATGTTCTGAATACCTACATTTTCTGCTTTATTAACAGTGCAAGTCATGCATAATTTAAAGGGGAGGAAAAGTGCACACAGCCCTCGAGTTTTTCGAGATTATTTCGCCAAGAAAACAAGCTGGGCAAAGCAGAGCTGAGGAGTTGTGCGTCTTGCTGGAGATTTTAGCAGTTTTGCTCTCCCCGTATCCCTGGAAGAAGCAGCGTGTGGTGGTGGGCACCGGGCAGAGCTCTGCCTGCCCTGGCTCCATCGCTGACCTGCTCTTCAACCTTGGGAAACTGTTCCCAGCATCAGCGCCTCAGTTTCCCCCTTGGTTGGCTGGCAGGAGCAACCGAATTTTTAATCACAGCTTTACTATACAGAAGCAACAGAAGAAAGTTAACGGTGACACGTACAGCCAGACATCACAGGACTTTAATTAGCTTTGGGGTACGAACCTGGAATAAGCAGATGTGGAGTATTTATTTTGCATTTAAAGGCACCAAGACAGCTCTCAAGTGCTGCTGTTCCGGGTGGACGTGCACGCTGCTGTGCCGGCACAGGGCAGAGCTGCGCGGTCCTTCTCTGCACCTCCCGCGGTGGCAGAGAGGAGCATCGTGGCAGGCAGGGAGGCAGGCAGGCAGTGCCAGAGAACAGCCGGGTAGAGCTTGGGCAGTGCACACCGCCAGCAAGACCCCGTCCCAGGGACACGGGTCCTCCTGAGGATGAGACACAGTCTCCACGGAGGCATCTGGAGAGGAGCCAGGGTGGCCAACGGCACCTGAACGATGGGTGTGGGCAACCTGCGAAGCCACACGTTCTCCGTGCAGGGCTCGGGGAGCGTGGCCAAGCACCCCAGCATGCTCCCTGCACCTCACGGAGCCAAGCAGCACCCCGAGCCATCCTTAGGGGGTGGGAGGGGGGGGCAGGGGTGGCTCCTGGGGGACACCAGCATTCCAGGTTATTGGCACAAAAGCAGGGAAACAAGTGGGTTAACTCAGCAACAGACCTCCCTAACCGCACCACGCTTCCCGAGCAGAGCTGTGAGGATCTCGAAATATTCAATCAGGGACAAAAAAAAAAAAAAAAAAAAAAGTTGTTCAAATCCCACAGACGTCTTTTTTCCAAAGCAACAAGGAGGAAGCAGGCTCCCTCTCCCAGGCTGGGGCTCACTTTTGCTCCTGTAACTCAAGGCACGGTACCTTCCAACCCTCCTTTCTCAAAATGGCCCTGGTGCACCGAGCGGGCTCTTCAAGGCGCTCCAGGCTGGAGGAGACAGACCCTTGGGCTTGGCTTTTTTTTTCTTTTTTTTTTTTTTTTTTTGGCAGAGCGCTGTCGGCTTTCTCCAACCCACCTCCAGAATCACTTGAAGACCCACAAATCCACAGGAAGCAGGTTTCAGACACAGTGCAGCCACATAGGACTGACTTCACACCCCTCCAACCCCCCCGGCCGACACCCTCACCAGCTCTTCACCCATCGCCCTTCACCTAAATTGAAGGCGTCACGTTTTACAGGATGAAAACGCACCGTTACCAGACAAAAAAGTCTTACTACAAACGTGCATGTGACACCGCTCGTGCAGCGATGCTGGCGTCCGGGTCTAGGGCAAGAGCTCCCTTTCCTGTAGGCCCCCACCATCCAGGCTCTGCCTGAACAAACCCTCTGCTATTCCCGACAGCGGTTGCTATTCCAGTGCATCCAACAATATGTGTCTGTGTGTCGGGGAAGGCAAGAGAGCCCCGGTGCTGCCGGCGCCGAGAGCTGCGCGTTAGTAATCCAGCGGCCGCGAGCAGAACCCCTCAGACATTTCCAATTACACTAAAATTTGGTAAAATGAATAAAAATAAGCCAGGGAACGGGGAGGGGAGTACATCTCTAGCTGGGGCTGCCTTGCTGGGGGGCAGCAAATATTTTAGTGCCGACACAGGCGCAGGGGCTCGAAGGCGCCGATGTCAAAGGGAGCGTTGACTGGCAAATTCATGAAGTCTCTCTCCTCAACACCGAGTGCCGGAGCCACCGCTCCCGGCAGCCCCGCACCGCCGCTTACATAACCCCCCGCCGCCGGGCCGGGGCAGCACCGGGGCATCACCGGGGTGTCACCGGGGCAGGGGCAGCACCGGAGCAGCGCTGGGGTAGGGGCAGCGCCGGGACTGGGACATTACCGGGGCTGGGGCAGCGCCGGGAGCCGAGCAGCACCGGGGACTGAATATTACCAGGACCGGGGAATCATCAGAACCGGGACATCATCAGGACCGGGGCATCCCTGGGACCGGGACATAACCGGGGCCAGAACATCCCCGAGACAGGGGCATCCCCGGGGCAGAGGCATCACCAGGACCGGGACATCACCGGGACCCGAACATCACCGGGGCCGGGTCCAGCGCACCGGGCGGCGTCCCCGGCGCGCAGCACCGCGGTCCGGTGAGGGGTCCGTCTCTCCCCGCTGCTCAGCTCCGGGCTTCGGCGAAACGGGGCCAACTTGGGGGGAAAGAGCAGGGAACGGGGAGGGGGGAAGCAACAAGACCCGCGGCCCCAGCGCCGGACCCCGCGCAGCCGCCCAGGACGCGGGGGCTGAAAGCGGGGCAGGGGATAACGCCGGCTCCGCGGAGCACAGATACACACACACCCCCCAAACACCCCTTTTCCGCGTCCCGTTCCGCGGCGGCGATTTGCAAGTCACTGCCGGGGGGAGGCCGGCGGAGCGGGGCGCTTCCCTGCGCGCCCGCCCGCGGAGCCGCCCGCGCCGTTCGGCCGCGGGGACTGCGCGCCCCCGGCGGAACACCGCGAAGTTTGCGGTTCGCCCCCGCCCCTCGCTCCGCGGCCGCGGCCGGTTAACAAGTGCGGCCCCGCGGCGCTCCGCGGGGCGCGGAGAAACCTCCATAGCAGCGGCGACCACCCGGGCCGGGACCGGTCCAACACACCCCCCCCCTCCCTCCACCTTTTCCGCGCAATGTCGGCGTCTCATGGCAACGGCGCTGCCTCCGCGGCCGCGGAACAGAGCAGAGACGGGACCCCCCCGCCCTCCCGCCCCGGCGACAGTCGCGACAAGGTCACGGCGCGCCCCGGACTCACCGTACACCCCTTGCGCGGAGCTGCCCTCCAGCAGAACCGTCAGCAGCCCCAGCAGCGCGATCGCTACATCCATCTTCACGTGAGCATCCACATATCCAGCCCGGCGGGGGGGGAGGGATGGAGGGGAGGGGGGGGGGGCCGCGGATTTGGGAGGGGAGGAGGGGGGGGGGGGAGCGCAAAGGCAGCGCAGCGCCCGCCGGAGCCCCGCGCTCCGCTGCGGCCGAGCCGCGCACGCCCGCGCAAGGCAGGGCGGCGGGGGCAGGCGGCGGGCACCGCTCCGGTCCTCCTCCTCCTCCTCCTCCTCCTCCTCCTCTTCCTCCGCCTCCTCCTCCTCCTCCTCCTCCTCCTCCTCCTGCGCAGCGGGCGGCGCGGAGCGGCGCGGAGAGGCGCGGGGCGAGCCCCCCCCCACCCACCCCCCCCCTTTCTCACAGCGGCAGCCCCCTCAGGGCACCGGCCGCCGCCGCCGCCGCCGCTTCCCGGGGCCGCCGAGCGCCATCAGATGCCATCGCAGCTCCGCGGCCCCCGCATGGCTGCGCGGAGCCCCCCGCGGGGCGCGGAGGTGGCGTCGGGTTGGGGAGGGGGGGGCGGAGGGGAGCGCGGAGGTGTGTCCTGTCCGTGCGCGCAGGGAGCGGCCCTCAGCGCGCCTGCGGAGGGGCGGGTGGGCCCATGGTGGGCTGCGGGGGGGGCTGTGGGGGTGTGGGTGGGTTTGGGGGGTGCGCGGAGGGTTCCCCTCCGCCGTGTGCGGTGGGTGCGGATGCGCGAGTGGGGGGCGGCGGGAGCCGTCACGTTGCGCTCTACGTGCCGGCAGCCGGGGCCGCGGAGCCGCAGCCCGGCGACGTCAAAGCTGCGTGGCTGGCTGCTGCGCGCCTTCCTCCGCCTCCTCCTCCTCCTCCTCCTGTTCCTCCTCCTCCTCCTCTTCCTCCTCCCTCTCCCGCGCCGCCGCCGGCGGGCGCGCAGGGCCGCGGGCGATGCTCCGGGATTACGCGGTGGGGTGCGGTGCTCCCCGCGCCTTCAGTGCGCGCTGGCTGCGCGCCCCGCTCCTCTGTGTGTGTGTGTGTGTGTGTGTGTGTGACACACGGAGGGGGCACAGAGGGGACAAGCCAGCCCCGTGCGCCTGGCAGGCAGCGATGCAGCTCAGCATCCCCCCCTCCGCTGCCCATTGCTGGGGTTGAACTGGTCACACACCGCACACCCCACACCCCCCATCCCTCCAGTGGTGTTTGGCCTCCAGCAAGTATCTGAGAGACCTCAGCACCTCCCCGGGTGTCCCCACATTTTGGGGTGCCGTGCCCGGTGTCCCCACATTTTGGGGTGCCGTGCCCGGTGTCCCCACATTTTGGGGTGCTGTGCTGGTGAAGGTCTCTCACCTCCCAATTTCCCAGAGCGAACTGAGGGCTCAGTTGGGAACCTCCCTCCTCTGCCCTGCTCGCTTGGTTCCTGCGGGGGTTGCACCAAAACCACGGTTCCCTTCGGCTTCCTCCTCTGCCTGCAATCATTCAGGATCAGCGCTCGAGGCCGGGACAAAGCGACATGCTCTGGACGAGGCAGTTGCTCTGCTAGGGACCCCCCTGGCATGAGGCGGGATGTTCTGGCTCTTCCAGCGCTCCTGGGTGTTCTCCTGGGTGCTGGTGGCCGGGGCTGAGCTCCTCAGCGCTGCCCTTCGGGGATGAGCCGCCGCACTGCTTGGTGAAGCTTCCACCCCCGAAGGGCTCGGAGCCATCCCGTCCATCCTTCGGAAAGATGCTGATGGATGCACGAGGCCAGATTCGGTTCTCGACGGGGCTGCTCCCTCTTCCTGACCTGGTAAAAAAGGGGGGAGGTGGAAGGAGGGACGGGCACAGCGCTCCTCCACTCCAGCTCCATGCCCACGGAGCACGGTGGGAGCCCGTCACCGACCTGCTGCCAGTTGGTGCCTGTGAGGAAAGTGTTGAGATTTCACTCAAAATATTGTGCCCCCCCCTTGACCCCGACACATTGTTCGGTGCCTTTGCCGATGCTCTCACTGCCCCTGGAGCGAGGGTTTAACGCAGAATTGACCCCGTACATGACCATTTTTATACGGGAAACCAGAGCGGGGGGGATCCAGGAAGGCTGAAGGTTGGGAGGTCTCGCAGAGACCCACGCTGGTGTAGACACACACCAAAACCAACGTGGTGGATGTTTCACTGCTAAGGCAGCCACTAGCCCCAGCAAGGGCAGGGTGGGCCTTCAACTGCACTGACTCCTTGGGACAGACAGTGTGCAGCCCCTGGGTGAGGGTCAGCAAAGGCTTCTCCACGTGGGAAGCCAGAGCAGAATCCCAGAATCACCTCGGTTGGAAAAGCCCTTGCAGCTCCTCCAGCCCAGCCATGACCCTCCCCCTGACCGTTCCCAACTCCCCCAGATCCCTCAGCGCTGGCTCAGCCCGACTCTTCAACCCCTCCAGGGATCCCGGGGACTCCCCCCTGCCCTGGGCAGCCCATTCCAACGCCCAACAGCCCCTTCTGCACAGAAATCCTTCCTCAGAGCCAGTCTAGTCCTAATATTCCCTAATAACCAGCAGTGTGGCCTCCTCACTCGCAGTGACATACGGGAGGAACCCGTCAACCCTTGACAAGCAGCTTTTTACTTGACTCTGAGATGTGGCAGCCCAGTGGCCATTTAATGCAGGTTTCCTCCTGCTTCCTGGGCAAAAAGCCTTCCAGGTGTAGTGGAACCGCTTAACCCAGAGGAGGTGAAAGACTTCCAAGGCGTGGACACGTCTCAGTCAGTGCTGGGGCATGGAGGGGTGAGGGGAGACTGCGGCCTGTAGCTCCCTCCTGCACAGGAAGTCCCAGGGAGGTTCAGCTCAGGGGACCCAACAAGAAGCCGTGGGCACCACTGGAGGATGGAGGGGGAGATCCTCAGCGGCCCTTGTGCTGCTCAGAGCTCAGCAAATCTATTCCCTCCGTGAAACCACCCGGATGCATCCCATCAGCCTCACTGGTTGGCCTCCCTATTTCAAGGGAGCCCCAGGTGACATGTCTGGGTCCGTCTGATGCTCCTTTGTATCTGTCTTTCAGTTGCAAGGAGAATTTGGGGTACTCTGCCTCAGCAGATCTCCAGAGATTGCACTCGCAGGGCGGCCTTCAAGGGGATTACATCCAAGCTTCAGCTGCCGTTTGTCTTTCCTCTACCTTCAGCCTCTCCATCCTCCCACACACGTGCCAAACTGCCCCTCAAAGCAACAGCTCTGCCGCATTTTCTGGGCTACGGTCAGTCCCAGCCCAGACTTGCACCCAAGGCTCTGGTCGCTCCCCACAAGCGATTTTTCCTCCCCAGAATCCTTTCTATGGCCAACAGCCCCACAGCGTGGAACATGGACATACTGCAAAAAGCTCTTTGGACCACATGAGGACCATGCATGTTTTCTTCACCTGTAAAGCCCCACCCATGGCAGATCTTGGCAGGAAAAGCCCAGGGCCCGGCTCTACCCCTTCTTCTTGGAGATACCTCAAGTGGAGATGGAAGGGAGAGACATGTACCCTATTTTCTGCTTTGTAGGTTGACCATCAATAACCCCTAAAGGGCTGGTCCTTTCTCACCGTGTTTCCAGCCCTTACATGGTTAAATCCAAGATCCTCACAGCACAGATATGCGTTATTTGATCCTGAAAGCTGCAATCATTAACTGGCTGCTGCTCTACCCCCTGGAACAGCCATTAGAAGGGACACAGCATTTTCTTTGCACATCATTGGCACACTTTCTTGGAAGTTCAGGCTTCAGCGCTGCAGAGGCTAAGGCACCTAGTAAACCTTACCGCAAAAGCACTGCGCCTGAAATTTGTGAAAATAACTCGGTCTGAAATCAAGCAGGTGCATAAATCTCTGTGAGATAAGTGCCCAGATGATTTCCACTTAATAGAATCATCTGACATGGCTTTTTTTTAAAGTATCTTGCTCTTAAAAGTTTAAACATTACAGCTACTGCTAGGATCCGCTTGATGGTGTTAAGCTGTGAACCTAAACCCAGCCATCTCACTACATAGTAGTTTACTGAAGAATAAGGAGGAATTAAAATAACACATTGAGCCAGCAGCTACCTGGAGTTTCCCCCAGTCGCTCTCTATAATGAAACTAATAGCAGTGGGGCTGCTCCCCACTGAAGTAA
Organism: Athene noctua; assembly: GCF_965140245.1. NCBI lineage: Eukaryota > Metazoa > Chordata > Aves > Strigiformes > Strigidae > Athene > Athene noctua. Next base: position 51,108,511 of record NC_134042.1, on the reverse strand, counting down.
GTGAGCCAGGAATCGTTCCAGGGGTTGTGAAATTCAGCTGGTCTCATTCGGGGTGTTCCCAGGGCCGGGACTAGGCTTTGTGGCTGGGCTCCATCAGCTCCATCAGTTGCAGTTTGCTTTGGGAAGGAAAATACGTCGCGAGGAAGGGCCCCACAGACAACTTGTGTACACCGCTGCGGCCTGCGAATCCCCCCCCCCGGTTCATTTTATGCCTTTCATTTACCGCTGGAAAGGCTCACAAGGCTCATCTGCCGCTTTCAACCCCAAAATGTGTCTGTGTTTCAGTACCATCCCCCTCTCCCTGCCACCTCCCAGAAACACAAAGACCCTCCTCTTGCTCAGATGAGTCAGAGTGACCCACCAGCGCTGGCAAAGTCTACCCAGAGGATGCGCAAGACCACGTGTTGGACGGGCGATGCATCCACGGGGCGAAGAGCCCGGAGAGCAGGATGACAGCAGGGTCGACCCAGCGCAGCCTCCTGGGCCTCTGCTTGGGGTCCCGTGGAGAAAACGGGGAGCTCTGGGGCCCATCATCCATGAACTCGGTGGGTGTTTTGGTCAGGGGCAGAGCACAGTCCAAGCTCCTGATAAAAGTTTACTTTGTGCTGTCCAACCTGTTGGGTGTCCGCAAGTATCAGGTTGCTCTTACTTTTATTTTTAACTCCTCGCTTGGCTTAATTTTATCCAGCCCTCACACTTCAAGGAGCTGTGTGGTCAGTTCTAACAACTGGGGCTGCAACGGTTCAGTCTACCAGAATATCAGTGTTGATTATAAAAAGGTGTCGGATCCCAAGGAAATGAATGGCAGCACTTTCCTGGGGGAAGTAACGGCCACCTCAGTCCCTCACCTTCTCCTGACACAGGTTTGCAGCCGAGCACAGGGCTTCTTCCCAGACTGGGCGTTAACCGCCCCGTGTGAGCGATGCTGCCATACTGCTTGGGGCAGAATATTCCCATTTACATTAATCTGACTGTATTCTTCTACCCCCAGAAATAAGGAGCCATCGGTGAAGCACCTCACAGTGGGCTGGTTTGCATGTTTCAGCATCAAGAGGATTTTATAACAGTATGTATCACCGAGTGTGTGTTATAGTCCCCTCCGTTGCAGGAGGGAGCGAGGTAAATAAAATAAAATGAAATCAATCAAACTGAATTAGGCTAACTACTTGAATAACAAAAGTTCTGGGACTCTAATGCTTCCCACACTCCAGCAGCCATTTATTTCAGAAGCTCTTTTCTTAGCAGCTTTTTCATTTCATCCAACACCAGACAGAAGCAAATTATTTTCTCTCTCGTTGTTGGGAGCAAGTCTACAAATAACTGAGATTTGACTAAAGGAGACCATTAAGTACCATTAAGATTCTGAGTAATTTGGCAGTGTTAGTGAGCTGTGCATGTTACTCTAGTCCCTCCTTATCAGCCTGACTGGCTTGAGATTTCCAACATCCAACAAAACTAAGGCAAAAATAAATAATTTAACTCGGTCTCATAATTCTGTTGAGTTTGGGGACTGCACATAACTTGTGAGGCACGTTTAGAGTGTGAGCAGGTTATAAATAATTAGCAAATCATCCTGGAATGGGTATCTAAAAGAGGGGAAGGAAAGTATTTGTCAGGTGCCCGATTCAAGCCTGGAAGATTTACTGTTTGTGTTCTTGTAATGGCGTAGCAGGAATCACCGTGCTGGGACAGTGCCCGCCCCTCTACGGTGGCCCGGACTGGAGTTATGTCAGCCCATTGAAGCCTGATACTGCATTTCCCAGACTTTTTATTTGCGTGACAGTGCTCTCTGTTGGGCTGGGGAGGTGTTTGCTTCGCAGAGGGATGGTCTTTGGGCACGGAGGTGTCACGGGCAAGCGTACACCCAGCAAGAGGAACGCAGAGTAAATGGGAGCGTTGGCCTTGACCGCCTCCCCGCCCGTGGCACAAAGCGGGTCTAGGCCCTGGGGGTGTCGGGTGGGATGGGCTCGGCCAGCGTGAGCTGTGCGTGAGGAAGTGTTTGGCGTGGCCTGACCATCACCCACCGTCCTCGGGTGGAAGCGCAAGAGGGGGCAGAATGCCGGGTTTAACCGCTGGGAGCGGCGCAAAAATCGGAGCATTTCTGGCTGTGAAAATGTCACTTTTCTCCACAGCCAGGTAAGAGTAGACTGCCAGCTCTGCTTGGGCATCGCAGTCTGTAATATTTTTGTTAAAGCTCCCATTTCTGCAGCTGCAGCGTGATGAGAGCTCCTCCTTTTTTATGTAATTCTTACTTTTATCTCAGATGCACATACCCACTAAATCTCTACCCTTTGTACCGGCAGAGGAACAATTTAAGAGCACAAACACTAAATGCTCTCCTTTCGGACAGCACAGGCACCTCCCAACTTTATTCTTAGGCCGTGGGTTTCAGCTGCCGTATCAGTGAGGATTTCCCTTCTTCGGGCCAGATGCTGAAAGTGAAAATAGCCACTGAAGGCCTCTTTGAAGTGGCAGCCCCGGATCCTCCAAAGGTTTCGTCAGCATCTGCCGTGTGCCTTTTCACACTCTCTCAGTAAGATGTAGTTTGTTCTGAAAATTGAAACAGGCTCATTTAACAATGTTTGGGGCCAAACCTCCAAGGGATGGAGTTATTAGATAAATAACTAAGTGTGACGGACCCTTTAGACACACCTGTTATCTTCACTGGTGCAGTTTAAGTCTCAGAACTATTATAAATGATGTCAAACTACCTAATTTCAGGCTAGGTCTGCTCTCCAGGACTGGTGTGAATTGAGAAGAATCTTCGTGGCATCCAAGAATTTACATGGATGAAACAATCTGGGCGGCCGGTGGGAGCTACACCAGCCTAAGGCCAAGTTAAATGTTACCCTGTGCCTTGGGGCTTACTCCCTCTGGTGGGATTCTCATGTGTTCAGAGCATATGCAGTCACTTTTGGTACCCATGCACCCCAGGATAATGTCGGTTAACGGTCTGCCTGGTGCTTCATGGCTGAAATTTGTTGTCTGGGTTATTGCTCTGGATCCAGAGGAATGGCTGAAAAAAGTGACTCGGTTTTAAGGCCTTGGCAGCGGCAGCAGCCTTACACAGAGGGAGCTCAACCCCTGGGCACTGCTCAGTAAAATCTAGAATAAGGTCCATCTTCTCCAGGGCTGTAGCCCAGCCCAAGAAACCAGGCAAAGTATTGCTTTCCGCTAATTTTCAGTAGAAAACTTCATCCTGTAAAGAAGTGGAAAGAAGCAAACTGATCTGCTGATCAGGGTACCGGGAGGAGGAGAGAGGTCCCTTCCTCCTGGTACCCTGATGGAGGCAACAGCAAGAAGCCATGGCACTCTCAGGGAGTGAGGTGGATTCTGTTTGTTTGTTTGTTTGTTTGTTTTAATTAAAACAAGCTGTATGGTGAATAGTTTGGATTGGAGGGAAAATTTCCAACAGTCCATCGTGTGGTTCAGGAAGCGAGAAGCGATGATCCGTAGGTTGCGTCTGTGGGCCTCTCACTGAGCGGAGACATCTCTGCACAGACGTGTGCAGGTTGTTTTACACCACCCTGAGGGGGGATGTCTTGTCAGAGCAGCTTCAGGTTTACCTGCCTGGGACAGAGTTCAAATCTACGTAACACCCCTCTGGTCTTTCACTCTTTCTGTAATGCATTGCTCGCTCCGTTTCAGTCTCAAAAATAAAGCCGTGGAGGATGCAAATGAAACCGTTAATACCTGCCACGAGAACAGGGCTTTGCCATCGTCTTCCAACTTCGAGGTGCAGTTGAAGCTTCCGTGTGCGTCAAGCTGTAGGGGTGTACAGACACAATAACAACATCCAAACCATGCAAGAGCCTTCCCGGGCTCGGTGAGTCAGAGGGCAGTGGAAAACACCTGCAACAGCAATTCCATGTAATTAAAATACGGCGGATTTGGGTCACTCGTTTCCTGGATAACTCAGTTTCCTGTACGCCCATGAGCTCTTCATTGTCTCTGTGAAGAGAACCGGGTCTCTGCGGGGGCCTCCAGGGCCAACAGCCATTTCATCCAGAGACGATGAAATGATGGGGATGTGGGTGCTCCCGTTGGATCTATGTCTGTGTCTCTGGAGGTGGGTAGAGGTGGCCTGAATGAGCTCGTGCCTACGTACATGTCATCGGCTGTGAGTAACAGGAGGGTGGCCAGGGCGACCACCCTTTTGCCCCCTTCTCCTTAGAAAAGCTGTACTTGGGTGCTTGCTCGGGCTCGCTGAGCTTTGTAGGAAGCTCCTGTGCTCACATCTGCTGGTCTTTCTGCTCGACAAAGGGGAGCCCTGTAAGCAGCCCCTGCCTTCATGTGCTGGTCTCACCTACGTTTTGCCCTCGCCCTTATCTTGCATCATGAGCCCTTACCAAAAATCCGGCTTTGCTGCCAAGCTTCATCCCTCCGTAGGGTTTCCATGAGTCGTGGTCATGGGCAGGACAGGGAAGCTGGGGCCAGGGCTGGCAGAGGAGCAGGGCTGTGCTCTGCAGCAAACACCAGCTGTAACGTGGAAAATAAAATACCCTCCAAGTCCTTCGGCCAGGAGGAAAGGAAAAGGTCTTCTTAGATCCTCATAAGCAAAGCGGTCCCATCCACCACCGACACATCATCCCTGGAGGGATGGGCCAGCTAAATTTCCTTAAACCCTCGGTGTTCAGACACGTCCCCTGTCTGGTTTTGGCTTCCTACAACGGCGATGTTGTTGCGCCAGCAAGACGTGCGTGCTCCTGTTCGTGCCTATGCACGGTTTTGGCTGCGAAATGCAGCACTGTTGTGTCAAATAATCAAATAATATTCTGCCCTGCTGCGCTAACACTGACTGGCATGTGAACAGCGATTCCCCGGAGTGGAAGGGAAGGACAGCGTGAAAGAAATGGGTCACATTTAATTAACCAGTGAAAAATGGGGCTGCTCAATGTTTTGGCTACATTGTGGCTTCAAATTATAGGCAACAGAAGTCGGACTTTGGGGCAATACTAAACAAAATACTAAAAATTGCAGTCCTTACTATAGCCTGGCTATTTTACAAACAAGTAGTGCACAAAGATAACTCCAATAAGGCTGACATTCAAAAAATAATGAGTGTCTTGTGCGTTATCAGCAGAAAAAAAAAAAAAAAAAAAAAAAAAGTGAATTCTTGTTAAGTTAAAGGGAAATATTAATACACAACACTCCTGCTGGTGAAGTTGCCCCCGTTGCACTATGGAAATGAATCTTGGGAATTATTTAAAATAACACAATCAGACCGAGTTTATTTCCCTGAATAAAATGAAATCCCATTGGAGCGTCTCTATTCTTCTTCATAATGCAGGGGGAAACAATTAAGTTTCAGTAGCTCCTCACAACAGCCACTACATATTAAACACAGGATGGATTTTATTAGCGGGAGAGGTTTGCACGAGCAGAGAATGTCTTTTGAGTGCACTCTGCTGGCCGCGGGCCGAGGGATGAAGCACCACTGGATCCTGCTTTAATTCCTCACCCCAAATCCTTGCAGGAAGGCAGTTCCCCTGCCAGAGAAAGTTTTTAACTCGCTGTGGTTCAGGATGTCAAAGAATAGATTGATTTTAATTCAGTTTGGGGGCTTGGAGGGGAGCTGCTGGGATGCTGGGCATTGCCTCCCGGGCACAGGCAGGTTTTCCCTGTACGCGGTGCTCCTGGGCCACCTCCCGGGAAGGTGCAAAGGGATCGGTTCTGTGAGTCTGACACTTCCAGGGAACCTGGAGATGAACAAATTAATTTTTTGCTGGGCTATTACACCGTGAGAGCCGCTTATGATTCATGGCCGTGGACAGGGAGCTTAGAGGTGTCTGGAGAAAGTGTTAATAAAATTTCAGCAGGGTGAACGCTGTGTAACTGCAATAGAGTCCAGAAGGTTTTTGACTGAGGGGACCAGCCAGCCAGCCGGTGCAAATCAGTGTGTAATCATTTACACCTGCAAAGCAGCTGCCCCCGCAGTGTTACACTGCTGGCAGGATGGGGGGTGAGTGTGTGTGGCTGGTGTGGCCTTTGCTTTTTTATGCTTTTCTTCTGGAGGGTGTTGAGTTGCTCATGTCGGAGAGGTGGGTTCCAGAGGTTACAACTTGCTTTATGTCTTGTACCAGCTCCGTATCGGAGATATCCGGAGGACACGTGTGCTGCACGCAGCATCTTTCTCGAGGTGAAGCTCACATCTCCCTGTGCTCCAGCAGCCGAATTACTCCAGATGTCTCCTTGGGACACAGCACCGGGACAGCCACGATGCAAACTGTGAGCCCAGCATCGCCTGGCCCCGAGGATAACACCTTTGGTGTGGTCCCTGGGCTCTGTGCCTCTGGTTTTCTCTTACATGACCCTCCGTGAGAAACGGGGTTTTTTGGTTATTTTGTTTTTCTTTTTTTGTCCTCCCTTGGTGCTGTTACTAACCAAAGCAAAAGAAATTTAGACCAGAAAACCCTGCCCTCAAGGACAAATATCCAGCCTGAGCACCACCTCTGGCAGCTCCTCCATTACACCACTAACCCACAAGCTCCTGCCCCTCTCCCAAGCACCGGGAGATTTGCAGCTGGTCTCTGCCCTCAGCTGGGCCTGAACAAGCATATTGAAATTGCTTATGCTAAATAGAACATTCTTAAAGAAAAAAAAAAAAAAAAATGTTTTGGAAGTGTGGATGCCCAAGTTGGTGTCGTCCTCTTTAAAATGATGCTCCCGTCAGGCAGCGGAGCAGCACTGTCATAACAGGAGGCACTTTGCAGATCTCAGGCCCAGTAATTGCTATTCATATAAAAGAACAGCAATCAAATCAAGACCTCCTCTTAAGGGGTTATATTGATTTTTTTTTAAAGTATTTCTGCTGTGGACCTCGCTTTGTCTGTCCCTGATTACCTGCCCCTCCTTGAACCTCTCTCTCTCTTCTTGTGGATTTTCATGTCTTTTTTTTTTGACTCTCAAACTGAACGCCCATGCCGGCCTTGATTAACACTACGAAACCCCAGAGAAACAGGCTTTCAACAGCTCTGCAATGCACTTTGTTGCCTGAGAAGTCTCCTTCTGGTAGCAAACATGGCTTCGCCTCTGTCAGAGGCTCTCCTGAGAAAGTCTGCTTGGAAATGCTTTGATTTTAAGCTAAGATTCATGGCTGGCACACGAGGCTAGAAATTAGCGTGACAAGCCTGAAAGGAGAAAAAAAGCCTAGGAAGTGCAATGACTCCAAAGCACTTTATTTCCGAGCCACATGTTGATGCCAGCTGAGGATGGCCAGGAGAGATGGAGGGCAGGAGGCCGTGTTCATTCCTAAGCAGGAGCTTGTCCTGGGCTACTGCTCCCGTGTGCTCGGGGCTGCACAAATGCTGGGGGAAGATGGTTTCTCATCTTAGAGCGCATCTTGTGAGAAACTGGATGCCTTCTCATTCTCTGATTCCTGAAATGAGCTTACTTGCATCCCCCCCCCTGTAAGAGGAGCTATTAACCTCTTCTAAATGTTGATAAATGGAGATAATTCCCTTTTGGGGAGTGACTCTTACCAAAAGCTCTTACTGATGAACGACAAAGACTCTTTCCTCATCCTCATTTATATCTTGCCTCAGTTGGCCCCCAACTGTTGCCACAAACTGCCACAAAGATTTTTATGGAGCTTCAAGGGATGGATTCAGGGTCCAGCTTCTTCATCTTAATTATCCATCCAAACTAGGCCTTGTACATAGTGCATGAAAGAAACTCACAGAGGCACCTGCATGAAGTCCACTCCATTTTCATGCTGGCCATCACTCGAGCCAGCGCCCATGAACCCAGCACGTTTGACAGCTACGTCTTCATCGTCAGGTGTTTTAAAGTGTTGGGTTTTTTTTCTATAGGAGAGGTCAGACCAGCAAGGCTGAAAGTGCTGTCAAGGCTGTTAGCTTGAAGGAGCCCAGCACTGGCTCCAGGACCTGCCAGACCCCCTCCTGCCATGGGACGTGTCCAGGGAGCATCTTCACCAGAACTGCAGCAAGAGACTCGCAGTTGGGTCTTGCTGGTTTCTACCAAGTCACCTTTAGGTCCATGGTGTCCCCGGACTCATGGCACTAGCAGAGATTCAAGAGCATGATCCTGGAGTCTGGTTGGGAGTGACTTAGGAGCCAGGGAAAATTTAGGCTGGGTATTGTCCCACATGGTGATAGCTTCACTGACCTTCTGATCGTCATTATGTCCAGAGCATAACAATGGGGACAAACAGGTTGGAGTAATCCCCTCTCTTTAGCCCAAAGGGTGACTTTTTCCCAGAGACAGGTACCCCAGAGACTAGAAAACCACCTTACAGACACCCACACAGTGGAGGAAACCCCTTTGTCTCATGGCATGGTGGTGGGATTGGATCAGGGTTGCTTTCCAGGTGACCACTCCGTGGGACAGCTTTGCCAGGGGTCTCAGCATGGCTCTTGACACCACGCCTGGCCCTCGCCAACAAGGACACTCATCCTCAGGGGCGTGCAGTGCTGCACAGTGCCTCTGAGCACACAAAAGTCTTTGCCATCACCCCGGGAGGTTCACGTAGAGGACCACGCAGTCTGAACATTGCTCTGCTTTGAAAAGTAATTTTAGGCAAGGCTTCTTTTTTTTTTTTTTTTTTGTTTCCAAAATGTAGCGGTGATAATAACTCTTTCCCTTTCCACCTCAGCTGGATTCAGAGTACCGAGAGGAGCCAGGCTTCCCTGGACACATGTGGAAAAGAAGACTGGTTGATTTTTAAGACCTTTAGAACACTTATTTTAAATGTTACGGGAATATGCAGTGTCTGGAGTAGTGCAAAGGTCAATAGGGAATGGTCTGTGCCAGCCTGGAGTAAATGGGGGCAACTTCTCCATCTGCCCTGACCAAGTCCTTGGGGTGGAGCTGCTTGGAAATGTCTGCTTGGGTTATGTTACACCTCCTAAAGTCCAATAAATGCAGCTGCTGAGCTTTGGTGGCCGATGTGCTTTTGATAATCTAAACGTACCTGCACTTATAGGCATTTTCCTGTTTGCTGCAGTGGGGCTGATGTGCAGCTCCTGGACAGGCTCTTGTTCAGCGGGAGCTAATGTCAGACATTGCAAAACTCTTCTGCATCGTGAATCTAATTATTTGCCCCGATTCAGGCCAATGACAGGAATTTGAGACTCAAACAGGAATTTGGGACCAGATGCTTTTAGGTGCAGTCAATGGAAATGTCTCCTGGCTTTTAAAGAAGAGTGTAATTGTCTAATATGCACTAAGTTTTCTGAAAAAATCTGCCTTTTAATTTGCATCCAGCTTATTAGGTACTTCACGCACACCTGTCTAATAATTTTAACACTAAAAGGCTGTTCACCCCTGTAATAGCTTATGGCAATGAGTTTTTCAGGTGGATTCAAGACAAAAATTACTTCCTTTTCATCTATTTTCAGAAAAGATGCATTTCTATTCCTGTTTCAGGTGAGTCAGACTTTTCTGCTCCTTCTGTTATTTTCTAATGTCTCTTTTTCATCTTTGCAAACTGCTTAGCAAGGTGGGCTGAAAAATGGAAGTGATCTGAGCTGAACCACAAACCTATTTCTCTTCAACTTGGGTCAAAATGGCATGAAGTTTCTCCACTTCAGTATGATTGAAAAGTTAATTTAATAAAATTTCAGGCAGCTCAAGAGCGTGTGTGTATTTAATTTCATTCCACGGGCGTGTTTCCCCTGTGTCTTTAATCACTGCTGTGGGGTTTCCAGGAGTTGTTCTGCTGTTTCGACTGGTCCTTGGGCACGCAGGAGCAAGGAACACAGAGGGGACCTGATGCGAACATGAGCTTTTTGCCCCTGCAGCAGCGTTCTCTCAGAGCAAGAGCCCCCGTAGTCTCAGCTAAAGCAAGGACCAGGCTGAGGTCTGGCCCTGCTGCCTGCGGTGCCCACGCCTGTTGGGTGGAGGTTGCAGCTTGTGCAAAAGCTTGTCTTTTTGCAGATGAGTCTTAAGCCGTTGCTGCCAGATTTGAGGCTGTGCTGGACCCTGGTTTTAGTTCCCAGCTGGGGATCTGTGCCTGCTGCTGTGCAAAGCTCATCTGCTGTGAGGAGATGTCTTTGCGCCCCAGAAAGAGGAGATGTCGAGTCCTGGGGCAAGTTAGAGCATCCCCAAGACTGTTTTGATCTATCCCGAGGGACAGCCCACGACTGACAGTCTCCGTGTCAGCATGAAGGTAGTTTTTGACTGCTCTTGCAACTGCCAATCTTTCTTGAGATGCAGGTTCATAGGAGTGGGAGGAACATGGCATGAATTGGTGGCAGATGTGATAGAGGACCAGGGGTATGAAGTCTAATTGAGAACTCCAGCTATTCTTGTAGGAAATTGCCCAATAAATTAAAATATCAAATATTCATCCGGTAATCTGTTTGACATTCCATTCAAACTCATGCATTTTGAGGGGAATACGTATTTGGCCATTTTATTAATAACATCTCTATTATTTATCTATTTCTGTATTATTCATAAAACAGAAAAATAAAGAGTGTTTTTCTGTTGAAGTGCACATGTGGGAGTAGAAAGAAAAAAAAAAAAAAAAGAGTCTGCCATACAATAATTATATGAGGATTACTGGAACTTTTAAAGATATGCACTGTAGATCATATTTCAGATGGGTCAGCTCTCCATTCCTCAAGAGATGGTTTTGACTATTTTCGGTTTGAACTAGGAGTTTCAAACCAGTTGCTGGGATGAAAGGGTTTAATTTAGGATTTCAGCCAACTTTCAGAGGAAAAGGGCTCATAGCTTGCTGTCCTTATTACATTATTCAGCTTTTACTGTTATTTCAGAATGTCTTGAATTCCTTCTCAGACTTTACATACACTAGTGAGGTCAAGTCTGCACAGGGAGGTGACACTTTTAATTGGTTTGATGGGTACAAGTAGAAAACATAGAGAAGTCTTCAGCACATTTTCAAACCTGAACTGTTACCTTTTCCAACAATTTTTTTTCTTATTCCTTTAGACTAACACATTTGTATTCTGAAAATAAATCAACAGCAAAGCGTGGGATTAATTCAGGTACCACTTTTAGTGCCACACCATGGGGGAAGGCTCACAATGAGAATCACTTAAAAAGGTTCCAGCTTGACCCTCACAGAAATGAATATGAATCTCTCAATTTCTGTCTTCTGGGTACAATGCAGGTCTCTGATGGGTGACAATGGCAGCACCGTATCGCAGCATCTTCCACTGAAACCAAAATATCAAATGACTGTGTCACATAGAGACAAGAGGGAGGAATTGTATGGAGTACACGAGTTGCCTTGTATTACTGCTTGTGGGGTCTTTCTTAATGAAGAAAAAAAAATGAAATGAGGATGGTTTCTCCTGTGCAATGAAGCTCAGAATTGAACTTCGTAGTCCATATCTAATTTGACAGCCCCATCTCACCATCAACAGGATGGAAAAACGGCTCCCACAGTTTCAGCACGGTGAGCAGAGCAAAGGCTGAGTGCCCTCATTCACGCCTAAGTCAAAACACTTGGAAGCAAAACCAAACTTAATCCCAACCACTAATTCCCAGAAAACCGGGCAAAATATATTAGTGAAAATACATGTAAGGATAAAACAGTAAGAGAGGTATCAAAGGATAGAATGAGTTAGCCATAGGATAGTTTTGCCTCATCTGTCTTTGATTAAAAGGATAATACAGGATTTTCATAAAAGCTATTCTCAGTCTAGGACTGATAAATAATAGTATTTGACTGCATTGTGCACTCCTGAATTCCCTGTTGTGACTGAGGGTGGAGGTTGTAATTTTCTTTTTTTGCTTTAATTATATAAATATGATAAGAAGCGCTTGTTCTCCTCTTTCCCAACAGGGGGAAGGAAGAAGCTCAGAACATTAAACAGTTTACCAAAAGTTGCACCTTTGGTTGGCCTCAGGCAGCTACATGCCTACCTCCAAGAGTAAAATACAGTAAGCATTAGAAAACAGGCTATATATTTAATAAAACCAACCAAGGATTTGCTTTCCAGTTGCAGTTTTAATGCAGTCTGAAGCATTTAACCATGGACGTCGGTGTGGAATCGGAGACATCATGAGATTGGCTCAGACAGTGGCTGCACAGACGGGTTATCTGAGATGGGGAGAGTGGGATGCAGAGTTGGCGACGACATGGAGCAGTCAGGCAGGTTACGATGGCTGAGGACAGGCCTCCCAGGGCTGAAAGGGGCTGCAGGAAAGGGGGGAGGGATTCTGGATCAGGGGGGAGGGATAGGATGAGGAGTGACGGTTTTAAACCGACAGAGGGGAGATTTAGATGAGATCTAAGGCAGAAATTCTCCCCTGTGAGGGGGGTGAGGCCCTGGCACAGGCTGCCCAGAGAAGCTGTGGCTGCCCCCTCCCTGGAAGGGTTCAAGGCCAGGTTGGACGGGGCTTTGGGCAACCTGGGCTGGTGGAAGGTGGCCCTGCCCGGGGCAGGGGGTGGCACTGGGTGATCTTTAAAGTCCCTTCCAACCCAAACCATTCCATAAGCCCATGATATGTTTATGTCTAACAAACAGAGGTGAGTAAATCTGTGTCTGTATAGAAGCACACATCGACATGGATATGCACTGAGTACACAGCAATACACACGGACGTTCACGAGCACATGATTTCATTGTACTCTGCTGCCGTGTTTATATCAGCTTCCAATCCTCTCTTGAATCCCGTTAATTCTTTCCGTTTCTATAACATTTATTGACAATTAATTAGACAGGCTAATTCTGTGCTAAGCTCTTGTATCATGGTAGACTTCCCCACTGCTTCATTTCCGTAAAGTCGCCCTCATCCTGCAGCACAGGACAGGGAGAGGAGGGCTCCCAGTACTCCCTCTAGCAGATTGCTCATTATTTTGCATAGGTTTATTATTCTCCTTGCCGTTGGTGTCCAGCATAAGGAAAACCAACTTCACTGTGAACAGAGGAGGTTTGCAAAGTCTCCATTCTTGCTTTGTAAAGTTTTTCTAATTCCTCCTCTACATAAAATAATCAATATTCTATATAGACAAACCGCATAGCAGCTTGCAAATTTTTTCTGCATTATTTTCCATGTGTCGTCTAGTATTTTACTTGCTCTTTCTCTCACGCAGAGGACTCTGTTACACTCTGTGTTAACCCTGTTATCATTCCCACAACTGACACAGTTAATAGAGAAACTTGGGGGGCGTGAAGAGAGCTCAGTCATGCAAATGTGGAAGAGGCAAGAGGTACTGCAAGCTCCATATTGCCACCAGGAGATAAAAGAAGCACACCACCACTAGCTGAGTAAAGTCACAGACTTTCCTGGTCATAGAGGAACCTGAGAAAAGATGCTGAGAATGAGCAGAGACTTCTCAGCAAACAGACCAGGGGATGTGTGGAAAGGTAAATTTTACCTCAGAGGTCAGAACGTATAAAAGAATGGCCAAGAGCCTGTCGCAACAAGTTATGTGGTTGTTTAATAAAAAGGGCTAAACAGAATGAAGATTAGGAATAATTGAGAAAAGGCCAAATGTCAAATGAATTTTCCTTTGTTTTCTGTAAGGAGAAGGTTGTGTAGGAGTCTGAACTCTCCGTCTACTTTATGAAATGAAAGTGATGCAGCAGAAACTGCAAAATGCAAAAGGCAAGAAAACCTCCAACTGCTTCATGTTAACGAAGGTAGAGCCTATCCTCTCTACCTTCAGTGGTGGGAAGAAAAAAAACAAAACAAAAAAAAAAAAACCACAAAAAACAACCAAACAACCACAAAACGTCAGCATCAATAGCAGGGCAAGCCAAGGAACTGAGGTTGAGAGTCAGGTCTTTGTGGGTTTAGCATATACTATACTAAAAAAAACCCAACTGTATATGTGAAGGGGCCTGTGGAGCTCTGGCCTTGATGATTTGAACTCAATATTCTGCTCAGTCTCCAAACACCTTCTGAAGGAAAGAGTAATTAAGGATGTGAAAGCAAAGGGTAGACAGGATAAATTACATCATGGTTTTATCAATGTTAGATTACAACACAGACGTTGCGTAACCTTTTTTTTTTTTTAATATATATATGAAAACAGTTTCTTAGATAAGGGAAAAGCAGCAGATCCAGGCTATCTAATTTAAGTAAAGCATTTGACTTTGTTCCCCACAGGAAATTATTACTAAAGGTAGAGATGCTGGGGATTAATACCAGCGTTAATACCAGCTGGTTAAAGAGTTGCCCGGAGGGAAGGTGACTGTGTATGTTGACCTGGGGTGTCTTGGGATGGAGAAAGGTGACTGTAGAGATTACTACAGGTATGTCTTTGACAGGTCTTATTTAATAGGGACATTCGTGACATCAGAGAAAGAACCACAGATGAGTAGTAGGTACAGAATTTGGGGTACCTACCTGAGGTGCTTGCGCTAAGGCTTTGGCTCCATATGCAGCCGATGGGAGAGGAGCATCTGTAGGGATAAGCCGATTCTCCTAGGGAGAGGCCGACCTGTTGCAGACCTGCTGACTGGGAAGAAGCTGGAATAAAAGGTACAAACACCTCCCTGCTGATGAGCCACGGGGAAGTTTCCGTGGTGAGAGATATTGCTAGTAATGAAGAGGACCAGTTTGTTGTAAAGGCGTTAGACGACTTGAAAAACAAGATGTTTAACATCAGTGTAGCCAGCTAAGAGGGCACCTTTGAGCAGAGCAAGGTGAGACAGGGTCTGTGGGAGGGTCCTATGCGTTTATTAGCAGTGAATGCAAGCAGCCATCATGTTGCCCATCTCGCCTTGCATATCCAACTCAGTGTAAGGACTCATCACTCTGCTAGATGAGACCTGGAAATGATGAATTACTACATTCTTAGATTAACTTAACATTTCTTAAAACTGAAGTAGCTTTGTTGTGATTTTGCGGTCAGTGATACTTGATTAGATATTAAATTAATGGAATCGGAGGGTAATTTAGGTCGGAAGGGACTTCTGGATGTCTCCTGGCTCATGCTCCTTTTTAAAGCAGGCCAGATATAAAGTAAAATAAGGTAGCTCAGGGCTTGGGCCAGTTCACTTCTGAGTATCTCCAAGGACAGCCCCCTTCTTCTTACAGTCAGGGCAAATTCACATATTTCTACTTCTAGGAACTTTTTTTTGATTCATCTGTTTGCACAGTTTTCCCAAGGAGCCAGGACATTATTCACACCCACTAAACTCTCTTAATCTTAGAACAAAAAGCCCCCAAAACACTGGAGACCTGAATTCAGAGCTGGTTTCGGCAGGGTGTGAAGATGGTGACTGCTTCTCTCTTGAGAGTTTTAGGAGATAAAAAGGCCAATCAAACTGCTTGGTGTTCAGCCCTGATAATTGTTTCCTTTGGCAAGAGTCAGAACTCATTCTCTCAGGGAACTATCTAGGAAGTGAAGTTTCACACCCAGAAAACTGACTAAAACAACCTGTGCCCACGGTAAAGATGATGTGAAACACCACAAAAACTTGGGGCATCCCTGCAGCTGGGACAAGGCACAGCTGAGGGGACCAGAACGTCTTGTCAAGCAGGGTTAGGAAAACCATGGTCCAGGGCTGTGTTTAATGCCTGGTCAGTCAGAGATTTCTGCAGAAGTGCAAATTACAATAGTTATGAACCAGGTGTGAAGGTACAGACAAAACATGATGTAGTGGGTTGACCCTGCCTGGATCCAGGTGCTCCCCAAAGCCGCTCTATCGCTCCCCTCTTCAGCAGGACAAAGGAGATAAAAATATAACAAAAGGTTCCTGGGTCGAGATAAGGACAAGGAGAGATCACTCACCAAGTACCATCACGGGCAAAACAGACTTGACTTGGGGGAATTAACTTAGTTTATTGCCAATCGAATCAGAGAAGGGAATTGAGAAATAAAATCAAATCTTAAAACACCTTCCCCCCACGCCTGCCTTCTTCCCGGGCTCAGCTTCACTCCTGATTTCTCTCCTTTCTCCCCCAGGTGGCACAGGGGGCGGGGGATGGGGGCTGTGGTCAGTTCCTCACCCGCTGTCTCTGTCTCTCCTCCCTCCTCAG
This sequence comes from Athene noctua, assembly GCF_965140245.1. NCBI lineage: Eukaryota > Metazoa > Chordata > Aves > Strigiformes > Strigidae > Athene > Athene noctua. The sequence goes on along the minus strand of NC_134042.1, from coordinate 51,092,584 downwards.
CAGGAGGATCCCCACACCCCTCCCCTGCCCCAGCGCGGGTCCCCCACGGGGTCACAATCCCACCGGCAAACCTGCTCCAGCGTGGGCTCCTCTCTCCACGGGGCCACAGCTCTGCCAGGAGCTTGTCCCGGCGGGGGCTGCCCACAGGTCACAGCCTCCTCCGGGCACGTCCCCCTGCCCCGGCGTGGGGTCCCCCCGGGCTGCAGGTGGGTTCTGCTCCCCCAGTCACCTCCCGGGGTGCGGGCACAGCTGCCTCACCACGGGCTGCCCCAGGGCTGCCGGGGAACCTCTGCTCCGGGCCTGGAGCACCTCCTGCCCTCCTTCCTCACTGCCCTGGGTGTGCGCAGAGTTGTGTCGCTCACATATTCTCACTCCTCTCTTCCGCTGCAATTGTTCTCCCACAGTTTTTTCCCCTTTTTTCCCCTTCTTAGATACGTTACCCCAGAGGTGCTCCACCCACCACCATCGCTGATGTTCTCGGCCTTGGCCGTGGTGGGTCCGTCTTGGAGCCGCTGGCGTTGGCTCCATCGGACATGGGGGAAGCTTCTGGCAGCTTCTCACAGAAGCCACCCCTGTGCCCCCACCGCTACCCCACTCCTGGCCATGCAAAGCCAATACACATGAAAATACAACTTTTTTTTTTTTTTTTTTCCATTGGAAATTGAAATATGACAATTGGTTCATAAGAGTTGTAATGCACGTGAAGGTTTTTGGTGCAAGAGTCATCCCAGTGCAGAGAACTGCCATTAACTATACGTTGACCGTCCATCCTCAGAAGTGTAAAAGGAACATGTTTGTGCAGTTGTGGCCCTGCACCAAGGCTCACGTGAACTTACTTTGCCTCTTGGTCCTGATAGAGATTTTCCGTGTGAAACTGAACATGTCCCTCTGCCTTTTGCCTCAGTTCTCTCGGCAAACCAGGCACAACACTCCTTCCCCTCCCAGGGTAAAATCACACAAGGCACATTAATGCTAATGAATTCATTAATGATAGCACTCAGGTAACTATGGTGATGAAGGCCATGTAAGTACCTAAATAAATTAGAGGGGCTGTGCCAGAACATGGCCCTTCTACTACCATTTATAACAGCATTCAGGCATATTACACTTCTCCAGGACTGATAAATTGTGCTTTGCAACATTAAATCTACTGCAGAATACAAGGAGGTTAAATAGTAAAAGTGATGTTCATTATACTGAAATTAAATAGGCATCAAAGCCACCAAATTCTTGAGCTATTAGCGGTGGAAACCAACCATGATTCTGCCAAAAAGCCAACTTGCTCCCATGGCTTGCACAATCAAGCTTACTTAGGTGAACGGTTCCTAGCTGGCCATGCTCCTCACCTGGGAGTTGGGGTCAGGGGATTGCTCCAGCCCCCGCCTCGGCTTTGCTCCCCTCGTTGGGGATGGGGGAAGGCGTGACGATGCACCCGTGAATAAAAAGCAATACCAACTTGCACAAATAGCTGGAATTGTGGCAGGAAGCTATTTAAGGCATTTACAGTGACCTAAAGCTGCCACCGACTTCAGGTCTCCGTGTTTTCTCTTCATTTTTGTGTCGCTGCCAAAATCCGATGATTTAGGAACCTGGTTGAAATATTGGCTCACATTTCTTCCCCAGTTGCCTTGAATGCTTCCAGCGTGCTATTCCTCAGCGAGTCTTGTCAGAAGGATGTCTTTCACTGTATTATATCTCTCTGGAAGTGAATGCAGCAACAGATTGTTATTGCCATTCAGAAACCTTCCCTCGCTGTGGTTATGGATGAGAAAACTCAGAGGCACCTTCCAGAAATGAAGCTCCTTCGAAACCTAAAATAATTTTCTGGTCTACTGGTACACTTTAGTATAAAGATGGAGTAAAGTGGTGAGTGGGACTGTCTTTGTTAAACAATCCCCTTAAAGGGGAAAGGCTAAGGAGCTTTAATACTTACCACTCCAGACCTACCGTAACGCAGTTATTATTTTATAGCTTTAAATCTGCACCGCTTGAAAGAGGCAGCAAGCAACAGCCTTGTTCAGCCCAGGATGGCACAGTCAGGTAGAGGAATCGTTTAAAATGAAAATGTGTGGCACAACTCGGGCGACTTCCCGTTATTCTCCAGGACCAGTGATGCTCCTGGCCAGCACGGCAGCCCCTGCCATCATCATTCCCACTGGGCTCTGCTCTGTGGCCAGTCCTTGGGCTTGTCCAAAGGCATCCATGGCCACATTAATCCAGTTTTGGTTTGGCCTCCATGCTTTCTTATAAGCCAGGTAATGAATCAGCTGACATGATGAAGGTGGGCTGCAGGTTTTACTCAAGTTTCAGCCAGTCTCAGCATCACTCCAGCACCCTGGTCCGTGTGCCGAAGCTGCTGTGTTCCGTGAGCAGGATGAGAGCAAGCTCCAGGGCTTTGGGTGGAGCATGAAGTGGAGCCAGCATGAGACTGGTGGGGAAGGGAGGTGGGCTGGGCTGTGGGTGTCCCAGCACCTGGGAGAGTCTCCAAGAAGAGTGGGGGTGTCCCGGTTTTGCTCCAGGCAGCCGTGTTGATGGGCTCCACGCAACAAGGGGAGCTGCAAGGTGTTGGCGTGTGGCTCTTTGCACCTCCAGCCGCATGACTTCAGCGCTTTGGGGAGTGCTGCATTCCCATGGAGCCATGGCAGAGCTGCTGGGAGCTGAAAATGCCGCACAGATGAAAGAGGCTCTGGTATGGATTTTACTTGAGATGACAATTCAAGGTCTTTGCGCTTTGCTGCAAACAACGCTGAGCTCTCGCAAAGGAGGCAGTGCCCTCCTCCGGCAGCGTGCTGCTGGCAGGCGGGTGCAGATGTTCAGAGCACAGCTGGGGAGTGGGCTGCAGGACGCTTCTCACCAGCTGATCTTCCCGTCGCGTGAAAATGCACATACCGTTTATGTTTGGGGCACTCTGGGAGCTGTGTGCCTGGCAAAGAGGAGCACAGGAGATCACTGCCAGCGGAGAAGAATGGATGTCACAGCGAAGCTGTCCTTTGGTGGTCTGTTATAGTGCCTATCACAGAGCCATTCAGATCTGTGGACCCGCATAAGGAGATATGTAACAGCTGCCATAAATAGCACAGTCCTCGGCCCAGGACCTCTCTCTGCACCCCTAGTCCCCTCTTGCAGCTACTCCAGCTGGGACATCCCACCATTGGTTCAGCCCTCGTGGAGGCAAAGCTCTCCATGAAGTTACCAGGAGATGCCTCCAAGCACAAGACAAGCTGGGCGCTACATTGCTTGGCCCAAGGAAATGAGAATAACCTATCAAAAGGGCAATTCTGTCTTCATTAATTAAAGCTTTTCCGTGAACGATGTACTTGGCTAATGAAGAGAGAGACCAGGTAGGCACCAGGTGAATTAATATCCAAGTGACATTATTGCTGAAGCAAGGCAAGCTTCCGAGGGAGCGGCAGGCAATGGAAATGCAAAGCAGCAGCTCATGAAAGCATCTCAAGCTAAACTTGATTCATTTAGACCCGGTACTTATTACAGGGGAAACCAGGCAGAGTCTACTAAAAGTGTCATGCACTGGGAGACATTGGAGCGACACGATGCTCATGGATCTAGGGGGTGGAAGCAGTTCCTCACTGCCAGGGACTTCTTGGGGGAAATTCTGTGAAATGAGCATGATTTAAATCCAGACTGGGAGTTACCTTTCTGGGAGATGCTCTTGTAGGCAGGGAACTCATTTATTAGCTTCATTTTGGGGGGTTTTTGGTTGTTAAAGAGAAACTCGTGTTTTGCAGTTGCGATTTGATCGCTGGCTCACTGAAGCCGCTAGCCCATGCTCCTGCCAGGACACCTGGAGCAGCTTCCCCTGACAGCTCCTTTTTTGCTGCTTTTTAGTCCCTTTTGCCCTGTCTGAGCATCTCCTACAGAGAGGGCAGAGGTGCTGGGAGCCCCAGAGCCCAGGGCCTTGCTCAGTCGCAGAGGAAAGCAGGTCCCCAAGACCACCCCTTGGCACGGGTCTGCCGCTCCCCACAGGGTCCCAGAGCTGTGCATGCGGCCAAGCGTGGGGGTTTCCAGCTTCTAAACCCACCACAGTAACAAACCTCAAGCAACTGACTGCCCAGGAGGTTTGCAGACATCGACAAACTCGGTCCATCCCTGCAAGACCATCTGTCCTTGACCAGTATCACAGTGTGTCTTAAAAAAAAAAAAAAAAAATCCCATACTGAGCTGCCCTGCAAATCATTCCATTAGTTCAGTTCAGTTCATTCCGAAGGGAAGGTACCAGGGTGGAGGAGCGCTCAGTGTTGGTGCAGATCTGCTGGCACCAAACTAGACGTTGCCTGCACAGCTCGGGACGGTGACGCTGGAAGCGTGTGCATGTCAGGAAGGGACTGACTTAATCAATTCTTGAAGGACTGAGCCCAATCCTGACAGTCGACTACAGGCACCTGGGAACAAATGCAGAGGAACTGATCCATCTCCCATTTCTGCCAGGGCAGCTGGGGAAGGCTTTCCATATTTCAGAAGGGAAGCAGACATGTGATGTGGTGATGTGTCAGCAGGCAAGGCTGAAGCCATTTGCTCTGTCATTTTTAAGAATTCAGCAAAAACTTGTTATGACCTGAAATTTGATAAACAAGGACATTGGCGCAGCATTTGCAAAGGGCAGTGGTTAAAAATACCTGGCATTAGTTCAACCCAGCCGAAGCAAGCCATGGGCATGGTCAGAAGGAGAAATGTCCCGGTTGAATTTGTGCTAAGTGATGCATTGACCATGTCCCCAACAACGGCATCTCCGTGCTGCCCTCCACTCCTCGCACCCACCCCTCAGGGCACCCCTGGGAGGTGTTAAACTCTGAAATCAGTCTCATCCTCGGCGCTTGCATTCCCAAGCAGATGGCAGGACATGGGAGAAGATGCTGAGGGGTCCCTCCTTGCTCAGGGCTGCAGGGTGCAGGGTGGAGATGGAGATGATGGCAACTTGTTTTAAAATATAAATTACACCAGCAACTGGAGGGTCCGTTGTAGGATGCAACTCTTTTTGAACTTCACACCAAGTCTGGTCCCTCTTTCATGCCCCTGCTTCTTTTTTTATCCTCTTTTTTTTTTTTTTTCTCCAGACTCCCTGCTTACTAATTATCAGAGAAATTACTTTCTTTGGTTGTGACTTCAGAAATGTTCAATTAGCCTCTGTGATTGGCTGCATGTAAAGGAATTAATGTAACATATGCTAAGTGTATGCATGACCTATTTAATGTGATGGATAATCTTTCCTGGTAAAACTCTTTTCATGGTATGTGCCTGCCACACATCAGCGAGTGTAAAACTTTGATTCTAAGCAGCATTACAGCTTCTGCAACTGCACGGAGAAGCAAGGCAAAAGCAGGAGCCGGGCGTTTAACTGATGCAAATCAACGCTAGTTATTTTTAACAAAGAAACTGTAGAAATAACCTAGGGGGATTTATTTATTTATTTATTTATTTTCTAGTTATTAATTTCGATCATAGGTTGAAGGTCAAAGCATCACAAACCTTGAATGCAGCCAGCCGGACAAGACCTTTAGGAAATTTGCCATCTGTTAGTGACATCTAACCTGAAGCTGAACATTTCAACAAAAAAAATGTTACCCTGATCTTGAGTATTGTTGAAGAGCTGAAAGCCCAGAAAAAGAAAACCAATTTTTTTTGTTCATAACTGAAGCCCCTTAGATGCATTGCAGGTTTTTGTTTTGAAACATTTATTGTGTTGTGTAAAACTTCCTCCTGTTTAAAGTTTCCTAAAATGTGCCATTTGGGGGATTAGACTAGACACTCCTTGAAAAACTTCAGCTTGAACTGAGCTGGCTTATGATGCGGGTTATCTCCCACCTCTGTCAGAGCCCCTTGCCCGAAGCGCCTGTATCGAGACTGCAGCTTCTCCTAACGTCGGGGATCCCTCAATCGTATCCAACCTTGATTTAAGGCCTTCCAGTGGTGTCGGAGCCACTGTCGGCTTAAATAAATTGTTTGAGTGGCTAACGACTCTCCTTGTTAAAAATTTCACCTCATTTCAAGTCTGAATTTTTCCAGGTCCATGTGATAAATATTATCCTTAATTATTCCTTTTCCTGCTGGATGAAAGAGCCCTCTCTCGTCAGAAAATGTGTCACATGCAGGTACTTGTAGATGATGAACAAGTCACCTCTACGCCTTTTTTTAATAGACCCATCTCGAGCTTCATTACGAGCAGGTTTTCGAGGTCTCGCTCTCTCCTGAAGCCCATGAGTTTTTCCGTGTAGACACCGAAATTGTATCTAGTCAGTGGGAACGGTGTCATAAATGCTGATCTCCTCCTTGGCCGGCTGGTGGCCGTAGTCCTCTCCAGGCTACCTGGTGCTGTGGTGGATGCTCGGTGGCATTTTTTAGTGCTTTACCAAACATGGTCTCTCATTTTATAAACGTCGCTTACAGCAGCAATTTGGAGCTGCAGAGGGTCTGCCTACTTGTTTATCAAAGTATCTCTGCAAAAATAAAGACAGACCTGAATCAGCCTTGGGATCTGTGAAGCAGGACCGCTGCAGGGCATCTTTTTTCTCACAGCATTAGGGAGGGGAGATGGGAAGAGAGGGCTTTGAGGTGCTCAGACCCCGCTGAGCCCAGAAATACAGGACAGAGATGATCCAAGGACAAGTCCTTAGTGCGAGGCTGCCCTGCCATGAACACTCACTTTCAGGACACACAAGACAAACAAAAGTGAGGAAGGGAAAGAAGGGCACAGAAGGCACAGCCAGCATTAGATCCCAAGTGCTTTCCCAACAGGCCAGCCAACATCTCAAGGTTTTTATCTTTTTGAGGCACCACATGCAATTTGGTCAGGCACCATTTTATGCAACCCCAAAAGGAAGGAAGAATTTGTTGTAAGGATCAATACTGCAAGCTCATGTGAAAATAGAGGGCACCTATGGGTGGGAGCCAATGAGACTGTCTTCCACTGGATTTTTTTTCCCTAATTCCAATTTTCTTCATATAAAATTTGTGACATTATTTTCCCCTGAAGTATGCTTGCCTGAAGCATAGAGTCCAACCTCCTTTGGCTCACGCTGGAGGTTTACCAAGGAGAGACTGGTTTTGCAGAAAAGCCAACACGAGAAATGGGTTTCTGCCAGTGTTTGCAACTCCAAACGGAGCCTACACAGCTTCAGAGGGAGACTGGACTGGTTCGTGGAGCAGAAATTCATTGAGAGTCACTAGCCACACAGACACTACTTCTTGCTCAGTTCATGAGTTGCAAACAGCTGTAGGATGGATTACCCAGGCAAGGATAGCTGGGATTTTCCTTGTGTTTATATTCTTTCCTGGACATCCACTTTTTGGCCACCATGAGGGACAGGACACTGGATTAACTGGACTTCTTTTGGTCTGAGAATGAAGCCGCTCTTCCCAGGGTGATGTGTGTCCTGCAGTCTCTCACCAACAGGCACGTGGGGTACCCAGGATGCTTGGACGGGACAGCTCTGTTCCACCACAACTCAGGGCTCCTCATCTTGCAAGTAGGAGCAGAAGCATCCCGGTGTCTGGTTCTTGCTTTGTACACTGAATGACAGCATTGCATGTGGGACAGTTTTTCCATAGAAGGATTTGGTGTTTTTCTTAATTTAAATGTAGTATCTCAGATGGCATGAGTAACGCTTTCAAGACAGCCTCCATGCTGGTTGCAGGAGAAGCGTAGACCACTGGCTCTCTGCTTTAAGTAGGGAAGATTTATGTTTCTCTGTTATTGGACAAATCTACACAGTTACTTCACAATTTCTTTCCTAAAGGACAAAGTTAACTTTAAAACAAACAACTAAATAGCTCTAGTGGGATATTAAATTTCTACCAATATGAGAGAAATAAAACAGCTGTAACTGTAGCAATTTATTTTTTGTGTTATTGTTATTTCCCTTTACTGTGTTAAGGCTTGTGTTCTGGGAACTGATTGCACCAATTTCCAATGCTGTTACCTCTTGATGTTGTAAGTACCGCGCTACAAGCAGATGAAGGACTTGTCTTTATTATGAATATAATAGATGTGCTCTTGACTTTACTCCAGTTAAGATTCTGGTGAAGACATGGAAATTTTTAGCTTTTGTACCTCTTCCCAGCAGCATTTTCACACAGCCCAGAAGAGACAAACCTTTACTATCAGGCACCAAGGAGCATTAGCTATCCTAGTGTGAAATACAGGTAAGACACGGCTCTGTATTTATTGCTGCCATAAGCTGGTCAAAGCTATAACTAGGGGTATAGTTTCTATGTGAAAACAGAGTACATTGTTCTAACGGAAGTGCCTTACTTCATGAAGATATTACAAAAAGTTGGCTGAGACTGTGGACTCTTGAGTGAACATGACTCTGTTTGGTGGCATGTCACGTCCCACTCCGATGAGGGGGACAAGTGACTCAGATTCGCAAATCCCCAATTGGAGCGGACAACAAGTCTCCAAGTTCAAGCATTTATTAACTCCCTACAATGCACTAATTGAACACGTGATAATTGGCTAAGTACAGAGCAAGTTGTGGTGAGCAATATAATATGCTTTGCATTTCTTAATAGAAAAAGGAAAAGAGGGAGATAGAGGGAATGGGGGAATACAGATCACCGGTCTGGGTTCCTGCGCTGATCCCGCCGGCGAGGGTTCCAGGAGGCGGCCGTCTTCTTCGCTGGCATTCGTCTTCTTTGCTTCACTGCTTTCTCCAGACAGTCGGGGGGGGGGGGGGGGGGGGGGGGCGGCAGAGAGAGAGCGAGCCCTTTCTTCCCCCCTTTGATTTATACCCATTTTCCTTGGGTCCGTCCCCTAGATCGACCCACATAGCTACGTATCCCATGTACAGGGAGGGGTAAGGTGTTTCATGGGATGATGTCATTAGCATGATCATGACAGCCCTCATTAGCATATTGAGGGGTGTCAACTTTAATATGCATTTTGTGGATAATGAAGCAAAGTTCATTCACCGGACACATGGCCCTTGAAATTTGCCCAGGTGCCCCAGGGCAGAGCCGTCCTGTCTCCACAGGGCTCTCTCCCCCAGCTGCATGGGGCAGCGTTATCAGCTTCGGCCCCCACAGCATGCACCCTGGGACTCAGAGTTTTGTCTTGCGAGTGTTTGAGGCATTTCTTCAATCAGCCTCAACTTTTGCTTTCCCAGGTTGTTTGTCTTAGTTTCTCACAGGCCTGGTTTCTCGTCTCTCACATGGCATCAGAAGGCATGGGCCCTGGAGGAGTGCTAAACTAACTCGTTTTATCTCTCATTTAGGGAAGGCTATGCTGTCAAAACTCAGTGGTGTTCTGGTGTGCCCCTTTCCACTGGGTGGTTTGTAAAAAAGAAAATTGTTTAAAACTTGTCCACTGTTTCAACACAGGTATAATCTGCTCCTTGACTGGGTAGCTCTCTCTGAAAACTAGGAGTAGCTTTGTTTTCATTAAGATTTTATTTTGGTTTAATTAGCTCAGTTTAGTAACACATGTTCAACCAGGTGAAATCAAGGATGTCCACATGGAAACTCCAGAGTCAGAGCATGACGCCAAACTCCTAAGAAGTCTAGGAAACAGGACTCTTTTTTGAAAAGGAAAATTGCTCTTGTGTTTGATACAAAAAAGGAGAACAGATGTGGACTAAAGTTTTTGCGGGATCTCAGGATCCTGTACTGTTTTTTTTTCCTTTTCTTTTCCACACGGACATCTCAGTCCCTGAGGAGACGGCCGTAGCTGCCCATCCAAACTCCCCATCAGGCACAGCCAGACCAAATCAGAAAGAGATTCATTCAAATGCTCTTCCAGATGACAGTCTCTGTTCTCTTTTCGGCAAACACTGGCAGTCTTGAAAATGGCCTAGCTGGGTGGAAACGGCCCCAGGGAGGACTCGTGGAGTTGTGCTGGCAGTTGAAGCAGAGGCTCTCCCGCCCCAAGCCCAATGCAGATGATGGACAGAGGCTCAAAACCGAGGCCAACGGGGGAATGCAAAACCCTTGAAGGGCCCCTGCAGCCCCCTCGGCAGTGACCGGGCTCTGCTGAGAGCCTCCCTGCCTGGATGGAGACGTGGGAGGGGATGGAGACACCTGGGGGGGGATCCAGCAATTGGGCTCCCTCAAGCATCCAGCATCTTGCTTTGCTTTTCCCTTTATATGAACTCGATCCTTCACTGTCAGCCCTTCTCTCAGCCATCCTGGGGGTTCCTGGCTTTGGGTTAGAAAGGTGTTAACACAGCAGAAAAGGGAAATCAAGGAGGGTGGGTGACAGGTTAAAGCTAAATTACAGTGTAAAATGAGACTCATCCCGAGGGAAGTTGCCCTCTGGAGCGGATCAGCAGCGACGTGGGTAACGCTGACATTTCTCTTCCTTGCATCTGGGATCCTGTAAGGGGCTGTGGACAAGCCCCAGCTGTCAGTCGCAGCGTGAGGGCAACAGAGGATGATTTGTGTGTCATGCAGAAGAAGAGAGACAGTGATTAAACATCATCTTTATTGGCCATTTCCTCACGGGAAGTAAATCAGTGTGGCTTTGCTGACTTCATAGATTTATGCTAGTTCAAGGAAATCGATCCGATGTATTTATGTTACTTTCTGCTGGAGGTTGTAAGTTCTGCACAGCAGGGACTGAAGGGGCATCTCGTAAGGCAGCTGCACAGTCTGGTCTCAGCACACTGGGCCCGGGGCTGGCAGCTCCAGGTGGACAGTGCTGACGTTGTCCTGGGGGCCCTGCCATCTTCCCTGGCCTCCCTGTTCCGGGCCACTGGTGGCAGCAAGGGACACTTTTCACGGTCACGTTTCCTCCCATTTATCAGACATTTCCCCACTTGCTATCTTCCTTTCCTCCTGGAAATGCTCTTTGTCAATGCTTAGTTAATGACTTCACCTAAGTGAGCCTGAGACTGGCTCCAGGCATTTTCCACGTGCTCCCAGGCAGGGGCATGTCTCCCCACAGCAGAGCTGTGCTTCGCAGTGCCCTCTCCATCCCTGGTACAGACCCAGTACCACTTCTAAACAAGCCAGGCTCTTCCTCCTGCTCCAGTCACCTCCAGTGCTGTGTTGTAAGCATGCCGCTCTGCCCCTTCCCAGCTAAACGTGTACGTGTTTCACACTTACCCAGCAATTATAGCACCACTCAAGCACAGAAAGAGCCTGATTCGCTGCTTCTCATGATGCACATCTACCGCTCCACTGTAAATCACGATCTTGACTGTTTAGTAGCTTCTACGGCGTAGCCTGCGAAGTGCAGAAAGAGCAAGACTAAATTGTCACTTTTTCTCTTCACGGTATGCTTTATAAGTGGATGTTTTCAGTGTTTTCTTATCAACAAGTGAGGGCTTTGAGAAACTCAAGCTCTGCCACGTGGCAGTAACATTAGTGAAATACCCAGCAATTGGCCTAATCAAGTCTTCAGACCCTCCATCCTGATGCCTGGGCGCGTGCAGTGAAGTTCGGTGTCAGCTTCTCTGCAGAGGAACGCACAAAAAAACAGAGATGTAGAAACTCAAAGAATGAAGAGTAACCCAAAGCATGAAGACCAAGCTCATTAATCTTTAGAGTGGAACGGAACGGAACGGAACGGAACGGAATAGAATAGAATAGAATAGAATAGAATAGAATAGAATAGAATAGAATAGAATAGAATAGAATAATAAACCGTTTAGTTGGAAGGGATCCATAATGATCTCCTTGTCCAACTGCCAATCTTGCCATGTGGATGGTCTGATTCAGAATTAAGACAACTGCCATTCACCATAGACCTTTGGAGGAGGTAAAACTAAGCCACAGTGAACTTAGGCCACCACGTGTCCACAACTAACGTATATTATCTTCACGATGTTGCGTTTACATTTCCCATTGACTTACGTGGAGAGCAGCCTTGAGATACTGACAGTGAAAGTCCAGAACAAAGTTCGTCAGCTTTTTCAGGATTCTTATCCAACAGATGGCTTATCCAAGAGACAGTCACTCGTTTACTGTAATTTAAATTGAGAAGTTTTTAACTAGCCTCAGGAATACTGTTTTGCCACCAGCCTTCACATCTCTTAGCATAGTCATCACTATTCTAGAAATCACTGGGGGTTTTGGGATGGGTTTTACTCTACCAGAGACTCCCTGAAGGAGCATGGCCGTGCACTGAATCCGTGCCTCAGTTTTTTACTGAGGTAGAGGAGAAGATGCGCATATCCATCATATTCATCTGATGTTCTCCTTCATCATTTTTGAAAAGTAAAATCCTCAGAGCAGGAGCTGCTTGCTAATGTGCTTTATAGTACCTGACCCAGTCTCTTGGGGGGATGATGTATTTTAGCAGAATTAATTACTATTAATAGTTATTTTATGATATTTCAGGTAAAGGTTTTACACGTGTTGCTGGAAAAAAAAAGTCGGTTATGCTGGATTTTTTCCCTTACTTTCAAAGAAAGGTGGATCAATTTTTATTATTGAGGAAAGAAATCAGACAACTGTAAACTAGTCTTTAATTCTATTTCATGTAAGCAATGTATTGATTTCAGATTAAGTAATAGTAACAATTTTTATTTTTTTTTTTAAATTGTTTGTCTTCCACATAAAACCTTGTACTCAGACGTTTTATAATATTGAGTCTGGAATTGCAAAGTGTCGAACTATTCGCATGCCTTCTTACTTCTCCAGTGATATGTTTGCTTTAGCCCATCTTTCACAACTCCAGGGCAAAACCTAAAGCTTCACCACAGCTGGCAGATCCATCCATCCTTGCTCTGAGCCGTGGGCACAGGGATGGTCCCTCTGCACACTCCGTGGCTTTATTCTCATCCTGATATGGAAAAGCAGACTTGGAGCACAGGCTGGTCTCCAGACAGATATGTTGTGTGTCCTGTGGCCAAGTGTCTGAACTCAACTCAAGACATTGATGGTCTTTGATGTGCTTTAGGTAGGGTTGAAGCTCCTGGTCTTCTGGCAGCACCCTAAAGCATTCCAGCTGTGGAGTTTTCATGCCGCAGAGAGGAGACTCTCCATGAGCCATTTGAACTTGATCTCAGAGCTCCCTGTCTTGCTTCAGGAAGCAGCAACGTTTTCATCCAGTATCTGGCTGCAGTTTGCTCCTCAGCCCTCATTAACAGCAGTCAAGTAATCATGTCATTCCTGTGGTGAACACCTCCTCCATTAATGTTATTTTCCTTAAACAGACGGTGCTTTAAACGCTGGCTGTATGCCTAATCACTTGCTGCAGAAATTAGGGCTGAGCCGCAAAGGTGTCGCTCAGACCCTCTGCGTGCCTCATGACCACTTCTTAATCCCAAAGGAGACACTTATTTACAGAAAGCCTCAAAATAATCATAGTCCTAATGTTTCATTGCAGCCAGCCTTGCAGTGAGAGTCCACAGCGGCTCAGGCTGTTCAGCTCAACAAAAGGATGGTTAAGAGTTGACTCGAACACAGTCCGGAGATTCCTACACGGAAAGATTATTGTGAGAGTCGTCTTAAATTCTGGAAAAAAAAAAAAAAAAAGCAGGGGAAAAAACACTCATCGATGGCTGGAAGATGAAATTTGACAAAGAAATTCAGGCTAGAAACAGGGCACAGATGTTGCTCTTTTTTAAAGAGGGAAACAACCGCTGGAGCAGGTTTCCTAGAATAATGGTAAATCATAAGGTTTTAAAATTTTTACTTGGTGTTTAGGCATTTCCTCTTAAAGATGTCATACTGCTGAACCACAGGTTAGGATTTGAGTAGTTCAAGCACATGGTAAAAGATACGTTTGATATAGGTAACAGACACAATTATCTGTTCCGAGCACTTTCTACTGACCTTAAAAATCAGTAAGCCGTTTTGATACCAGGTCATTCTGCAGAGGGTTTTCTGAGAAGTCCTTGCACTTGGGGCACACATCCTTCTCACCCCGAGCACCACTTGTGTCAGCTCAGGATGGTGCTAAGCCCTGCCTCGACGTGATGCTGCGCTGCACCAGCCCAAGAGCCGAGAGAGATTGGGATTGGAGGCTGCTGTGCAAGACCTGTCTCTGGTTGGAAAGGATGTCTGCAGAGGGGTTTCATACAGCTTCTGTTATTTTTGTATTGCTTACTGAATGTAAGAAATCAGTGTCTGGCCTATGAGAAACTGCCATGGTGGCAGATCGTAGCACAACCCATTGGCTGTGTGCTGGGTGTAGGAGTCAAATGAGAGCTTCTTATGGATCCATTCCTGTGGTCCTGTTACAAAAATGTCTCTGCTCTCATTATATTCACAGAAAAAGCTGGTTTGTAGAGAAATCAAAATGTATACATTCCCTTGAGGCAGACGCATTCCTCTTCCGTTGAGCGCCAGGAGGAAGCTCAGCCTTTGTAGACCTGTGGACTTTAAAGATGGAGAGAGATGGATCTGCCTGCCAGGGCTATCCGCCTCGGTCCCAGCCCTTCCCTCGGGTTCAGATGGACAGAGCAGCTGCTTCTGCTGAGCTTGGCTGACCCCAGCTCCCCAGGTCTCACAACCCTACATACCCAAGCACGGTGCCGGTCCTGTAATACACTGCTTCCCTCCGAGGAGCAACGAGAGTGCAGGATAACGCATGGAGATGAGAGCCTGGCTCTGGACTGTGTCACTTTGAGTATCAGATGTAAATTTAGCTCGTGAAAGATATAGCTTTGGTTCAAGGCTCCTGCCTACTTGCAGTGCCCTCTGCGATGGGCACAGGGTAAAGGGCTGGATGAGGGTAACCTCATTAAGAAATTGAGGGCTGGGGGAGCAGAGAAGAGAAGGAGAGGACAAGTAATGAACACCAACGAATTATTCAGCCACACACACTGAGACGATGTTAGGGGCCATGTAATTCTCTCTGCATCACACTGGTGACCCCTGCACCCCTGAAGCTGCGGCAGTATAGCTGCAGCTAAGACATCCATGCGAGAAGCTCTTCCAAGGTGTCACCTGTTTGTTCCTACCACAAACCTTGTCCAGGTGCCACGGAGAGCTCCAGCTCTTTGTCTTCATGTTCTGATTATCCTGTAGCTGCAGCTTTGTCAGAGTGAACATCTTCACCCTGCAGATGCAGATGCTCTCCCAGGTGTGCGTGTGGCACGGTTAAAGTGTCTGGCACGCCCTGGGGTCTCCTGTACGAAGAGTGGAACAAGCCTGTTAAAGTCTTGGCTTTCCAGGAACAGGCCACCTGGAGCTGCCCACGTAAAACACAAAGAGAACTTCTCAGGTCCTGGAAAATCCCATATAAATGTGGTGACAGGGGCTGAGGGTTAAGTTTGATTCAAGATTCCTGGAAGCTTTCTTCCTTAGTCCTCCTCAAAATGGCCTTTTGCTCATGATGCAGATAGGTTAGAGGAGCCCCCCAACTTCCTGGGACAGACCTGAAGCTGTAAATTATGGAAAAAGGAATCAACAGCCCACTTAGAGGCAACTAAAAATTTCATTTATATCCTACCAATCCCAGGTGGGACACTTGCTCTTCCCACATGCTATTCCAAGCCATTTTTAGGTGGGAAGCATGAGAAAGTCTTTCCAGGAGCTGTAAAGAACTGGATCCAGGCACACTACACCCCTGCTGTCCCAGTGCCAGGGCAGCCCCCCAGGACCCTTTGAAATGCTGGGGTTTCACCCCCAGCCCCACACTAAGGCTGACATCTGGGTGATCCCCCCAGCCCTTCCCAAAGGGGGTGAGTTTCCCTTTAGGCTCCCCCCAGGGTGGGGCGGCCTGGCAGACAGAGCCATGGGGTAAAGGAGCCCCAGGGGTCCCGCAGTGAGTAACCCGAGGTCAGGTGTCCCACGCAGGGAGAACAGCCGGGACCCCTGGCAGGAGGGGCAGTGTCTGTGTGTGAGGGGGATGCCCCGTGCAGAGTTCCCTGCTGGGGAAGGACCTCCCGCCTCCCTGGGACTGGGCTCCACTCAGCTCTGGCTTTTGTAAACGCGGGCTCTGTAGAGATTCGTGATGGGGCTTCCTTGGTCTGATGTGTTGGGCTGTTGCCCTGGTTGTCTCCCGTCCCTTCTCTGGGAGACTCTATTTCACTGTTTCTTGCCCCCGTTGCTGGTCGTGCGGTGTCGTTGTTGGGGTCGTTGGGATTGATGTCAGTTATGTATAACCTGATAGGCTTGTTTGTGCCCCCAGTGCTCACCCATGTACTGACCCTTTTGTGTCAGGTACAATCTGGTTATTGGTTCATCTTGATGCTGGCTGGGTCCTTTATGCCAGGCCTGGTAATTGGCAAAACACCCCTCCAGCTCCTTCTGCCTGGAGCAGTAGGGAGGCTGTCAGAGCTTGTCCTGGGGCCACATGAGTCCCTGGGTGACCACCAGATCGAGGGTTTGCAGCTGAGCACTTCAAGGTCTGTAGGATGTGGGATCAGGGTTTGGCCTTCAGTCACTTTGGTATCCAAAGCAGAAGGTAGATGGTCTCTCAGCCGGAGCCGTGGTGGCATTTGTTCATTAAAGGGAAGACAAAATTGGTTCATTCCAGTGGCAATGAGCTCTCCTGACACCCGAGTAGCAAAGAGCCACCAACACACAGAGGACAGAAGCCAGATGCAGGGAAAAGGGCTGAAACCTGGCGACTAGAGACAGGGAATGGCTGGGAGTGCTGCAACCCACCCGTGCAGGGGAGAGAAGCAGCATGCTGCTGCCTCACTGACCTCTGCACAAATCTCACACGGGGGGACTGGTCCAGCTCCAGTTTTTCTGGGAGGATGTTTGTGCAGCCAGAGGTGGATTTTGTTATGAAGGGCAGGTGTGCAACTCTACAGTGTTTAAAAAACACTGAAGCTGGCACAAGGACATGCTGTTTCCCCCTGCCTGCCTCCAGCCCTGGCGCAGGCAGCAGCTGCCACACTCCTTGCCAGGCAGGCTGGGGCATGTGGGGCAGCTTGGGGAAGGATGTGCCCTGCATGGCATGGGGACTGAATGCGCTACCAACAAAATGCTCAAGTAACACAGTGAAGAAGGTTAAGGGACCCATTCTGAAATGTCCTGTGATTGAACAGCATATCCTTACATCATCCAGACTCACAAACTGCCAGCGGGAGTGATATTTCTCATGGTAATGTTCACAACTGCTTTAGGCACCCATAAGTGACCCTGTACATAGCTATGGGTAGAGAAACGTTCTTTCTCTTTGAGCTATGCTGCCTACTTACAGCTTTCAACCTACTGGAGCATCATAGACTGGAAGGGACCTGGAAAAATGATGTAGAGTAGGGCTAAGGCTCTGCCTGTCTCCCCTGCAAATCTGTGTTTCAGCCTTTATCCCCTCCATCTCTCTCAGACCACACCACCACTGGCTACGGCCCCACCACTTGATGCCCCGTTAAAAGTCTTGCTTAGATTCAGATGTCTCTTTCCAGTCTTTCTAATTTCTCAAAGTCATTTTTCTGTGAGCAGGGCTCCAATACCTAATTTTGTTCTAAAGCTCGTTTTTACTGGCCAGGTCACCTGAAAAAGATCTTGAGCCCCACACTAAAGGATACAGCACTGTTGCCGATAATGCCAACTCACGCCTTTTCCAGGTGAAGTATTTTGAACTGATTGCAATCTGTTTAATTCGCTGTACACCTCTGGGATACAGCACCATGGTAGCTGAGCAACCCTTCATCCTGGAAATCAGCTGAAATAGTCTTTTTTTCCGACACGCTTGTACCTATCCTCTGTGAGAATTAGTCTAATCAGAGAAAAATAAGGAAGTTAGAAAGATTTTCAGGCTGCTCTGTCAGCACCATTCAGTCCCTTCCACAGCCCAGCAGTACCTGGATTCAGCAATGGGCAGAGAGAATCACCCTCTCCCTAATCTTTCTCTGTCTTTTTAGAGTAGGTCCGGTCTCCATGTGTTGGGTCTGGCTGGGACGGAGGTAATTTTCCCCACGGCAGCCCTCACAGAGCCGTGCTGTGCACGGATGGCTGCAAAGGCGTTGATAACACCCCAGTGTTTTGGTCGCTGCTGGGCAGTGCTCCACAGCATCAAGGCTGTTTCTCCAACGTCCCCCCTCACCAGTGGGCTGGGGGTGGGCTGGGCGAGATCTTGGGAAGGGACAAGGACAGCTGACCCAGACTGGCCCAAGGGATATTCCAGACCACGTGATGTCTGCTCAGCGATAAAAGCGGAGAGAAAGGAGGAGGACAGGGGCTTTCATTGTTTATTACATTTGTCTTCTGGAGCAATCGCTACATGTACTGAAAGGGAAAACTCCCCAGGAAGTTTCTTTTGGTTTATTAAACTCCCTTTATCTTGACCCATGGATTTTTTCCATCTTATTTTTTTCCCCACCCTGTTCTGCTGAAGAGGAGAGTGAAAGAGCAGCTTGGTGGGCAGCTGACGTCCAGCCAAGGTCAACCCACCACACTCCATCTTAATTTCCCGAATCATGTCAACAGTTCTAAGGTTTGGTTTTCGACAACTGCTTATGCACATGGGAGTGATATTACTCCTTTTGTTTCCCAATGGATAGTTCAGATGCTCTAAATCATCTGCGCAGGACACCATGACTGAGAGCATCCCAAATACCGTGATCTCCACTGCCTTGCTAGTGAACGATGGTCTGATTGACAGCCTTGGAAAATCTTTTCCAGACATTAAACCTAAATCTTCCACTTCCAATTTTCATCTCCTAGCTCCTAAGAACTTTTTCATCATCCTTCAGCTTTGCTGAACCAAAACCCCCTTTATAGCACTTCCCTCTGCTGTCATGAATGTTTCCTGTACGGAGTCAGGAGAACCTTAGAGCTCTACAAACCCCACTTCTTGGTACTCATCTGCAATGGCTCGGTCCTGCAGGAGCGGTACTTGTTTAGTCCATAGACACAGCTTTACTAAGCACGAGTGTTGCTTTGAATAATGTACAGGGAAAGGGCAGTTCTGCTACGACAGAACCACACGTCTCCTGATCGGGGAGCAGATTGCGTTTTATGCGTATTTATTGTTATCGATGCCCTGAGATGATTCTGGGCTTAGTAGTATACAAGGAGTTCATGTTAGACAGGAGCTATCTGCAGTTTCCCATCCTATTTAAGATACAACAAGCAATTGGGAGCATAAGGAGGGGAGACACTTTAGGTGCTGGCGGTCACCAGTATCATTGCTCTGCAACAGGGGATGTAAACTCCTCTTCGTAGGCTGAATAGTGTGGGTATAAAAAAAGGAG
Source organism: Athene noctua (assembly GCF_965140245.1). Classification (NCBI taxonomy): domain Eukaryota; kingdom Metazoa; phylum Chordata; class Aves; order Strigiformes; family Strigidae; genus Athene; species Athene noctua. The sequence continues at coordinate 51,073,532 of NC_134042.1, read as the reverse complement.
TTGCTAATATTTTCCACGCTCATAAATGTGTAAGTTGTAATGAAGCTATGAAAATTGTAACAGTGCAAGGCATGTTTTCTGGGAAGGATGAAATCAGATAAAATGGCAATTCAATTAACTCTCCAGATGAGGAATGAGTCTAGTGAGAAAAATCAACATATCACTGGCCTGGTGCATTTCAAAAGGCAAGACAGGCGTAAACACTCTAAAGCAATGTTTTATTTATATTCTCACAAATCTCTGAAAGAAGCAATATGTTTCACTGAAATTAGTAAGTAAGGTGAAAAGAAGGTGAGAGCTCTGATTAAATTAATTAGTCCACTGGAATGAGTGCTGGGTCCCAAGTGCTGCTCTGAAAAACCTGTCTGCATCCTGCTGGTATAAACCATGGGACGGGGAGGGTCTGAAAAGTAGGGCTCTTCTGAAAGGCAACATCTGTGATGGGACCTATTTCTGAACTTCCCATTAGCCTACTGTGATTAAGAGACTGCCCCGGGAGGACATTAAGTGACTTTTAAAAGCTAGGCTGATGTCAGGAATAGTTTAACTTTGCATTCACTCATTTTTACACTTTCTCAGTGTAACTGCATTTCCAATTTTATATTCCAGGACTTTATCCTTTTGCATCATGAAAAATAACATGCATGGCTTTCCTTTGAAATTGCATAGCTCTTTAAAGCTGTTCCGGTGAAGCTGATAGGGAAAGAAGGAAGATATGTTTTCTGAGCCCATGTATCCAAACCTCATTACAAATCTACTGCAATCCAACCCCCAAGGTGTGGTCCAAGAGTCAATTTAGGCTGATATTGCTGAGTCCCAAGAATAAGGAAAGAAATCTTCCTTGCCAGACTTTCAGTGCCTCTTTGGGTGGGGACATGGGTGGAATGTTTATTTACAGCTGCAGAACTAAAGCCCTGGGAAAAGCTAAACAGGAGGGAATGGGATGAAATGAGTAAAGGATTTTTACCAGTTAGGACCTCAGCAGATGGCCTGTGTGCAAGAGGCAGTTCAGTAACCTTGCTGTGACACAAAACACATGGGCCTGACCCAAGACAATATCATCTATGCTAACAAAGGCAGCAATTTTTTTAAAATTACGTTTCGGCTACAAATATGTTTTTCTGACTTTGTTTTGGGGGAGTGGGAGATGTTTCTGTGTGACTTCCCCTCATTTCCTGAATTAAAACTTTTTTTTTGGAGCAAGACAAGATTGAAGAACAGAGTGAGTCCTCTCCTTTCCTCGCCTTGTCCTGCTCTCCTCCTCCTCTCCCGGCACCCAATGCCAGCGGTGGAGCTCAGCAGGCTCCTTTGCTATTTGAGGTTTGTGTGCTCTTCTGGAGAGAGGCACCAGCTTGAACAGAAAGCCAATAAGTGCTTATTATATTGATCATCACAGTAGGATTAAACTAATCCTCCGAGGGATCAATTCACTATTGTTAACTCCTAGTCCTTGACAAACTGACAATGTCTGATCCCAGGTAAAGTGATCATCCAACCTGGGAGGTGTAGCTATTTCCCCCCGAAAGCTTCTCACTTCTCCCTTCACTCTAATTTGCTTGTCTTCACCCGAGGTTGACTGCAACATTCCCCTCCATGGGCCAGGGTCATTCAGAGGTCTGAAGCTAGGCAAAAAAAAATGCAAATGGTAAATACAATGGAATGGCAGTCACAGAACATGAGGGAAGAAACCCCTTTGCTGAGGCTGCTAAAGAGATGCTTTAATTCGGTTCTGCTAAAAGAAGCTTTGTTTAAACAAGTGTGCTAACTCCAGCAAGATCTGCGAGGAGGCTGTGTTTTCCTCTTCCTCCGTTGGGTAAATATAGATTCCTTTGGAATATTTATGTGCAATAACGGCTGCCCTTTAGATGGTGCCCCAATACGTGAAACCTCTGCGATGCAGCTCGCTCCAGCGCTGCTCGAGCACAAGGAAACATCACAAGATAAATGTGAAGTGCCAGGACACAGGCACAAACTGTTGAGTTAACTGAAAGGGAGCTGATGAGTTCTGTGGAAAATTGTTTAAGATATGTCTCTCTGAAAGGTAACAAACCTCATATGACAGACGCAAAGCCACAGCCAGATGCTCGGAGTTTTTCCTGCCGCATTTTCCCATCTGCCTGTTCCATCCCTAAGGGCCTTCCCTCCTGTTTTTGCCGTGGTTTGGCGAGTCGTTCGCTCTGGATCCAGGTGCCAGGAGGAAGCACACCCTGTAGCTGGCTGGCACGGTGCTGACAGGCACGAGGAATTCCGATGGGACGCAGTGACTGGGCTGCAACCTCCCACGGCAGAAGGTTGCGCACAGCCGTGTGCAGGATCAGACTCCCGTCAGGTAAGGCTGCTGGCAGATGTCGGAGACGCAGACCTGTGTCAGTAATCTCATCTCAGAGACAGCATCATCACAGTTACTGTTGTGCTTCCAGCAGTAAAGCGGTGCCACATATTTTTGGAGGGTGGAGGAACCCCTGATCGTCCTCCCGTGCTCCTCTCCGCTCACTTCTGTCATTTCTTCTCCCATGTCATGGACCAGACGGTCCTCTCTCAAAGGCTCCTCGTGGTTTCTCATCAGTATTCAATCTCCTGACACAAACTGGTCCTGTTCACTATCAGGGTGGTCCAAGGGCTCACACAACCCTGGGATATGAGGGCAGGGGCTGATACCCCTTTAAGTAATAGCAGAGCTGTCCTTTTTCACAGCAAACCCACCCACCATCAGCAAAGAGGGGACACCAAGTGCCCACCAAGGAAATTTCCCATATTCCAAATCCTTTCACTGGCTCTTGAGAGGAAGAAGACATAAATCCTAAATGAAAATTCATTAGGGTCTTCTAGCAAATCTGAACTAATGGGATTAATTAATCTCATTGTTTAATAAAGGAGGTTATTTAAAGCGATGATGAGAAGTGTAATGACAAAATTACTTGCTATAGAGGGCATTACAAAAATCACAGCAACGCCAAGTGATTAAATAGCTCTTTCTACAACCTTCATACTTTTGTCTTTTCATTGTGTCTTCTGTTTGGGTTCATAGGTTTTATTTCCCTTGAAACCTTTGCAGTCTGTAAATTTTGATTAGAGAATTGAGACAAGCTATTGTGCCACGTCTCAGTGTGCAGTAACCAACTCATCTGGTCCGCGGGGCAGCGAGCGAGGGGTCAGCCTACCTTAACAATAGCTCTGTGACCTGCTCTGTTTATGACAATGACAAAGCTAATGAGCAGGTTCAGGTTGTTTAAGTCATTCTCTAAGGGCTAATTGGCTTTGCCCTCAACCTATCTGCAGAAGAGACTCAGACTTCCCCAAGCCATTTATTGCCTTACTCTGATAAGTAAAGACAGCTCAGTCGCAGCTGGGACTGTGGTGGTTGCTCAGCCTGGCTGTGGAGAAGCTCACTAATGTCTACCGAGCGCATCAGAGGGGCTGTTACCTTCACTGCAGAGAAAAACCATCCGCACCCTTCTCCAAACAGGGTCAGCCTGAACAGGCAATAAGCCAAATTTACCTTCAAAATTCCCCTTCCACTGGGGAGCGGGAGTCAGAAGGGCTGGCCCCAAGGGCTAGGAGGGACCAGCTCTTTATTTTGAACCCTGATGGTTGCAGTCCTCTGGAAATAAGATGGGTACGTTCCTCAAGGTTTTGGCCAGAGCAAGAGCAACGCTGAGACAACTGAGTGATTGTGTTTCAAGGTAACAGCCAAGAAAGGAGTGAAAGTTGGACAGAGAGCTGGAGAGGAGATAGGGTCGGTTTGCTGCTCCTGGACAGGTCAGAGAGGTAAGGACAGCAATTGTGGAGAGGTGTCGCCTCTCAGATCATGAACCCCAAAGTCATGGGTTGGCCAGTAAGCTCTTTGCTTCCTTTGCTTAGTGCTGTGAGAAAGAGTATTTGGGGCCTTGGGATAGCCAGATGCCACCCAGCCATGATGGAGTTGTAGTGGGAAGATGAATTTCACTGGGACCACAGTTTTCTGTGAGCAAGAGAGTGATCCAGGCCGGAGTGTATGGCCATTGGAGACCTTGCTTGGCATTCTGACTGCCAGAGACAGAAGTAGATAGACATAAACTAAGTGAAAAGTTGATCAAACTTGGCTGAACTAGAACATCCCACATCTTTGCTTAGAAAGCTCATGAAATTCAAGCAACCAATTAGTATCACAGCTATGCGGCAGGAGCTGACGAGCCATTCAATAAACAAGTGATCCTTGCAGTACATGAAGTCAAAGGCAAAAACATTTCACACGCAAGCAAAACTAGGGCTTGAGGCAGTCCCACAGCAAGAGAGGAATTCTCAAGTTTTGCATTAATTGGATTTTTAATAGTTTTCAAAACTGACTTGATCTGTGAAGTACTCAATAATTACAGAGGATTAAGGTGACACTTTGAAAAATGGGTGGAACGAGAACATGAATGAAGCAAACCTTGCTTTGGCCTAATTACAGATAAACAACAGATAATGGGGGCTTGATAATCCTCCAGAATAAATAAACGGGAGAAACAGGCTCTTCAAATCATTTTTCATGCTGGCAAGTGACCTTTTTATGCTGGTGTTTGCTAGCACTTACCTCAATGCAACGGCCAGACGTCGCCCTGCACTGCCCACCACTGAATGAACAGATCCCCCACAATTCACTTTAGCTGCACTATTTGCAGCAAGAGACAAAATTATTTGCCTTCCTTCCACAGAAGAAGGATTTTGCGTGGGGGAAAATGTGGCATTTCACTTCCTTGGGAAGGAATATGTGTGCAATTGCTGCCGTCTGTACAGTGGAGTCATGTAGGACGCCGAGGACACTTGCACTAGTAAAACTGGTTAAGCCTATGAAAACTTTTGTGCAAAATATTTACACTACTGCCACAGTTAAATGTGTAAGCTATCAGATTGTACCCCCACACATGCCTAATTAGCCATTATGCATGCAATTACATGATTTTAATGTGCTCTCATCATAATTACAGAGGCAAATTAGGGGGCATAATCGCACATGCAAATGTGCATGTCTGGCTTTTTTTTTTTTTTCTTTCTCGTCTTCTCTAAGATGTTAGGGTCACCAAAAATTAAAGATAGGTCAGGCTTAAATTTCATTACCTGTTTTTTTAGGAGCATTTAAAATATCTTTAAGCAGCTCTTAAATATTGAGGAGGGTGGCTTCAGCTCTTGGTGTGGATCCAAGCACGCAATAGAGCAGATGCCTGAAGATGGTGCAAGCTCCCACTGCTGAGGGTGGTTATCCCAAACCAGCTATCCCAGCTGACGGTTTATTTTCTGCACCTGCTTTCCTGTTGTTGGTTTGTTTTTTTTTTTTATAACCTTTGTTTCTGTTTTTGTTTTACGTGGTGCTCAGAATGTGATTATAAAAAGCCTGCACATACCAATGGGACTGTTTGTCTCTGTCCTCCTGGCAGCTGGATCCCAATCAGCAGTCCTGTTTCTGAGAGATGACCTTTTAAAGTCGTCTTGTCTAAAGGTTCCTTAATGTTTTGCCTTAATTCTCTTTCAGATTCCTAGAATAGTAATTTTCCAGATTAAACTCGGGTTACTGGGTGAAACATTTTATTTGTTTAAAATGTATTCCCTTTATTTCGCTTTCCTAAATCTAGGGATGAAAAATGAGGGTGAGCAGATTATAATGCAGGATATTTTTATTCCAAGAAGGAGATTATAATACACATTTCGGTCGTGCTGCGGCTGAGAAAGATTGGGGTGCTGTACATTGCAAGCTGCAATTGGAAGCGGTCACCAGCTCTGCACCGATGGAATTACTTCCCATCTCTGAGTGGTTTTTGTGCTGGGTGCTGTGACAGCACCTCTCCCTCACTTCACCCGGCGTGATGAGCTTCTTGCCAGCTCTGGCTGCCGGGGATTTTTAGAAGTGCATACTGAAATCTCATTCTGTGGATTTTTTTTTTTTTCCAAGTCTCGGAGGTGGAAAAATAATAAAAAATAAAGTTTAGGGGAGAAAAAAAAAAAAAAAAAAAGTAACATGAAAGCAGAAATAGTGCATGCCTCCATCTGAGCTTGCCTGGTCAAACACAAGGTACATCCTTAACCCTTCCTGGTGACTGAGAAGAAAACAAATACAAAAGCATCCCTGCGTTTCTCACAGCTTGGAGGGCTTGGTGGGACACACCTCCCATGCTCATTCACACCCTCCCAGCAAGGCAGCTGTGAAGCTGGAGCTTTTCTTTTCGGAATGAAAGAAGTACAGAAGTGACTTTCTGTATTGTAAAGACTCCTGGTGCACTGTGATACAATTCATAATGAAAGGAAATACATGTATTTCTTAAACCCTGAGACGGTCCCTTTGCCTTTCCTTAGGCGGCTGATAGAGTCCAGCTGTTATGGCAGCAATGACACTTTCATCTCCCCGGCGTGGCCTGAAAGCAGCAGATCGTTGTTGTGCTTTAGAAATCAGTTGCTAGCCAGGGATTTTGAGGCCAAGCTACGACAAATAAAGGGAGCCTTTGATAAAACTTTTCCTACCCTGGTTACACCTTGGGTCCGGCCAAAAATGTTGTCTGACACTTCGAACAGAAAAAAGAAGAGGTTTAAAATCGCCAGCTCCCCCCCTGGAAAAATCAATGAGCGATGTTTCCTTTCAGACATACCCTGATTAACCAAAAATGCATTTTATTTGAGTCGTGGGTTACCTCACCAGGGCTTCAATAGCATCTACTCATTCCATGCACCATGTGCTGGAATCTATACGGGCTCCACTACTCTACGATCAACATTGTCCTTTGCAGAGGAAACTGTCCACAGAGGACTTTTGTCAGTGGTTTCACATTTTAGCTGCTGTGCAGTCTCAGAGGTGTCTTCAACGTAGTTTCCAAATTAGGATGTGATACAGTGAACCCTAAAATTAGCAGAGGAGAGGAAGGGTGTACGTGTCCTTGGTCTCAGCACCTGATGGCTCAGTCTTCCACCTCCACTGGTTAGGAACAGCGGGACATCTCCGCAGGAAGGCAGTGATGTCTTACAAAGCACAGGTCCCACAGACTTGTGGTCCAGTGGGTATCTGTGATGGCACAAAACACCAGAAGCGTAGTCAGACTGGAGAAGAAATTGTAAAAATATAAGGATGCTTAAATTATAAGACAGAAGGGAAGAGAGCACCATTACTTTCACAGAATCATAGAACTACAGAATCATCTGGGTTGGAAAAGCCCTTGCAGCTGCTCCAGCCCAACCATGACCCTCCCCCTGACCGTTCCCAACTCCCCCAGATCCCTCAGCGCTGGCTCAGCCCGACTCTTCAACCCCTCCAGGGATCCCGGGGACTCCCCCCTGCCCTGGGCAGCCCATTCCAACGCCCAACAGCCCCTTCTGCACAGAAATCCTTCCTCAGAGCCAGCCTGACCCTGCCCTGGGCAGCTTGAGGCCATTCCCTCGGGGCCTGGCGCTGGGGCCTTGGCTCCAGAGACTCATCCCCCCTCTCTGCCCCCTCCTGGCAGGGAGTTGCAGAGGGCCAGGAGGTCTCCCCTCAGCCTCCTCTTCTCCAGACTGAACCCCCCCAGTTCCCCCAGCCGCTCCCCAGCAGACCTGTGCTCCAGACCCTGCCCCAGCTCCGTTGCCCTTCTCTGGCCACGCTTGAGTCATTCAATGGCCTTTTTGGGGTGAGGGGCCCAAAACATAAAAAAGGTAAGGTATTATCCCATTAGTAGTTTTTTTTTCCTTTTCTTGCATGGACATCTAACCCTAGAGCTAGCAGCTGCAGTGCAGCCAGCCTCCCTGCTGTCTTGGACATGTGATAGGAAGGAAAACCCCACGTGAAGACTGAATAGTAAATGTTGCTGCTCCATGCAAAGCTCCCAGTGCTCAATTTGCACCAAAAAAAGTGAGGGAAGGGGCTGGAAATGCAAATCGCAGACAGAGGTGGGTCTGTGCCAGAGTCCAGAGCGTGGAGGGGGAGCTGCGGTGGGGAGCATGTCCTGCCAAAGCCAAGGACAGTCTGAGGACAATGTGGAGCATCACCCAGGTTTCAAAAATTTTCTCTCTTGGAAGGAAAAATCCCAGTCCTGCAGCCAAGCAGAGCTGAGCTGCTCTGGAGAGGCCTCAGACCTGACACGCCTTTTCAGGGCTCCTTTTAAACTGCAGCTGTGTGAAACGGCTGTGCACCCCCTAGAATTGTAATTATGGGTGTCCCTTCGGGAAGTACCAGCTGTCATCTCTCAAATGGATGTGTTCCTCCTTCTTTTGAGACTCAGTTTCAGATTCTTTTTTTTTTTAAAGGTAGCGCTGAGCGTGCACCTTGGTATGTGTTCCTGTGCTTCTGGTGTCCTTTCTGACAGCAGGGTTGCTCACTTGCCCACTAATTCAAGAACAATAATATCAATAATTACTTTTCTTATTCCCATAAGCATCTCTTCATGCAGCAAAGAGATGTTTCCATGTATTGTTCTGTGTAACAGCAGCCGAGGAGCTCCCTGTCCCGCCAGATCTCCCATTCTCTCCGGGCTGTTTGAACCCTGGGGTGTGAGGGTGAAGGTTTTGTGGACTCAAGTTCATCTACAGGACCTGGTTTGGGTCCTCCTAGTCGGAAGGGTTATGCAAACTCTTTTGTGGGCTTCAGAGAAAGGCTCATCGCTTTCGGCTGGGTTTTTGTATTCCATTGGATTGTAGCTTTTATTCTTGAGCTGTGCGATAGGGACTTGACGAGGCTGCTGGCATTTCTTACATACAAAGCTCTTAATTTGTTAGTGACATTTGTAAGTAAACATTGCCACACAGGTGGATGCAGCCAGTTTTACCTAAATAACCGAATCCCCACTAGACAGTAAGCTCAGTCATGCAGGAGAATCAGAGCTCTTGGTGAACGACACTTAAACCCCTGGATGGAGCAGAGTTTAGTGCTGAGCTGAGTTTAGTGCTGGCACAGCTGGAGCAAACAAGTGTTGTGGCCAGAGCCCAGAGCCTGGCTGCTCTCCCAGATGTGGGGCAGGAGGATCTGGGGGGACAAGGCAGCTTTTGAACATATTTTATTATTAGATTTATTGCCACGTTTTCCTGTGCAATAATGCATTTCTCTGAATGATTGCAGAGAGTCTCCGGCCTCACTCTGTGCTGGATTTCAGTGTCATGAGCAGAAGACTTTTCCGATCCACAGACATGTCCACACCTGGAAATATCTCAGACTATTTGTTGATAAGGTTTGAAAAGGGCTGAGACATCTTTTTTTACCCAGTTCCTGGCAGGAACAGGCAACCCCACCAGTACAGCGGGTTCATGCTAAAATAAATAAGTAAATCAGCTGAGACATGCATGTGTTACACTAGAAGTCTTCTTTAAATCCATTCATTCGTTACATTTAAATATAAGTAAGAGCAAGGAAGAGGAAAAAAGAAGGCATCGTCAATACAGCGGTTTTGTCATGTTTTCTGTGCATCAGACATTTGTTTTCCTGCAGAACTTCATGGGAAGCTTGCTGCAAGCTGTCAGGGAATTGCCAGCAATTATTTCTCTGGTATTTGCTTAAATAGCCCTGAGGTTTAACATTGTTTGATGCCTTCTGAAATGCCTCGGAAAGACAGAACTCAGATCTGTGCTCCTGCCCAGAGATAAATTTATTTACCAGAAGACGGGGAAATAACGCCGCATCACTCACTCCTGCCAGCAGCGGGGGAGCGCAGCAGCAGGAGACCTTCTCCAGCAGACATTGTCCACGTCGGGAATGCTTTACAGACGGGGCTGCATGCTGTCTTTATGAGACAGCCTGGAAGAAATTAAGAGGTCTGGAAAAAAAAAAAACCACCAAAAAACCAACCAAACAAACAAAGAAACCCCACCTGTGGAACATTTATTGTATTAATATCCCCCCACGGGGCTTCCCAGAGGCATCTGGCCCATTGGTCTGATAAAAACGTCCCCACATCAACCCTCAGGGAGATCTGACCTTGCTTAGAGACCTCTGGAAAGTTTCCTGGATCGTTTGCAGAGACTGCAGATATCCTGGGGAAACGTCACAGTTGTGAAGCTGTGCATGTAGGCGCACACACACACAAATACAGTATTTTGGGGAATTTCTCAATTTGGTCTTTGCAGATGGAAATGACTTTGGATGAGCTGATGTTTGGAGCTGATGTTGAGAAGGAAGTCAAAAAGCCTGAAATAGCACAATGCATGTAACATATATAGTTGTAAATAACTTCCTGAGCTTTTCTCACTCTCCTAATTGAGCGTTCTGAGATATTTATAATGATGAATTTTACTGCCACTGCTTTTGCTTAACAGTGGAGGGCAGGAGGGTAAGAAACATTTCACGTATGCGCTGAAATGGACCGCTTGCTTCTTCCATAGTTAGATTTTTTAAAAAATTTTGCTTTAAAAGGTCTTATTAATACAAATAAAATAGGTATAAACAGTCAAATTTAGATTATTTTAAACTGATTATTTAATTCAGACTTAGAGTATTTAAGCATTTAGATTATTTAAGATATAATGTCCATACAACTGCGGCGAAGCGAGCAGGATTGCATTGTTCTAAGCAGCCATCTGGGGAGAAGCCAGCTATGGGCACTGGCAGCGTAATAGCCTGAATGCACACAGCTGGACTTTGAATTATGTTTAAATATTAATAACTTAATTGCATTATACTGTACATTTAAAAAATATATTTTTACTTGCAATTGAACAGAAGTCATTTCTGTCCCCGCAACTGCAGCCTGCTCAGATTAATATTTTTGAGTATTAACATGAAAAAAAAAAAACAAAACCAAAACCAAACAATAACTGCACACAGATTTGAGATTTTGTTGGTGACCTGAGGTTTATACTTCCTGCAATAAATTAGAGCCAATCCAGAAAGCACATATTTATTACTGTCATAAGAACCGTTAGTAGTTCTTCAGTCAATAAAAGATTATAACTCTAAGCCCAGAAAATGGTTTAAGATCACAACAGATGATTTACTGGGTTAGGAGAGAGGAAAACAATGTCTGGGAGGGAAAAAACTCAGCGAGATGTTCTCACTAAGGCCTGTTCTACCTGGAGTAACAAGTGTACTGGGAGATTTAGCCTTTATAATTCAAAACAGATTATTGGCATTTTGTGACATGAACCTCATCATGAATAAATGAGCTCTGAAAATGGATTCTGTTCAACACATTTCCAAAAACCAATCACACATGAAATTGGAGGTGCTCACACGACACCCATGAAAGCACGGCTGAAGGTAAGCTGTGATAGAGACCTGCACGGCAGAATTTGCAGTTAAATTCCAGTTTGCAGGCTCTTTAGCTTTGCTTGGAGGGCTGAAGTCAAATCAACATTTCTTGTTGGTCTTCCGACTGCAGTGCCCTGAGCAGCATTTGTTTTCATAGATTCGGCAGTGGGTGTGGCACATCAGTACAGTCTCTGTTCATCAAAAATGTTATGGAACGTGATTTTGCTTCTTTAGTTGCTACTGCATTGGAAATAACTTTCTCTAAACCCAGACGGGTGATTTTACAGAAAATGTTGATCACTTCACCTAAAAAAGAAGTCAGAACCACTAGAAGTTCTCGGCTTTGCAACAGACAGATAAAAAAAAAAAAAACAAAAAAAAAACACTAGGAAAAATCAACATGTGAGATAAAAACCTGAATAACTAAACACCCACAAAAGAGATGGAAGTGGCATAGCCAGGCCTGGTACCTTGCACAGCCAGAAGCAATCCACCAAGACAATCTGGCTGGTGGTCTTCCTCAGAATTGTTCAGCTCATGTTCCCCCATCATGGAGTTGTTTTAGTGCAAGAGCCAAGTCGAAGCTTTGATTTATGCAGGTGAGAGCCCGGACCTTCATCTGCACAGCACATCGTGCCCTAAACATCCCAAATGCTGCGTGAGCAGAGGCAGAGTGCCAGCGAGCAAAGCCGGGGGCTGTCCTCCCCTCCAGCTGCCCAGGGCATATTTTGGCACCAGAGAGCAGCCAGAATATAGACATAGACACGTATATAATATATATTGGCCCTCAGCCAAGTTGTATTTTATTTGCTAACCTCTGTGAAATTGCAGCAGGCAGAAAGGACTGTGCAGTACCACCGTGCTCAGTGTCCATTGGATATGCACCCCCCACAAAAAAAAAAAAAAAAAAAAAAAAAGGCAAAGCCACCGTATTTCTGGCCCGACACTGCCTTTGCTATAGCTATGCAAAGCTTTCGTTGCACAGCACGAGTCCCTGCCATGCCAGCTTGTTTTCAAGTTCATGGGCACATTTCCGAACCAGCTGAGATTCAGCGAAGCGAGTTTTGATCCTGTTAACTTTTCTTTGAAACTTGAAATGGCATCTGGCTCTGTCTGGGGAGATGCAAATTGCAGAGGCCAAAATTTTCACACGTCTTGCATGTCCTCGCCTGTGAAACAGTCCCTGCCTCACCTCCTTTGCTCTGCAGGAAATGCTGCACTACACCCAACCTTCCTGTTCTATCTTTTAAAATCCTCTGTTCTCTATCAGAACAGTGTAAAGAAATTAAGTTGTCTCTTTTTTTAAAAAAAAAAAAAAAAAATTTATGTTTTAAAAACACTAAGGATCTATATCATAGATTTGTTGAAATCCTAATGAGTCAGTCACTTAACTCCCTTGGGTTTCTGTAATAAATGGCAGCACAAATGGCTATGGTTCAGCTTAATTGGGCATCTCATTAAATACCTGAATATTAAAGCCACCAAACAGCTCCAGCCCGCTCTGAAGTTGATGGGGAATGTAACTGAAGGCAAAATATCAAAAGCTGGTTGTTACACAGATGCCCAAAACCAGGTTTAAAAAGTAGCTGGGGATTTGTCCAGTGTGTTTCCGGGTTGTTTGGTTGTTTTGTTGTTTTTTTTTTTCAGGTTATTGACAATAACTGAAGATGTCATGAGCTTTAGCATGAGCTTTGTGTCCATTACTTTTGGAAACCTTGTGGTTTCCATTACTTGTGGAAACCAGGGGCTGTCCTTGCTCTGATGGACGGGATTTACCCGATATTGCACGGCCTGGCTCAGCTCAGCCAGACGTGGTCCCGTGTCTCTCCCTGAATGCTGACCCTCTTCTTCTGGGCTTTCAAAAGCTGAACTGAGCATGGGATTGCATCGACTGCCAGGCTTTTCTATGAACGAGCAAACATTTGGTTCAGCAGCAGAGAAGTACTTTGTTTCAGCGCTATCAGCGTAACGGGAAACAGGTTTACAGTAATTTTATACTAACATCAGATCCACACAGCCTCAAATACACAGTTTTGGACAAAAAAACATAGTCTCCATTTTTCAGAACAGAATGAAATGAAAACTGCCTCCTGGGCCAGATTTCTGGTTTTGTGCTGTCTCCTAAACCTGCTAATTTAACCAGTGAACCAGAGACATCAGAAAATTAGCCTGAGTGCTTGGAACAGGAGATTGCCAGCCATCCTGAGAAGAGGAATCTCATTCCAGGCTCCAGAGCCACCTGACAACACCAGTCCCCCAGACCGTCTCTTTTTGGTCTTGCTCCTCTGCAAGATAGGGATTTGTATTCCTCAGCATCCCAGCTATGGGTCAGAAGCAGCTCTTGAATAATTTGAGTTGGGTTTGGTTTTTTTTTTTTCTTTTTTCACTTGACTCGTCTCAGAACTTCCACTTATTGACCTGTGAAATTCTGGGCAGAACTCAAGGGCTCCAGCAAACCCCCATGCAGGCAGTGACTTTAGCCTAAAAGCACTTGCAGGTCCAGTTCCTGTGTGTGGGAAGAGAAGCAGATGAATACTCGAACACCGAGCCAGCTCAGAGAAACACAATGCCCTGGGCACCAGCTTGAACAGTATTTATGGGGATGTCAGCTCACCGTGTCAAAAGAGCCTGAGATCACTAATGGTGTGATCTCGCTGCTGCTCGGTTATCCATCACGCTGTCTCCTTGCCCTGCCAGCTCGCTCACATGCCCCCTGAGTGGTTTATAATGGAGAAAGCTGCTCACCCTGGGCTGTAAGCCAGAAGTGGCTCTACCTTTCCATGGGGGAACAAATCCCTGGGTCAGAGCCGCTCAGATGAGCTGGCTGCTGGGGAGCCGCTGCAGGGTGACCGGCCTCCCTGCCAGCTCTCTGCTGTGCGGCACACGGGTTTGTTGGCTGAAAAAACAAAACCAAACTGCTGTTGGGAAACAGCAGAGAAAAACAGAGAGAGACAGGAAAGAGCCAGGGAGAAGTTGCCACATACTTTGTTTAAACAAAGTCCATATGACGTTCTCCAAAGGTAGTGCAGGCACCACTAAAATACCACCAAACCCAGTCGGATGCAGGTGTCTCACTGTCTGCTACTGAACAGAAGGTTTTAGGTTCCTAAATCACCTAAAAGATACTTCAACACAAGTTTTGGGAAAGCTGAGGGCCCAGGGAATATGATGGAATTACTGTCATTGACTTCTGGAGCGATGCGGTCAGCCTGGCGTTCCCTGTACCCTTTTTCACCTGCTTTATTTCTTACTGTTAGGAGGAATGGTTGAAAGAACAAGCTCGGTTCAAACAAAATCTGACATCAGTGTTAGCAAAGAGACCTTTAGCATGTTCACTATCACTGGCAGAAGAAACTCTAAGTGGACCACAAACTGGTGCGAACCCACCTAGAAGAGCATCGTGTACCAGCAGGACAGGAGCAAAGCCACAGAGAATGTTTCCTCTGCTCATAAAGAGGAGCGGACACGACAACTTCTTGGCAAGCTTGTTCAGGGCAGAGCCAAGAGGGAGGACAGTCCCGCCGTGCCAGGGGAGGAAGACCTGCCGTAACAGACGATGGAAAAAGAACTTGGCCATGGATTGTGGCAGTTTGAGTAATAAGGCTAATCGAGAGACCATGGCACAAATTCTTTGCCACAATTCCAGATGTAATGGTATTTAACTTCTTAACTAATCTCGTTAACTTTCAAAGGCAATCTCTTGCTGCTTTCTGGGGAAGTATGTATTGATCCATAGCCACCATCAAACTGCAAATTCAATTCCATTACGAAAAGACGTAGATTGGAATAATCGCTTGCAAACGGGCAGTTGCTTAAGAAACAAAATAAAGAGGTGGAAATGGTTCCTCCCTCGTAGGAGCCATCTGCTGGCAGGACAGGTCTCTAACACGATGGGGCAGTCAGTCATCCACCAGACACCTTTACGCTCCTCTGGCCATGGGTGTATGTCGTGTAACGTGGGAGAGGAGACAACCCTCCAGCTTCTCCTGGATGTTCAGGTTGTCCTACTCATTTCCAGGGGACCTGCAGAGCGAGGCAGGGGCCTGTGTAACGCCTGTACCAGGGCACGGTGATCAACTGGCCCTTTGAAGCAGGACAGCAGAGCCCAGCCAAGCTGAAGCTGGTGCTGTGGGGTCATTGTGGGACTGAGGAGTCTCTGTGGCATCATATGAAGGGACTTGGTTGAGGGGGAGATTGCACAGCAAACCTGCCTGAGCTTCCCCAGTTGGAACGTGAGCACAAAGTAGATGCTTCTCCCAGCTGCAGCCCTGCCCTGCTGTGCTGCTGCCGCTATTGCACAAGCTATTGGGATTACTGCAGAAAGTATTTCAGAAACAATCGCAACCACTGCAGAAGGTACTGAGAAACACTTGTGCTCCTTGGTGGAGATAAAAACCTTCGATACAGCGGCTACATTAGTCCTTTGACTTCATGAGGTTATTTAGTCCTTTCCTTTCCTCACAGGAGCCTTCCCAGGCTTTGCTGGTGCCATCACAAGGTGGTGGGGACGGCTGGCAGAAGGCGCTTGTGGCTTTTGACCCATGGGATGACAGACAATGTAGGGGACACATCTTTGGTCCGCACACCCTCCCATCGCAGCGGTTGCACGGCGCTGCCCCAGGGCCTGTGAGGAGGGACAGTGAGCATGGCTGGGCCCAGGCTCTCTCCCCGCCTTCCTCCCGCTGGCTCCGGCGTTGCGGTGGCTCAGCATCCCCACATCAGGGAGCTGTGCTCAGCCACCAGACTGAAATGTTTTGCCTGCCCCCTTGAACGCTGCCATAACAGCTTTCAGGGGTGTCAGATAGCAGCGATACGTCTGCAAAGCAAGTGTGTGGTTAAGCAATTCCCATGATTACACAGGAACTGTTGAAAGGCTGCGAAAAAAAATATAATTATCTTAACTCTTCTTGCCTTCAAAGAATCTCGCAGCAATCATCTGGGTTTCTGTTTCGGGCAGATAGTATTGGTTGCAAGGCTACAGCCCGGTGCGCGATGAGGGAGAACAGAGCATCCAGGGCCCCCAGATTCTCCCTTAACCTTTGCAATCTGATTGCAACCACAAGTGAGCCCACTGGGTTTTTTTCCTCTCTGAGTTTTGTTGCTGCAGGAGAATCAGCTACATTTGATTTAGCAGCGATAAACAGGGCAAGAGCTCAGCCTCTCTGCATCAGAAATGAGGTGTCGGGATCAGTCTCAAACGTGGCTGTGGCTGTCCTGGTTTCCCTTGCAGAGACTGAACAAGGCTTTGTGCACCTCACTGCTGCCTGCAGCACCAGCAGCCACCTCCTGCCCCTCTGGCCACCCTGCCCCAGTGTCCCTGCACCTCCATCCCCACCCAAAACCCCTCACGCCGGTCGTCTGGCTCTTGCCTTTCACCAAGCCAGGTGCCTTTGGGTGATGTTGCACCAAGCCGTAATGGCTGCTTGGTCCAGGCTGGAGTGGCTCGCTCCTACCCTCAAACACATACACTGCTTTTAATTACTAACGAAGCCAGAGAGTGGGGCCCCTTCACTGCTCAGTGCTGTGTGGCACCAGCGGATCTCAGCCAGTACGTGATCTGGAGCTCTCATCAGCATGTAAAAGACGTAGCTGAGCCAGTGGAGATGTGGGTGACCGAATGACCTACATCATTACGGTGCTTTTCTGTTTAAAATTAACTCGTCTCTAGCAGCTATATATTAGCAAATGCATTGAACTGTGTATGAAGGAAAAAAAAAAAAAAGAAAAAAAGTGCTTTGATTTTCTAAGAGCTGGCTGGAGAAGTCTTTGAAGGAGGAGAAAAGGGGAAAAAAAAATAATGGGCATTTATCCAAATAAACATTGAACTTCCCATTTTGTTTGCAGTACTGCACAAATCTAAGTGTACTGCTGGGATTATCAAGGGGTTGATGATTCATTTATCAAACAAATCAAACATACGTGATAATCCAGGTTTATTCTGGCATCGACTTTATTGTCATACTATTGACTATGGTCGTGAAAAAAAAGCCTGTGCGAAACACAAACAGAGATTTTTGTCCATTTTTATTAGATTTTGATTTACAGACTGAAACGGCCTGTTTCAGTCCCCTGCTCTCCTTTAGTGTGCCTCACCTCCAGCAGGTCCACAGACACCGTGTTTCCTGAGCCCACGGCCGCTGCGAAGAGAAAGCTGTGAGAAACAGTTGCCAGGAGGACGGTCTGCCATAGTAATTGGGATAAAATCCTTAACGAAGCAAGCGGTGGAACAAACGTGGCACCCGGGGTAGCTGGAGCAGAACAGAGGGTGTCAGAGGTGCTATAACGAAGATTGTGCTTGCTCGGCTGATGGAGGATGTGCAAAGTGTGAAGCATCTCTTTGGGGAAAGAGCAGATGAGCAAGACCTGCTCCGCAGAAGTGCTAACTTGCAGCAATCTTGTTGATTTACAGAGCACGCTGCACATTTCCTGTTCTTAATATTTCCTGGTTTGGTTTCACATTCAGCTGAATTTCCAGAAGAGTCTGAAGATCTTAAAAGAGCAAAGTTTTGAAACATTACGTAGGGCTTACCTTCTTTAAAGATGGGTTTCATTTTGGTCTTAAGGCAGCTGGCCAGAACCATTCAACCCCAAGTCTGCCTCAGGAGCTGTTTCAATGCAGCACAAAATTGGGGCATCATTTTGCCCAAGCGGCAAAGTAATTGCTCTGAACTGGCAAACAGAAAATTATTTTGGTAAGTGTGACCTGATCAGGGCAATTTCAGAAGTCAAAGTAGGAGAGTGAAATGCTGGTTGATGGATGGAGTCAGCATGGCTCCGGGTGTCTGGAGCCATACACGCTCACTGCCCTGGGTCCCCACTGGCTTGGGCATCTCTGTAGCACTCAGTGGGCTCCTAGGAATCAGGGACGAGAGGATGAAAGGCAGAAGCTCACCACTGGATTGCACTTGCTCCTTTTTAACCATTTGCAAACCATTTCCAAACTGGCTCATGTGTTTGGGGAAGTGGGTTGTGCCTTTTGCCTCTATCCAGTGTTGCTCTCTGGGTATGTCAAGATCTACACGCTAAGGAAAAGGCAGTTCGGTCTACAGCAGCCGGAAGAGGTATGAGCTCTCTCCACCTTCTTATCCATCTGCCTCCTGGAAGTGTAAGGCAGGATAATGGTGGGACTTTGCAAAACTCAAGAGCAGCGCATGGACGTCAGGCCTGAACGCTCAGATGTAGCCAAGACCGCCGGTGTGCCCAGCAGGATGGTGTGGTTGCGGCTGACACACTGCTTAACTGGCTTTTCACAGGAACCAGCTGTTAGAAACAGGAACTCTTATGAATCTGCAAAGAACAAGAGAGAAGACACCTTGTCCTGGCACCACCTGACCTCTAACTGTTGGAGATGACTCTCCACTGCTGGCTCCTGGCACACGGGGACCACCAGCCCCTTCTCTACATTCACGTGCGTGCCCGTGGGAGGGACTGGCTGCTGCTTACGGGTTTGCCTGGGATTGCACTTCGGGCCCGATCCAGTGCTGGTGGAAATCGGAGTGTCTCTGAACACGGCCTGTGTGCGCAGCCTGCAGAGCGGCACGTGGGGAAAAAGGTCCAAATCCGTGCTTGGTGGGAGCCCTCATGCACAGACCTGTGCTTGCCAGACATGCCTGAGTGCTGTCCTGGAGTCCACATGGACAAGTTAACCCTAACCATGAAAAAACTACATGGAGTAAGCCTGAAGTCTCATCTACCCCACTGAAATCCCATGTTTATTATTGCTTTGGAGTGATGGGTATAACAAGCCACATTTAGAAGCACATCCTCCTCCCACTGTTCTGACTGCATCCTCCTCTTGCTCTTGTCTGGCTCCTTAATGCTCTCCAAGAGACTTGCCTGGCTCTGCTCCTCAGCTCTGGGGACCTGGCAAACATTTATAATGACAGTGCCGTCAAACCTCACTCCATAAAAGCTTTTTGGAAAGACACAAAGCAGCCTCCTGCACGTAGGGTAAATATGAAATGTCACTAACAGTCCCCAAGGGACAGGAACTTCATTCCCACAAGGATTTAAGGTACCCACACAGGACAATACAAGGTGAGACATGGGATAAAATCCCACCAGCCTCACCCCTCTGAGCAATCCGAGCCCCAATTCCATCATGCGTCTGGTTGCGAATTCTCCTTGACTTTCTGCAGTGAATTGTGTGGAAATGTGTGGTTAATCAAAAGAATCCTACAGGATTTCTTGCTTGGTTAGGGCAAATAAATATTTACGAAGGCAAAAAAATCAGAGCTGGCTTGAAGAAATCAGAGATTGCAAGTTGTATTTGCTGGAGGCTGATGGCAGTTTGTTTTCAGACAGTAAAACCTGCCTTAGGCTTGACCATAAAAAGCAATAAAAATTTCATTTTTAAGGGGAGGAAAAGAGAAATAGTATTTTTTTAAAGCCTTTCACAGTTGGTTTTTTGTTTGGGTTTTTATTTTTCTGAATAATCTTTCCTTTAAACAGAACAGAAAATGCCGTTTCTTTTCCTCCTTCTCTTATTCAAAGCTTCATCTTTAAGTACCTTGTAACCCTATTAAATCTCTCTTATTAGGGGTAGGTTGGTTACAGGCAGCTAAGCCTGCTGTTAATGTGGATGAATTAATTGCCAAAATATATAAATGACTCATCTGCTTAAAAAATAAGAACCTTTAAATCGGGATTCACCACTTCTCTGCATCTCTTACTGTTTCAAAGCTGCCTCTTAGAGTAGGAAAACAGCCAGAAGTGCTGTGTTTCGGAAAAAAAAAGAAACCTTACTTGTATAGTGATCATATCAGACAGTGAGGGTACCAGGTACTTGGGGAAGGGACTCTCAGGAGCAACACCGGAAAAGCAACTCAGCTATTTCTCACCCATTACACCTGAATTTATATGTGCGGTGCCCAGAGCTGCCCCACACCCAAGGTCCCATCATCAGATGTGGACATAGATGAAGTTTGTCCTCACCAGCCCTTTTTGTAGCTGGTGAACACAAGTCAAACAGCGGTGAGAAGTACTTTTTTTCTTTTTTTCTTTTTTTTTTTTTTTTTTTGCCAGGGAGGAGAGTCCATCTGTGTGGGCAGGACGTTGAGCACCAAATTAAAGAGTCGTTCTGAAATTTCCTTCTGACTCATTTTATTTTGAAATGAAAAGAAAATGAAAAAAGAAAAAAAATCTGGAGGTTTTGCAGTTCAGACGTGTGCGTGGGAAACCTGGTATTCCCTTGGTAGGTGTCATCTCAGCATTCAGCATTTAGAAACAGCAAAAGCTCATATAAAACTATATGTACGTCAGGCTGAACGTGTGCGCACTCAGGCTGGCGTGGACCGCTTTGGTTCAGAAAGGTCTCAGCTCTATTCCACAATGGCAAAATAAAGCTGAGCGTGAGCTGTTTGCAAGTGTGCTGGTGGTGTTTCATCAGCACTTCAGAAAAACTGTAGAAAGACTATCCCCCATCTTTAGGAGTAGAGTTTTGTTATCAGTTACAATAAGGGATTTATCTGTGCACAACAGGGGTTAGTGCGTGATGTGGGATCTAGTCAAGTGCTTGCAGAGGAAGAGACAAAAATCAAGTGCTCGTCTTGATGAAATAAAGGGGAATTTCCTTCCTGGTTTCGTGTAGGAAAGGTTCATCCAACCTGCTGCAGGACCTGCCTCCATCAGGGCTCCATTACACACGGACCATTCCCACCTCCAATGTGGAGGACCACAAGGACCATTCCCACCTCAGTAAGCACTGATGAAATATTCAGAGCTTACAGGTGGGTCCAAAAAACGAACTGAGGGAAGTTTCAGGGTCTGAGATCACGCGTGAATAGTTCATTCACCAGTCATCTGGTTTTGTTTTCCTTCTACCTTACATTTATGCAGGGGTGGAATAATCAATTTATTATGAAGTTTGTGCTGTCCAATATTCTCAGTAATTTGGTTTGCCAGGTGGAAGCATCCAAGTCATTAATCATCTGTTTTGTACTTGGTACTCTTTTAATATTTAACAACAGAAGAATGCATTTGTTTGTTTACCAATGTCAGGGACAAACAAGCCGTGATATCAATTCAATCCAGACGAGAAAGATGAAAACATGTTTTTTAAAAGTACTTTAAAACGGAGTCTGTTTCTTTAAACACAGAAGAGCCACAAGGTAGCTGGAATAAATCAAGCCAGACTGAAGCTTCAGAAATGAGAAGAGCAAATAAGAGAACAGCACTTTTCACTTTGCACTGCTAATGCCCGCAACAGCTTCCTCTAAGCCCGAAAGCGCTGTATTTCTTTATAATTACGTTGAGATGTGATTGCCTGCTTGAGTCGGGTTCGTTGCAAGAGCTTTGCAACAACCCTGGCAGCACAAATAGTGGCCCTGGGGAGAGGGTCTGCAGTTGTCTCAATATCCAGCGACCACATCCCTCTGTTGTGGGGTCCCAGGGGGGGAGAAACACCTGACAACAACGGTGTCTTCCACCCGGAGAGGAGGGCGGTGAGCAGGGGATCGCCGGGCAGGAATTCGGAGCTGTGCGCTGCTCCACATCCACCGTGTGTCCTCCAGCAAGCTGCGAACCCCCCTGCAGCCTGCACAGAGCCTGCCTCCTCCTCAGGGGAGAGAAAGGGCATATTCTTATGTCCTTAATTAGTGAGTGAAACCCTGCTCTTCACTTGCAAGAATCAGCCAGGATGCAGGAAGGCTTTGAGGACCTGTTTTGTTCTTGCTGCCCTTTATTCAAGAAAGAACCTTGAAAATCCCAGCAAATCACATAGGAGCAGACCAAATAATGTTGGCCCATCAAAAATGCTGTTGCGTAAATAGCTGATGCTCGCAACGGTCGGTCCTTCTGCCCTGCGGAGCTACAGCCTCTGTGGGCACGTTTGTGCACACCGCGTTTGGTCCTTCAAAGGATGTGTTTGAGTTGTTGTGTTGAAGCTGGGCCTTCCCTGTGGTTCATCTGAGGACAACCTTGCACAGATTTGAAATGAAACCACAGCTCATGTTTAATTAGCTCAGCCTCAGACTTCATTATGGATTAGAGATTCAAGCCAAGCCCATCAAGAAGTGTTTGAGAGAACACAGGCTGATGTATAGGCTAGCAGTAAAATTAGTAACACCTTCCAAATCTGATAGCAAACCTGGGGAGGCATGAAGGACATCGCCAGCTTTTACGGCTTATTAGTGACTGCACGGAAACGGCCCCATTGTCTCCGAGTCCTGGGCACTGGGTGGAGGATCTGTGCCAGCACACAAGGAGCCAGTCCCGCAGGTGCCAAAATGCCGCCCCATGGGGGCGACACTGGGGGAGAGGCACTGGGCTGGTGACAGGGATGAGAGGAAACCAGGGATCTGCAATGCCCAGCCCAGCAGCTGATGCAGATCCTGCTGCCCGGAGAGGATGGGTGCAGGTGCTGGGCCGGCCCTCCCTTGCTCTAACTATGGACAATAAACCAAGCTTATAACATCGACGCCTCTATAGACACGTAAGTGGGTGGCACTGGCTGCTGACATTGTGGTTTCAGGGAAACAGATTATTTTTTGCCTTTTTGTCTTCTTTGGGGAGGACGATCTTGGGGAGCCCAGCAGCCAGGTGAGGGCCATTCTGCAATGAGAGCTCTGCCAGGGACGATATGTCTCAGGGGAGAGCATCTATCTCTCCAAAGGCGCCTTTTTTTGTCCTGGGGGAAAAGGGAAGAAATGTAATAAGGATGTGAGAATGTGATTAACGTGATAGGTTGTACTGCAGGGAGCATGTCCAGAAAACAAGTGAGCAGGCTACCCCTAGTAGCGTTAAATGAGGCAAGAAACAGGGGCATTTAATGTTCTTCGCTTCAAATTAAAATCCCCAGGAAGAACAATGATAATTCTTTAATTCATCATTAAACTATCCTAAATATTCCCAGTCCTTCTATCCTGATCTTTATCTAGCAAAATTTTTTTTTTTTTTGGTCATATTATCAGCCTCATGAGTTATTATCTACTATTTGGAAGCCTGGATTTAAAAATCTCTATGTAATTAGTTACTGTAAAGTTCCATTTTTTCACCACCATTTGTATGGATGGAGTAAATGACTCATCTTAGCTCTTTCTGTAAAAATATTTACAGAAACCTTAGCCAGTATAAAGGCAACAAAAAAGCAGGAGGACAGGGGAAAACATTTCAAAATAAAACTCACTTTCAGAAAAAAACAGATGAAGTTGCCCATAGATATTACCCTCGATTCTGTATTTTGAACAGTTGATTAAGACAGAGACAAATGAATTGAACTTGTTGAGCTACTGTGTAAATCTCTCAGATTTACGTAGAAAGATAGATTTTCCCATTCTCCCTATTAGGAGAAAAGCTTCTTCTAATGAAATAGGCCACCTGCTGCCACAATGTTAATCCTCTCCATGAGTTTTGACCCGTAAGCGTGAGGCAACTGCATCAAAAACTGCCACTGAAAATGGTATTTTTACCTTTCCCTGCTCACCCATGCTGTCAGCTTCCCTTGGTGTAAGGAGTGATGACGCTGCGGATGAAATAAACCTGACCAAAAAAATTATTTCTGTCTTAACCAAAAAAAACCTGTTTCCTGAATTTCCCAGATGTGCTGAAGGCACCAGAGTGGTGGGAGCAGAGAGGGTGAAGGAGGAGTTCCGAGTGTCTCTTCCAGTCCCTGCACTTGGACAACCTGAAGAAGAGCCCAAACATGTGACATGTGACATCCCTGGGCAAGAGATCACTCTCCATCCAGGACAGGGGACACCAACTGTCCTCCGCTCCAGGGTGCCTCCATGGGGTACGAAGGGGCTTTCAGGGTGACAGGGTTCCTTGCAGACTGTGGCTGATGGGCACGGCTGTGTGAGAGCTCCCTACCAAGGCACGCCTGGGGACACGCTCATTTTAGTCATGTAGAGCTTTATTTATTAGAGATTTGTTGTACCCCAAGACCCCAAAAGTGCTGGGGACTATGGCTAAACCAGGAATGAGCAAACTCAGTCCATTTTGTTTGAAACTTCCAACAGGAGACATACAGGAAAAGTTCAGAAATTTCCAAAACTCTAGAAACTGCAAATGCTGACCCGCAGTCAGATACAGCCACACAATACAGGCAAATGCCATCCTCATCATCTTCCACTTCATTTCAATTATACCTCCCAGAGCTGGAGAACAGATTACACTTCCCGTATTGCACACACTTTCCTCATTTCAGTGGGAAACCAACGACCAGTTATCCTGTCGCTATCTGCACATCCCATTAGGGTAACGAACAGAAGTCATCAAATTATAATACTCTTAATCACACTAAATAATGCCTCACGCTACAAGTTGCCCCATTAAAATCAATGGCCTATTTGTAGAGCGGAGAAGATCTCAGTGTGAGTAATGACATTAAAATCCCTCCCTGGCTGGGAATAAAATTTAAAACTCCCCAGTGTCTCCCAATCTACCTAACAAACAACAGGGGAAAGGTATTGACTGTTAATGCATCCATGTATATGATATGTGTTTGTGAAACAGAGTTGTGACTCAAATTCAGCAGATGAGGAACATTTAATAAGAAGGGACACTCGCCTATGTCAGCCTTATTGATTGGGGGCACAATGGTGTCTCCTGCTGACAAAGTAAATTATTTACTCGGCCACAGGAGCTAGAAGAAAGCTCACGCAGCCTGTTCGCTTGCAACTGGTTTTTAATTTTCCTTGGGGGGGAGGGAAAGCACAACACTACAGGACAGTCTCGGGGAGAAGGAAATAGCGTAACGGCAGATCCCAGTGATGAGCCACTTACTTACCTTCCCTACAAACAAAAAAGAAATAACCAAGAGCTCAGCTTGAAACCCAGCGTTTTGGCAAAGCATTTCTGTGACACCCTGTGAGAGACTGAAATGTCCTATGGCTGTCTCAAAGCTTGCTTGTGTCTGTGCAAACCTCCAAGAGAAGCTGCTGCGGCCTGTGAACTGCTCTGGGGGATGCTGCCCAGAGAGGCGGGAGTGTACTGAAGGATGCACTCTCCACTTCTTTGCAGTTGCAGTGTCCGGACTCTTTAGATAAGCCTCAAAGGGGCAGAGGTGTGCTGAGCTGGCCCCATCCTGGAGCCCTTTGTGGCTCCGTTGTGTAGGCCAGACCCCATGCATGCATTGCTAATGAACTGACAAGAGGCAAACCTTCCTGCCCTTGACGAAGGATGCAACAAAACCTGTTGGACCAGAGAAAAAAAAAAAAAATAAAGGCGAGTAGATATGCTGATCAGTGCGTATGATGAACTTAAAAGGCAGCAGAAAATCTTTCTCTTTGTGCATCTCCCTTCAAAGCCAGACCCGTGTGCACCCACCACTGAAGAACTGAAGGCTGAGGACCAACGGGACACTGCTGGATCCATGGTGGTGACTATTCTTGCAGTCCCATCCCGCATCCTTGCTTTATTTCCGTCTTTTCCTTCTATTCTGTCCTATCGCTACCCCTCTTCACTTTTTTTTAATTAAAAAAACCTATTTTGGGTATACAGTATTTGACCTCGTTTGTGTCTTAATCTCGCTCTTGGGATCGTATCAAAACCTGCCCCGACATTGGATGGAGACACACCCACGTAGGCTGGGAAGCACCGACTGCTGTCAGGCCGAGCACAGGCTTTGTCCCCAGCCAAGAGAGAAAGACCAGGCTGTTTCATCGATAAAAATGAGAGAAGCCTGCCCATTTAGACACAAACACACATATACACATTCACACACATATTTTCTCACCTTGCGTAAGCAAAAAAGCCCGCAGGAGAGCAGCTCACGAAGACCAAAGAATTGCAAATGCCAAATCCTAGGAAAAAGTGGTGGGGGGAAGAATCTTCCAAACTCTAGTGTTAGGGTGTTTTTGTTGGGTTGTTTTAAAAAATTGGATTAACTGTAGGTCACAAAGGGCCACAAAGTTCAAGGAAATTACAGCTTGAAGTGGACAACTGTTGTGGGAGCAATCGCTTCTTCATCCTGTGCCAGGAGCACCAACCACCGGGCAGGTTTCCGGGCTCTCCAGAATCATGGGGGATGCTCAGTAGCATCACAGGTCAGCAGGGCTGGGGGGCTGCAAGGTGGCAGGGAAGAAATGGAGCCAGACAACAGTAATGCCTTTTCAATATCCTAAAAGCTTAGGAAACTAATTCAAAACCCAAAGAGGGTTAAACAGGATTAGAAACCTTCTTCTCTTCCAAATGCAGCTAAGAATAATCAAATTGTTATTCAAAACAGGGAGTGGATAGTGTTTAATGTATCAACCATGATCTTCATGAGGGTTTGTACCTCCCACACGCACTAATCTCTTGGCTGCCAGGCTCACTGCATCTTCTGTTTGAGAGGGTCCAAGGTGAGACGTGGGGGACCTCGGTCCTCAGGGAGGTGGCTTGTCACCAGCACGGCAAAGCTGCAGGGCCAAGGAGCAAAGGAATATATGAATGCACCGTCCTGGGGCAGCAATAAATTTGATTCAGTATGGATGCATTAAGGATATTCATTGCATTTCAGTTGTCTTGGATGTGAGGATCTTTTTGTCTGTTAGCTATACCTGCAGACAGCACGCACCTCGCAGCCCCATCTGCTCTGTCACGCTTTGGGGAATCTTCAAGGAGAGGAACCAACCATTTCCAAACCTCCTCTCCCTTTCCAAAGAAATCAGCTCTCAACTCAACACACATAAAAAAAGCAACAAATCTGATTCTCATCAGCCATGCTCAGGGCACCTCATGCCTGTGACTGCCTTGCTTTTGAACTAGTACCTATGTTTTTGAAAACCTGATGGAAAAATATAGACAAACATGTCTGTCGTGCATCAGGGCCCACACAAAGGGCTCACAGTTAAAGGACTGGATAAAATTCCAGCAGAAAACCAAATGCGTGTTTCTTCCTCTTTCTTTCCTGTTTACATTTTTCACTAAAGGACTCACTGTTGTGGCCTGAAGCATCTACAAGGTGTTTGGACAAATAAACATTGGAGAGCAGGTTGCAAGGCATATGTCTACTTGAAGACAAATGCTAAAGCATGGCTGAAGTCCCCACAGGATATCAGCTCATGCAGGGGAGTTCAGCATCATTTACTGTTCAGACCTTCTGGCTTTGCCCACAACAGGAAGGGAATCCTGCGGCTCCTGGTCAATACAAGGATGAGACAAGTCTTCCCAAGCTGCACATTATAAATGTTGCACGTGAGATGTAACTCCATCATTTCCCTGAACTCTACGACCACCGGTGTCACTGAATCTCACTATATCTCCGTTTCCCCAGCAGTAAAAACCATCCGTAATTCTTATTGTGAAATTAGTTTGAAAAGAAGAAAGATAATGCTACCTCAGAGGAGGGTTCTGAAAACAGGCAGAGAATGTTTCTGGCGGTGTTTGGGACCTTGTTTTGCAAAATATCTTGGGCCCTGCAAATATTGTCTGCCCAAATATGCACTTTAAAAGGTGCACATTTCCTTTAGTGGGACAAAAGAAAATGAGTCTCCCCAGATCTGGGTCATAAACCCAAAGCAGGGATGGGGAAAATGTTCAAACATCAACTCCTCAAATTCCTTCATTGCCGTGTTCATTCAGCCCATGAACCTCCCAGCAGCATGAACTGCGAGGACGTCAGTGAAACGAGGTTTTCTACACAACGCTGTCCACACATTTAACATGAAGAGATTTAGACCTGGACCTTCAAGACTGTCCAGCAACTCATGGATCAGGTGAGTCTTTCCAAGGAATCCCACTCCCAACTGATGACTCAAAGACTGAGCTCTGACTATGCTGTCCCAGCACCTGCAAGCCACCTTTAATTTCAAAACAGAGGACTGGGTTTATTGTAGGAAAGGGTTTGGGTATTACTATAGAAACAAGTAGAGGAAGGTCACTGTTGGACTTTATTGGACTTTTTTTTTATGGAAGAGTGAGTTTGGCCTGGTCGTATTGGTTTCTTTCCTATTGAAGCGCAATCTCAGCATGCCCTTTCACAGCCCTGTGGAAATAGGCAGCAACAGAAAACTTTCTAATTCTGAACCTGGCAATTTTCCCTGATAGATTGCTTATACCTGGCCATAAAACTACACGCTGATCTCGCCAGGGCTTTTTTTCTGGGGGAAAAAAAAAAAAAATAATAAAAGGAACAAAGACAACCAGTGAGATACCAGGCAGACTCTGATTATGAATGTCATCTTCTTTGGCCCAGGCACTGGTTAATTTGAAGTCCCTGAAAAAACTCCCCTGAATTTCTTGGTGTTAGCTGTACAAGAATGTAAATGATGTTTCCTGTTAAAAATGTATAGAGGAAAAATATTTCTTTTTGGGTTTGATTGTTCCCAGTGTGGAGCCCTTGAGCTCTCAATTTAAGTCTCAAACTCTTTACCAGAGCCAACTTCTCACTCTAACATGAGTTTTATTGGCAAAATAATGAGGTCGAATTAAAATATTCCAACCTGAAGGATACGAAGAGCCATCCTCTCCCTTCTCCTCCTCCCCTCACGCTCATCACGCTCTCTGGAGCACCATTTCTGGCAGATGACAGCTCTGAACAGTCACTCACACGTCTTGCTGCTCCCCGTCGCATTTCTCTGCTCCTTGCCCAAGGCAGACCCACGGGTGCGGCGCAGATGTGGGTCTCCCCTGGACTTGCACTTTGGCTCTCCAAAGCCGGCTCATTTTCTAGACACATAATGCCTGTAATGATGCACTGGCCATGCCCTCTCCTTGCTCTTCCAAAGGGGGAAAATGAAACTCATTTAATTTCTGACACAAGTCTTGTGTCCCGGGGTGCTGGGAGCTAACTCGCTCTGTAACACATGCTGCTGCAAAAGCTGGGAGACTGCTGAGCCTTTTGGCACGTCCTTATGCTTTTTGTTGAAAACAGCAAATAATGAGACAGATTTTAGTCAATGGACGTGCGCTAATTGACATCGCTTGTATTGTAATTGGTAGAGGGGAAAGTATATGGTGATTAACATTCAAAGAAGAAAGAGGCCTAGATTTTTCTGGCCTTTTCTAGATGATAAAGCACTCTTTCTCTTTGAACCTGACAAAAAGGAGCTGCAGAACTGGAGAAGCAGCACTTTGTGAGAGATAAAAAATTACAGCCCTAAATGCTAACCTGGTGATTTTTCATTTGAATCCGTGCATTATCTGTGGAGCTCAACCCTCACACAAGCAGGTTGGGATTATAAATAAGGCTCAACGGGAGTTTTCAAAAGCGTCTTTTACAGTGGATAGTATCTGCCAAAACCAGAGCCTTTTCCAGGAACACAAGAGTTTTGACAAGTTCCAGGTGTGAAGCGAGGACAGGCTTTAGCCTGGCAGCTGACATACGCACCAATATATGAGACACGCATTTCTGAGTTTCTGCTGGACCTGATTCCTACTTAAAACTTGGGCTTGACTTGCTCTTCTCACAGGGAGACCAAGCTGCTGCCTGCTTTGGTTTAAGTCCCACACCCTGTAAGAAAGCTTTAACATCTCCACTGATCACCTTGATGAAGAGCAGAAAAAGTTTATAACACTGAACCCCTCACAGCCTCCTGGTAGAGAGTTTAAACCACCCCGGGATAAGTCAGGTTGGTTTTATGATTCAGGAAGGAATCATCTTTGGTGGAAGGCGTGGGCACTGGGGGTACCCTGGGCAATATTACATGGGCAATCTACCGGTAACACCTCAAAGTTGGTGCAGTTGCTGGAGGGCAGAACTCAAGAACAAAGGAAAAATATTCAGATTTGATGTTTTGGCAGGGAAACTATAGTGTTTGTCAGACGGCAGTGTTGAGTTCTGGAGTTAGGGGGACAGAAGTTACCTGTGTCTCTCAATATCCATTGCCAGCTGCTGCCAAACAGGGTGTTTTTGAGGTGATTAATGATATTGCAAAAAGATTATAAATTGTACACATTCCCAGTCCGCAAACCAAACAAAAGGTGCAATTAACCATTTGATTATGGGCAGCTGAATGCCCGCCCAGGCCTTTTGTCAGCTGCAGGGTCTGGCTGGGCTGGGCACAGCCAGGTCTGGGACGGGTTCTTTGTGGTTTCTTTGTGGGAAGCAAAGAGAGATGGCTTTGCTCCCAGGTGGGACAGCGTCCCATTTCCATTTGCATGTTTTGTCCGGGGATATCGGTACAATTGCTTGCTATGCACTGGCTCAAAACTCATTAAGATCTCTGGAAAAACCTTCTCTCCTGTGGGAGCTGGGCAGTGAGAAACTTCAAGGAAGCGCTATGTGCAATGAGATCATTATCCACCCACGGCAGATAGAGAAGGAAACCCCCAGATCAATTTAATCAGGTAACAGGAGCCACTTGACTGCCAGAGTGGTCCAGGAGTGGGCACACAAGGAATACAGGGTGGGTTTGCACACACCGTGCCATCCTCAGGCTAACGGGCATTGTCGCCATGCTTGGGAAGCCTGAGGGGAAGGTGGAAAAACTCACTGTATTAGTTCCCAACAGATAAATACTAATTTTTAACTTGGTGCCCAGGTTCTGATCTGAGGCCTAGTTCTGTTTTTTTTTTTTTTTTTTTCTGTTAGGATCTTGGAGGAACAAGATGACTTCAACATCCTGATTGGCAATGTTGATCCATATGGGCAATCCAGACTTGGACAACAACTCGGTGGTGAATGAATCTTGTGCAATGGGCCGCATTCAGAAGACTGTGATTGAACTTGGTGCTGTGGTGTTAATGCCACTTTAGGTCAAAAAAAAATGAAGAAACTGGCAAAAGACTTGAGGCAATAGTTGTTGTATTAAGTATTAGTTAGTTAATTGGATATGTTTGAATCTTCCTTGTTAAAATGGTTAACCAGCTTCCTTCAATTTTGATTGTAATACATTGCATGGTTGGAGGGTTGTGTTTTTTTAAGATTTGATTGTATGATCATCTAGGAATGACAATCCACAACGAGTATGGAGACTCATCAGGACCGCACTCCCTTTTAGCCTTGGAGGCAAGAGGTGACTGCACCACCACTTCAAGGAAACCAGCCGAATCATGGCTGTAGTCACCGGGTGGATTGTGGCAGGTGCCCCCGCCCAATGAAAGCAGAGCTTCTTGGCTGCTGAAGTGTAGCAGCTACTCATTGCTTTTGTTCTCAGGGCTTCACGGTAGTTGGGGCCTTTGGCCAATGGGAGCCACTATTGACTCCAGGTCAGATTTTAAATGGAGTCCCCTGGAGGAATCATTTTGAGCTCGTCCCCTGGAGCAGCAGCTGCGGTTAAGACTCTCCTCTGGGCTTGGGATGATGCCCAAGGAAACTCCTTGAGGTATCTTGTGTCTGGATGCTGCCTTGAGCAGGTACTGGAGGTTGAGAGCTGTTGGGATTCTAGAGGGCTTTCTGTGAGAGAATGGCCATGTGAGCAATCCTGCGTGAGAACAAGACTGATGAGAGCCTCAGCCGAGCAAGAATGCGATAAGGATGTGACCCTGAATGAGAGGGGAGAAACTCGACGAGACAAACAACCCCCGGAAGGGGTTGGGTTGGAAGAGGAAGTTCCACAAGGCGGGAAGCCTGGCAAGGCTGATGGGGCACTTTTTATCCAATCATAAGAAGGTTTAAAGCGCGGGTTAAGTTAACTGTCCAATCTTGAGGACTTGTACTGCATGTTACTCACGTGTGCGGGAGAACATTATAAAAGGGCTTTCTTAGCTGTAATAAACGGGCATTGCTTGATCACACTGGTCGTGTGCGTGCTCAGCTCTCCTGCAGAGAGCCCTCACTTCTCAGGTGAGAGAGAAAGAGCATTTTGGGTTGTGGTTAAACCCTAGGGAGTTCTGTTCTCCTCTCACAGACATTTGAACCTGTAATTTACGGAAAGCTAGTTAATTGTGTGAATAATAATTTTTTTAATTTTGGTGGTTGATTATTTATTTGAGAGCCTCCATAACATTCCTCCCCACTCTTCCCCCCAAAAAACAGTGATGGTGATGATTTCCCTGCACTTCTCGCCAACAGTATTACCTTTGACTTCAGGACACACCCTGTCTATGTTAAAGAGTCTAGGATAGCTTTAATTTCAACCTCATTTCAAGGATGTACTATCAATAGGCTCTTCTTCCCATCGTAGACTCCAAAGATAATTTTCTTATGAATTCAGGGTCAGACGGAGGCTGGAAAACAACTTGCCAGAAAATAGCACTAAAATATTCTAAATTTCCAGTTCTGCAGAAGTTTTTTACAGAGTTGCATATGCCTGATAATGCCGATGTGTCACTTAGCATAGCCTAAGTGACACAAAGGAGAAGGGGGTTTTTTGATGGGTATTTTTTTTGGTCCTCACGGATGTGCAGTTGTTTCTCGCTCACGTACAATGGACATTCTCAATGTCTGGAAGCACCTTTTAGATCCATACCCTTATAGAGAAGGCAGATCGGTGAACAAATTTGTTTCGTTCCTTGTTTTACAGGGAACAGCTTCAAAAGAAAGTACATCCAGCATTTTCACATGGAATTCAGGTCAGGCATGCAAAGAGATTCATCAGATGATAGGTTTCTCTGTCTGACATCAGAAAAATTGCACAGGGTTTTTGACTCGATCATGTTAGACCTTTGCTATTTTGGGGGAACAAAGGAGAAGCCTTATTATTTTCTGCTACATATACCTTCCCCTGTCCCCATTGATGTCACTCATGTAAAATGGAAATAATTGCATCTTGCTGACACCAGATGCGAAGGAAGTCAGCAAAAATAAGGGGTAGCAATGGGAATGTGACAAACAGGTTCTGTTTCAAGACCCCGTTTGTCTTTTGTATTTTATTTTTTTTTTTCGTATTCATGTTGCTGTGGCACAAGAGTTACGTGGGTGCCGCTCACATCCAGGAGAGGATCCTTCACAAGCTGTCCTGGTGGAGGGAACATGGAGCAAAGCAGCCAGCATCCCTCTACACTTACATCCCTGGAGCAGGTTGAGTTGCAGCCTGGGATTTATTTTTTTTTTAACTTCCATCTCCTTTTAGCACTACTTTTTTTGGGAAACATGCCCCCAGCAGTCTCCCAGAGAGAGATGAGCATAGCTGATCCTGCCTTGGGGTTTGCTCTCTGAAACAGCTGAACAGTTCCCTCTTGAGGAGGAAATTCACTTTGCTCCTCAAAATGTTGCTCACCTGCTGAAGAGGTTCCTTTGGGAAGAAACCTGGGAGTTTCTGCAATGAAAAGAGGGGTCGCTGTGGCACTTCAGGGCTGTCTGGAGTGTGACTGCACCCTCAGAGCAATACAAACACCTGCCCATGGGCAGCCCTGACCCTTCTGAGACACGGACACAGGGACCTGGCCCTGGCCCATGGCCCCTCACCCTGCTTAGCTGGGGGCTCCTTTAGAAAAATCCACCACTACAAGTCCACCTATTTCTGCAAGAAACCATCAAGGTGTGAGCAAAATCGTGATCAGAGGCATTAAATCAGATCTGAAGCAAGCCATCAGGATGGCCACACCTCTCTGGGAAAGAAATATTGAGATTTTTCTTATCATCACTGGGATTATCATCATCACCTCCAGCACTGAAGCCCAGCGGGACAGAGCCTGTGCATGCAGAAGACTTGGGGCCAGAGATTATGTTGACTATGGGTTTAGCAGAAACACCCCAGGAGGTGGGTGCGGAGTGGGAAAACCCAGGAGTTTGCACTTCGGGGAAAGTTGAACAAACTCTTTTCCCCTGAGAGCTTTTGTAGCTGAACTGTATTGTTCAGTAAAGATCAAAATGTTTTGTGGGAACATGTCACTTCTGACATCATTTTCCAAAGAAAGAAATTGGAATGAATAATTTCAGCTCCGTCATTTTGATAAAGCTAAAATGTGTCAATAAGAGTGAAATGTTTTGATAATTTCCAAAATACTCTTTCGGATAAAACTAAAAATCTTCTGCCTTTCCTAGGAAGGATAAATGCAGATATTATTTTTGTGTGCCTTTTGCCTATTTATTTTACCAGCCTCCAACATGGTCTTCTCTTTTTCTTACCCAGTGATTTCTACAGATCACTCAAGAAATCCAAATGCATATCAAAATTCCCTGAAAAAAGGATGTGTTTTGCAGAAGTGTACCGCGTACTCCCTTTTGCTGACTGTGAATCCTCCAGCATCCTGGAATTCACACCACGTAGCGAGCAGGAGCCAAGGGCACTAAGTCAAGAGACTCAGACTTTTTGGAGACCAAAGCTCAGTACGGTGAACTCAGAACAGGTGTAGGTGGGTTAGCAGTGTTAATTCGTGATGATTGCAAGAAAATGAAGCAGTGCTGTCCCTGTATTTAATTAGCAAAAGAATTCTTGTCATCTAGGCTGAGATCTTAATGAGCCTTTTTTTTCCAGCTGTCCTTGCTCCCAATGCAGGGGAGGGGTCTCAAAATGCTCCATCTCCTTACCGAGGGCAAGGCTGCAGCCACAGAGCGCCTCACCCAGAGCTGCTGCGACCACAAAAGTGGCCTCGATGTGAATGGAAACTCAGTCTGTGCTCCTCTGGCACTTGGTAGAAGCGACAAGGTTTACTCCAGCCTTGCCCACAAGGTAGTCCGGACCCTATTTATGCTTCTCTTTCTCTCTTCTCTTTTTATTTTTTCTCTTCCTCCCTGCATAGCAAATATTGTCCAACATATGTGCATGGGATCAGTCATTTCTTGTCTCCAAAATTTCATCTGAAAATAGCTCAATAGGTTATTACAATGGATGCTATCTTCTTTTCTTTACCTCCTGGCTGCTATAACAAGGGCCCTGCCAATGTATCTATACAGGCTCAGCAGAGCCAGTAGGAATTTTATCAGCAACTGAATCAAATCTAAGCCACTGTTGTTCTAAAAATATAAGTTTAATAAAACTCTATTAATTTTTCCCCCCGTATTCAGATTTTAGAAGTAATTTCCAGTCCCTGTTTTGTAGCAAATGCCCTGCTGTTTGCCATCTATCCAGGAAAGTCGTCTGATGTTGAGCTTCAGTGGTCCCTCAGTGGTACCTACTTTTTCTCTTCTCTTGGGAGAGGGAGCTGAAGGGTTGTCAGTGGTACCAACGGCAAGCAGAGATGATAGTCTTTAGGTCTAATTTAGAGAGTAATTTTAAAGAAATACCTTTTAGTTAAGCACAGGCTTGAGTCAGTAAAGCCATTAGTTTCAATACACCCATAGTTTGAGTCTGGGTACTACCAAAATATATGCATGCATATGCACAGAAAGCTCTATTAATAAAAGGAAACTAAGTTTTGAAATACATTAAAAAAAAAAAAAAAAAAAGCCTTAGCAAGTATCTTATGTGTTTATGTGTGATGATGAATACATGTCTCTGCCTGGCATAAGTCACTTGGCTGAATGGCAGCTTTAATCATTCACAAAACTCAAATATTCACCCAGGCAGCCTTGGGCACACTGATCCCTTTGAACCTTCTGCCTTTGCAGTTACCACATTGGCAGTTTCCGAGTGTGCAACGTCACAAAGTCCAGAACTTGTTCTACACTTCAAGCCTCTAAAAGTTGTAGAAAAACCAAATGCAAAGAGGTTGCAAGATTGTTGGTTTTTTTTTTTTTTTCTCTTGATATTTTCTGACCGAGCCTCAGCGGATGCAGGGTGGCATTTTCCTCAAGAGGTTTTCCCTCAGTGAGTGGAGATTAGCTAGTTGTAGTGGGGTTTTTCCCTGCTATTTCAGCTAGGAAAGTCAGGCATAATTTACAGAGATAGTGTTGATAAGTGCCATAGGAAAAAGGCAATCGGCCAGTTAATTTATCATGGCATTTATTTTGTGATCACACCACTGGTTTTCAGATGTTTTATAAAAGAACTCGTGCTCAGATAAACAAGTGGTTTGCTGGTGCCGGGATTTTTTTTCCCTTTGGGCTCATTGGGAAAGAGGGATTGTTTGCATGAGTTTGGCTTTAATTAATATTTTGTAACATGCTGAGATGCAGTTGCATATCTCTAGTTTTAAAGACGTTGGTTCCTAAAGAAAGAATGGAAAAGCCATCACTGTAGGACTTTTTTTTTTTTTTTTTTTAAACAACTTCTCTAATTAAGAAACCTGCTGAGTGAAGTGTACAAACACATGATTAAGTCCATCTGTATTCAGCCAGGCACATAAGCACATGCATAAAGTTTGTCATGTGCTTTACTCAAGAGAAATTGTCTGATGAATTGGGACCTAAAGGAAAGCAGGGGAGGTACGCTGTGCTCTTCTCTTAATGATGCAGTATTTTATATTCTAGTAACCAGCTATTTCACAATATGGATTTTTTTTCCCCTTGGAAACACCTCGACATAATATTTCCTGGCACACTTTTGTCAAACTTCGTTTTGAATATTGAACGACTTGGTGAAGAAAAGGAGAT
Source organism: Athene noctua (assembly GCF_965140245.1). Lineage (NCBI taxonomy): Eukaryota > Metazoa > Chordata > Aves > Strigiformes > Strigidae > Athene > Athene noctua. The sequence continues at coordinate 51,037,161 of NC_134042.1, read as the reverse complement.
TTTCAAACCAGCCTGAGCTCTGAGAACCCAGAGTTCAGCCCTTCACTCCTGACAAGGATGACAAAGAGTCTGCCGTGAGCATCTCATATGTTTTCATCTAATATGGGATTTCACATTCAGCATCAAAGTGGGAATTTTGCAAGGAAAAGGAGTGACAACACAACGTCCTTCAAAGGCTAAGTCAATTTTAATTTTTTAGGTCATTATTATTATTAGGCAGCAAAATGTGTGGTGCATAAATCTCATCCATTACTGATGGCTTTTGTTTTGTTAATAATCAAGTCAATTCAATACAGGAACAGGCAGAAGAAGATAAGGATGTGAACGTCCTTTGCAAACAACCACGTGCTCTGCGGGTACAAACCTGCTGAGCTGCACTGACCCCACCGGAGCCACATCGATTTTCCTCCTCGAAGGATCTGCCTCTGCAGTGCAAAAGCAGATTTTGACTGCTTGACAGCCTTGATATCCCAGGGGGACACCCAGGGCACCCTGAGGGTCCTCCTGGAGGTGAGATGGCTTTTCTTTGCCATGGCTTTTGAAGTCCTATTTTTGAGGCACGCGGTTGAGCAGCACGTCATGATGGAGACGTGACACCCATCACCAGCGCTGGGTTCAGGCTCGGTGGGTGCTGTGCTGTGGGGGGAAGTTCCCAGGGCTGCCTCGAACCTGCTGACACCATGACCCCCTTCCGGCCACCCGACATTCACCTTTTACATTCCCCATTTCCTCTTGGACAACGCAATTTCCATAAACCTGAGCGATTGTTTCGCTTTTGAGAAATAAAACCATCACTATCCCAATTTTAATTTTGATAATTTATTTTTATGAGGCGGTGCTGAAAAGGGCAAAAACAATGAATATTTTGAAAGATGCCGAAGTCAGACCTGTGTTTTCCCTGAAAGCTGCGCCTGTAAAGAAGCAGGAATAATCATTATTTTTTAAAAGAAACATGACCGCTCAAATATGTTTCTAGTAGCACTGCAAATCCTAATGACCATATTTTAAGATTAAAGATTCTAGATAAATACACTGGCTTTTTCCCTTCTTGTGAAGAAGATCGTGTTGGATAGAGGAAACTGTCCCATTTCAGAGAACTACGACTGCCTTCTCAACATGGGACAGTGATGAGAAGAGACCACGGAAAGAAAGTGATCTGGATTTCCTGGAAAAGCTGTCTGTTATTAAACGATGTTTTAAAACAGGAAAATTCAGTGACTAGATAGCTAAAGAGAAAGTCTGTAGCTGCAGGCGACGCTCCCTCCTTCTCACTCCAAGCACTCTCTTCCCTGGCCATAAGAAACATTGCTTGTATAAGACCAGATACGCTGATTAATATAAGGAGAGGAGAAAGAAGAAGGGTCAGCGTGGTCTTCATGTGCATGACTAGGGGAAGAGGAATGCAGGAAACAGTGTTCACTCTGTATATAGCATTACTGAGACCATTACTGTAATAGCAGGTCCAGTTTTGGCATCTGCACTCTGAAAGGAGATTGATAAATTGAAATGTCTGCACAGAGCTGCTATCAGAGGGTTCTTTACAGAGAGACACTAAATGCATTCAGTTGCTTAAAAAAAAGAAAGTTGAGGAGTTAGCTTGAGCGCAGTGTATAAAGGATCCATGAAAGGGCAAAAACATTCCTCTTCCTGAGCAGCTCTTTAATTCAGGACTCTGAATCCAATGGCTGTAAATAAAAGCTAAAAGCCAGAAGAGCTGCACTGGTAGAAAAGGTAATAATTATTCTATTGTTGGGGTTTTTTCTTTTTTTTTTTTTTTTTTTTTTTTTTTTTCTTTTTTTTTTAATGAGGATTTTGGAATAGCTAAGGAAGGGATGTAACCAAATCTTCACAGAATCTATACCAAGTCCAGAAAACTCTCCAGAGCTGCGCTCGGCCACAGCAGAGCAGTTCACAGCAGTCACTGCACCAGCTTTTCAGAGCTGCCCACCCTGGTGGTCCCTCCTGGACCCAACGTTTATGAACCCAGGAATGCCCTTGGCACTTGAGGGTTGGGATGTGAAAATGCCAACGTGAGCTGATTTTCTGGCTCATCATTTACGCTATGAATATTTTATAAACCGTCTTGTTGGCTGAGATACGAGAGACATAAAGAAGTGAAACAACCCACTTCAGTGACAGCGAGCTGCTTTAGACAAACATAATGCAATTGGAAAGCCTCAACACCAGATGCGAATATGGGTTTGACTTAAGGGCTCAATGAAGACATAAAACTGACAACACAGAGAAGCAAACCCTGTGCAGAGTTGTGAGACACTGTGATCAACATCAGCCCGCTGCCACAAACCTTTTTCTGCTTTAGACCAGGCAGGGATCAACTGTTGACCCATGACTTGGAACATGGGGTGGACGCTCTTTCTAATGATCCTTTGGGAACTGAGTTTAAATCCACTGCCCTGAAACAGAAAAAAAAAAAAAAAAAAAAAAAAAGGAATAGCTTAAAGCTAAAATCCCAAGGGCTTCTCTGGTTCTAGGAAATCATCTCTGCAGTTGTAAGGTTTTTTTGATCACGGTCTATATGGGAAACAGTTTCCTGCTTCTCCCTGATGCAGTTCTGCCAAGACACATTTTGGAGTGTTGATTGGTGCCAGTTTTTGCTCTATTTTTGGAAAATTTTCTTCACACCAGAGTCCTGAAAGACCTGGAGGCCCGAAGCAGTGTGAGCCGAGCTGCCTCACGCAAAGTGAGAATTGAAACGGCTCGATTAATGTTGTGAACATTGTCAGGAGGAGGAGAAGGCCAACAAGTTACCGGTGGCAGCTTTCAAGATGTCTTTTAAAGTTCTTAAAGGAAAAGAACCCCCAAACCCACAATATTAACAACACAGAGGGCTTATTTGCACTTAGTCTAAGGTCATTACTTCCTCCGGGTCCTGCTATGTCTCTGAACTTTCAAACCCTTTGTACTTTTACAAGTGGTGTAGCTGCGTTTTAGAAGCACTCTCCAAAACTGGATCTATCTTTTTCCTGAATCTCATTTCTAATTGCGAATTAGCAGTTTTCAGCTACTGGGGAATGTTGTGGCTAATGAAAAAGAAAATCAAACATAGCAAAATGCATGACCAATTTTTTAGAAAAAAAGATTATTGTCTTTACAGTACAAGAAGGACATGGACATTGCAGCCTTTCTATATATAAAGGGAGTCTTTTTACCAAGGCCTGTAGTGACAGGATAAGGGTCAGCAGTTTTAAACTGACAGAGGGGAGATTTAGACGAGACGTAAGGAAGAAATTCCTCCCTGTGAGGGGGTGAGGCCCTGGCACAGGCTGCCCAGAGAAGCTGTGGCTGCCCCCTCCCTGGAAGGGTTCAAGGCCAGGTTGGACGGGGCTTTGGGCAACCTGGGCTGGTGGAAGGTGGCCCTGCCCGGGGCAGGGGGTGGCACTGGGTGATCTTTAAGGTCCATTCCAACCCAAACCATTCCATGATTGTCTGATTTCAGTGGTTAGAAACACAGATTTCTCTGAAATAACTGCTATGAAATTTACAAGTCAGAGTATTTGCAGGTACTGTGTCAGTGGAGAGTAAGATAAGCAGGAAGACTGCATTTTTTTTCTGTTTCACAGAACTGTACAGCACCTAGCACGTAAGTCTATGGATCGCCAGCATTCACACCAAGGAAATCAGAAACCACTTGTGCTCAGGAAAATTATTATGGTTTCTGTAATCAAGACAGGGGTCGTTATACTCACCTGTAGCTGCCCACATTTACATCTGAACCAGCTGCAGAAATAATCCTCACTCAGGGGATAAAATAGGAATTTCTGGAGTATTTTAGTCCTCTATATTACTAGACAGTGGATAATAATAGGAGTCTGAATCTGCTGGGGTTCTACAGTATAGCCACTGACACCCCCAGTGCACCCCAGTCCACATCTCTGGTCACGGAAGTCCCATGAGATGTGTCAAGGCCAGAGAGGGATCAACAGTGTCCTGGCAGTTTTTCCTTCTTAGTATAAGCGCAAGCATTGGAGTTTCTCAAGATTTTCATTTTAATAGTGAAATAAAGGACACTGATATATTACTTCTCCTGCCTGAGTCTGTCTCCGCATCTTCATCGTCACTTGGCCAAACCTTTCCAGCACGCTCCTTCCTGTGGGCTCTCAGCTCCATGGAGGACTCTGTTACCCAAACTGCCCTGGTCTTTGGCCTCCAGTCCGTAGCTCGTAACACCTACATCTCTTCCTTTTCATGATTTGCATGTTTAAATGCCCTTGGCTTGCTCGGAAAGGCAGAAGTTGGAAGAAACATACGGTATTTTCTTGAATCTTAACTCAAGGAGGAAATACATTTCAGTAGAAAGACCCAAATGCTAACGCTATGATTGAGAAAAGCCCCCCAGCTTTAGAGGAGTAGTTCTCATGCAGGAAATTTATGAGGAAAAAACAATATCTTAAAAATTAAATTAGAAGAACACTGAGAAACAGGGAAAAGTATTAGGGTGAAAGGCTTGTGCTCACTTGCAGTGAGAATATGCCCAGAGCTTGACACAACTTGCTGCATAACAAGGCCAGCAGCAAAGAAATGTCCTTCTCAGTCACAGCAGGGACTGGCAAAGTCTGTTTCAAAATGTTTTTTGGGGTTGTCAAACATGGCAGGGCTTTTTACTTTACATCCAAATCTTTTATATAGCCAGAGAACAGAAAAAAATCCTATCACTGCCTGGGCATTCCTTGATTATTATGAGATCAAGGTTTATTTATACATTTACATATGGAAATAAATGAACACATGTACCCCTGAAAGGTCACTTCTTCAGTCTGTCTGTGTCCTGACTATATACACGCTTTAGTTTGCACCAGTTTCATACCGATCTAACTCTCCTGCTTTCAGGAAATTTGTCTCTGGTTTATACTGTAGTAAAGAAGAAATATCAAGTCCAAAATCTCTTTGTGAGACAGGGACAAAGGCTCATACTCTGAGCAAAAATGTGTTCACGTGTTTAATCTGCTGAAGTATGTAGCTGCATTGAAATCGGAGAGAAAATGTTGCCAAATAAAAATCAAGATAATAAAGAAATGCTTCTAGGAAGTGTGAAAATTTTGTCAGAAAAGAACTAGAAATGTGTTTAAAACATTTAAGTCCTATTGTTTGGTCAAGAATATTTTTCTTAATGTCCTTATTTAATAGAAGTAAATAATAAAAGAGATACCTTAGCTCAAACATAACATGTGAATTTATTATAGGAAATGTTGCATTAAATTATAGACAAAGACCAGAAAGCCAGCCTGAATGATAACAACACTTTCTCATCAAGATTGAATGGCTCTTTTGGGCTCTTAGCAGTGTTACTCAGTGACAGACAGAAGGGGAGAAATCTGACTTCGAATCCCATTTTTTCAATGAAAATTTTCAGAATGTTATTGGTCATTTGATTGACTCTGCTTTTAATTTTAGAGCCAAGCACCAGTTCTCTTTTCAACAATAATTTTAATAATAATTCTTTACGTTTAAGCTAAGAGTTTCTTTCCCATCAGAACACACTCTGGTATTAAATTCTCTCTCATCCTGGCAACAAGCCAATACAACATCTTCTGCACTCTTCCCATCTCATCTCCTTAAGTTCCTGTCAGTCTTTTCTGGGAACAAAAACCTCAGTCATCTTCCATCACTACCCCACTCAAAAATACAATGGAAATTCAGCTAGCAGGCAGTGCATCGTGTCCATACACTGGCATTAAACTAGTTCTGAAGATGATGTGCTCAGTATCATGTAAGCTTCCAAAAATATCTGTCAAGCTGTTTCTAAATTTCCTTGGGGATTCTTCCGTTACCACTAGGTCATTCATTAGGTTGTAATGAAAAGACTTGTATAACAAAATTGGACGTAAAGAATAAGTGCTGAAAGTTGCAACATCTATTAATGCTTTTGCTGAAAACTTTGTAAAATGAAGCCTTTTTTTTTTTTTGCAAAGCAAGAGAAGTTGTTCAGATGAAAAGAATGCTACTAAAATAGGCTGTGGGAAATGTAGTCTGATTAATGTACCAAGGAGCAAAATCCTTAGGTCAATAGAGAGACCACTCAAGAAGAGGGACACAAATGAAATTCTAGACAAGATGGAACATCAAATGAGAAATTTCAAAAACAGTGTCTCTGAAAAAAGTAGCTGATAAATCACTTTGTCTGGTTTTTAATCTGACCATATTTCTGTGAGTCAGTTCATTTCTATTAAAGGGATGGACCTCAGGGTAAATCAGAAGCAGCTCCATCAATCTCACTAGAGTAACATCGTTGTAAAATTGGTCTGAAATGTGAATCAGATTCAATATCTGCTGCATAAGCATTAATCAGTTCTTACCACTAATCTCTTGGGTGAAGCAACACCTTTTCTGATCACACCGCCGCTAAGAGAATGGTGAGAACTTCACCAAGTCTGTGGCAGAAAGTCAACAAAAACTACAGGGAAAGGGCAGGGCAGGAAAAGCCTGGATGATGAGAGGGGCAGAATGTCCTTGGAGAAATACCATAGTCGAGTGTTTGAAATATCAGTCTAAATAAATTATGATGTCAGAATAGAAGATTAAATCAGAATGAGCATTGGTAATTGAAATGGTAAGATGCTCAATCTTTTTTTTATTATTTTTTTTTATGTCATTAATAATTAAAAAAAAAAAAAAAAAATAGAATGAACAGCCTTTTCACTATTTGGAAAGAGCACACAGTCACTGCTAACATTGGGTAGGCTTCAGAGCTCCCACAGCAGATAACGTGAGCATGTAACTAGTTTATCAAAAGTTATAGCACAGCCTTAACACACTGCTAACTATAACTAGTGTTAGAACTGTAAAAGCAGTAGGTATAGGCACACGTAGGGAAGCATCATCCATTTTATAGACGGGTTTAAACTTATTCTCCAGTCAGTTTGAACGCCAATATTCTTCTGAAGTCCAGTGGACACCTTTAGCTCCACCATCTTGGGTGCCTAAACCACTTTTGTGGATGGATTCACCGGCAGCTGTTGAACTTTTACTTCCACTCTGCTCTCATCCTTGACTTTGAACATCCAGCTGTAACCTGACTCGGGAGTGCAGCCCCCCCAGCAAAGCAGATTGCTTTCCGACACCTCATTTTGGCGAGCCTTCGCGTCCCCCTGTGCTGCTGTCTGCAGAGGCACCTTCCCAGCAACACCATCCTCTCACCGAGTCACCCTAATTGAGGTTGAAAGATTGCTTTTGTCCCCAGAACTGACAGCTCTGACCTGCAGGGAGCAGTGACCTGAGGAGCAGGTGATTTCCCAAAGACCTTCGGTTTCCAATAATTTCTGCGGCTGCCCATGATATTAGATTTAGAAGGTAAAAGCAGATTTCAAGGGGGTTTAATTTTATTTAATGAATAAAAAATCTGTTTTCGTAGTGAAAGAGGCCATTCAACATGTTACAAGATTAAAATAAAAGGTAATATGGCTTAAGCAAAGGCATGCACTTCCATTTCCACCGGCATTTCCAAGCAAGACCTTTGCTTTTCCTGATCCTTCATGTAAATTATAAATAAAAATTGAAGAGCTGTCAGGAAAAGGAATGGGAATTTGCAAAGACAATGGCTTTTTGGCTACTCTTGTATCACTCAGTGGCTCACAAACTGATTTGATTTATCCTTGATAAAGTTCCGGGAGGTGAAACTCCCTCGTTCACTGTTCCAGAGTATGCAGCAATATCCCATACAGAGCAACACTCCTGTCCTGGAGTAGTATACCTGTATCACAGCTGAAACAAAAATACTCACAGGTGAGTCAGGTTACATGGACCTAAATTCAAAAGGCGTTCAAATTGTTGAATAGATTCAATTCAAGAATAGAAATTAGATGACAAATGTGTTAATTCTCTTTTTTTCTTCCCAATATTTTATTAGATACTTCTTTCATTTCAGTGCTCCTGGTTCTATCGTAAGGCACCAATGAAATAACCCTCGTGGTAACACTCGGGTGCCACCCACAGCTCGTTATCTCCTCCCTGTAGGAGAATTTCATGCAAACTGTGCAATGTGAGATACACCAACCTGTATCTTTTCATCCAGTGACATGATCTTCATTTCTGTCACTGTTCTCTTGATTCTTGTTCTCTGTTGCTCTTACACTCCGTTAACGTCTCTCAGGTGATACGTTGCGCAGCGATGGAAACCAGATGCTTTGTGTCATGAAACCAGAGCTGCCCCGAGGGAGAGGGTTTCTGTCCTGCTCCAAGTGACACTGTAAAGGTTTTGCTGCCACAGCACGTCGAAATCTTGCATTTAAGAAGAGCATGGAGAAGAATAACCACGTTAAACCAAACTGTCAACTCTGACTCTGCTCCTGCTCTGTGGCAGTGGTCCATACTGAGAGGATGATTGTCAGCACTGGCTTATCTGCCTCTCAAGAGGTGTCTGGGTGTATAAACCACACAACTCCGGCTGCTTCAGAAACGAAGCCTCCATTCCCCTGTGTAATACGGTTCTTACAGTGATGGAGATGTTGGGTGCTCTGCTTTTCACAAGCTTGTCTATTCTCATTTAGTTTGTGTTTCGTTTTCAGCATCAGTGTCTTTCTGTGTCATTTACCTGATGCATTAGACGAGGTCCAGAAGTGAAAACGCTAACACCTACAAGCTGTTGCTGCCTCAGTCCCTCACAGCCCTTCTCACATCTTCAGCCAAATCAGAGTCAACCCTGAGAAAGCTTCAGGAAATGTGAAATTGCTTTTTTTTCGACCCATAGCAACACTCCCCTCCTCACCTGGCTGTGCAGAGTTGTCAACAACCCTGGTGTGGAGGTGGACCACAGCTGTCGTAGTCAGGCAAGTGTTCCTTCCTCTGGTGATCTCTCGATGCTTTAATGGTTTTAAGGGATTACTTACATAAAGCACGCTGATTAGACCTCATCAGCTGATGTTGTTCCATGTGCTTTTGTCTCTGCCTTTTTATTTTAATTTCAGTCAATAAAGATACAAAGCGATTGTCCCAACGGCACATTCTGAATACTGGTGCAGCCTTCAGGCAGCATCTGTCCAGCTGTCAGGTCACAGGGCTGCAAGGCTCCGACAGAAATGCTCCTCTCCAAGTTTATCCCCACCGTTTCTCAACTGTCTCTGCAAAGTTCCTCAAGTTAATGAACAGGGAGAAATAAGAGCTTTTATGTACAAAGAAGATAAAGTACCACATAAAATCAATTTAGATAGTCTTCCTTATATGCAATCTAAATAAGAATATGCTTAAGCTTTCTGTAGTCCTACATATCAAGCCTAACTCCCATAACTAGCTGGTTTGCTGCTATTTGTATCAGACAAGTAAGACCAGCCTAGGGCAGCAGACAGCTCTCGGTGTGTCCAGGTGAAGGAAGAAGGAGTATCTGATGTTATTCTCCATTTCCTGCCCACGTAACCATTTCATCTCATCAAGAGTTCAAAGTGATTTTCACTGAATGGGATTTCCAAAATTTCTTTTGGCATGCGTTTTGTCCTTTTCTATTTTTTTATTTTTGCACTAAGAGTACAGCGATTTTAATACTACTGGTGTCTCAAGATTGATGCATGAGGTAGATTGGTGAAATGCCTATTACTCACTGTCATGCTGGTTTGGCTCTCAGCCCCTATGTATTAGTAAGTTTACGTATATTTAAGGTATTACTCTACTGCCTGGTCAATGTTATAAAAGCAGCAGAATATTCTACCAGAAAATGAGGAAATATTTTGTGCCCTAGACTTTTCCATTTTGTAAATCCGTTCTGCAGACATGCTTATAATGTTTGTCATTTATTCAAAAAGCTGGAGTGTTTTTTTAAGAAGAGCTCTGTGATTGTTACACTGCATTTATAGGTCATTTAAAGCTGGAAAAAAAAAAAATAGAGCAAATAATTTTCCTACATTAACTTATCCCTACATGTTTTTTGCAACTCGTGTTACATTTTATACCGTGTAACTCAGAACACAACGTGCACCTCACAATGACATAAATGGATTAGTTGCATTATACGGGATTGTCCCTTATTTCAAGCTGGTTTCCTTACAGCTGAAATAAGGGATACTTTCTGTTTTGTAGTGTAAGTATTTGTTGATTTAGCCAACGCCTCTCAGACTCCCTGGGAGGAAGACAACGAAGTCCTAGTGCTTGAGTTACCTTATTTATTCCCATCACTTCTGCTAATGTTAAGATGATCCTCAGCTGGTCTAGGCTTGACTCATTTATGGACTAG